>NC_080691.1:75910855-76217809 GCF_030445035.2 Dasypus novemcinctus | reverse complement strand
AGCTCCCGAGTCTGGCCGGCCATCAATAAACCTTTTTTCCTTCTCAAAATCATTCCTTAGTCCTGGCCTTTCTATATGCAAATAATTGAACCTTTCTCAAATTCCACAACAGTACACTGTCCCTAAGAGACCTCAGCATTCCACATCCCATATCCTGTGAGTGAAGACTAACATCACAGAATGCCACCATATATCTGAAGGCCTTGGACTTTTTAGTTTGCACTTAAAGATGTAAAATGTCTTACAGTTATTCTCTGATGAAAATCAATTTTAAAACCAAAAATGTCTAAAATTTTTATGGAAAACGATATTAATTTGTACTAACTGAAGGTGAAAATTTGAACACATTCTTCAACAAAAATGTTTGCTGTAGCAGTAATATCAAGCAGTTAAAACTTGATTTTGAGAGGAAACTAAAACCTTTGTGCCTAAAACTGACTATGACTGAGTTAAAATAGGATTGTTGTAGAATTTGAGAAAGGTTCAATTCTTTGTGTATAGAGAGGCCAGGACTCAGGAATGATTTTGAGAAGGAAAAATGGTTTATTGATGGCTAGCCAGACTTGAGAGCTTTCTGTTTCAATCCTGAGCCCCAAACAAGACTTTTGAGTTTCTTTCATACAGAGAGGAAAGGTTAAATGGTTCCTTTGTTTCAGTTCTCAATAGGCTTGAATTAGCATATATATCTTCCACATCTTAGGTGAGCTTTTAGCATGGACTTCATACATTCTAGATAAGCTTTTAACATATTTGGTTTGCATTTCCCGTGAATACTAACAGTTTATAGATCTTGCATTGTTAAACTGTTTCCTGGGGCTGGAGTCATTGCCTTGGTCACCAAGGGTAGGACTGCAGCCTCTTACCATTTCACACCCAGAAGTCAGACAGCTTAGGTTATCTCTGAGGAGACAAATAGTCTCCCACCCATAGCTCACATCAGGATGAGTAGGAAAGTGAATGGACTTGCATTCTATAGTGATGAATGTGAAGGAGATTCTTACTGCTAAGGAAAATGTCCATGGGCAAAATATTCTACAAGCAGCTCAGCCTCATTTTAATTCAGTAAATCTAAAAAAAAAAAATGATGCTTATCACTTCAAGTGGGTCTTCATCTGAGAAGAAGACCCCAGCCCACACCCCAGATGACATCGTCCCAGCCCAGGAGCTCACTTGTACAGGTGGCATCACCTCAGACATTAGTTCCCCAACTGAAGTGTTCACTGTTGGTGATAACTCACACCTGATTCCTAACCCATTGTGAGGAGACCCAACTACACCAGAGCAGGAAAGTCTCACCACCTGTGTAAGACCCCAGATACCCTCAACATTTCAGAGACTAATCACACTGTCAAGTCCTGTTTTAAAAAGTGAGACCCACCAGACTGAGTGATTTTGCAGTGTAGTTTGTTTGCCCTGTGACCCAACCTTGCTTGGTGATACCTAAATATTTGTAATTTAACTTATGACTCTCATAACTGTAATACTAATTTTTAGCATGTTAAGTAACTGTGGAGCCCATTCCAATAAATCCACAGTGCCTCCAAAATTTAGTTTCCTGTTAATATTACCTCTCTGGCCTAATGGGTGGTCTTACTGAGTTGTTCATGCTATGTGCTCTCCTCGGTAACACAGGAGAATTTTGCTGACTTCCTGATGTGCTATCTATTCATGTTCCTCTCTTTCCCTCCCTATTTGTCATTATTCATCATCTATAGTTGCTCCTCAGTCTCTCCTATCTTACAATGCCTGCCCTTCTTTCCCTCCAAAAGACTTCATGGCAAATTAAACCCAAACCCATCACCCCAGCCCCATACATATTTACACAAATTTCCAATCTATACATACATTAATTGATGTAACCCCTTTTGCATTGACTAACCATAACTGAAGGATTTGTCATTGTCCTGCCTCCAAACCTTTATCATCTCAACTCTGGCCTAGAGATGGAAAATACTGGGAAATTAAAACCTCTTCCAGGAAAGTGGATTTGGCTCAGTGGATAGAGCATCCACCTACCACATGGGAAGTCCAGGATTCAAACCCAGGCCTTCCTGACCCATGTAGTGAGCTGGCCCACATGCAGTGCTGATGCATGCAAGACATACAGTGCCACACAGGGGTGTCCCCCACATAGGGGAACCCCACACACAAGGAGTGTGCCCCTTAAGGAGAGCTGCCACATGTGAAAAAATGCAGCCCGCCCAGGAGTGGTGGTGCACACACGGAGAGCTGGTGCAGCAAGATGACACAACAGAAACAGATACAGATTCCCAGTGAGAAAGCAAGTGGATACAGAAGAACACAAACTGAATGGACACAGAGGGCAGACAACTGAGGGGGAAGGGAAGAGAAATAAATAAATAAATAAATGTTAAATAAAATCCTTTTCCAAATAAGAACCTCTCCTGAATATGGGGTCACCATCCGTTAATGGCAACTGGTGATTGCTCTCATGTGTCCTCAGTACATAGCACATATAAGTGACCTAATGAACAACTTCACACCCTTTTGTTTGGATTTTGTTCCACACTTCTGAGCATGGCTGTCATGAAGGAATACATTTAATTACAATCTACTTGAGTCATTGAGTCTGAACAAGTCCTAACTCCCAGGAGCTTATGCTCTTTACCAAGCACCATAAGGATACTTTGAAGGAAATTCCAATTCACAATTGCACTTATGTGCAGAGATGGACATAGAAAATACATGAGCATCACCTAAGTTTTGTTCATTAGTTCAGAGGTCAGTATGAAGACGGAAGAAAAAAAGATTTGCATATTTTTGCAAATAAATGCAAATCAAATTTTAACACTGAGAAGAAATGTTTTATTCTGTTCTTTATATCATGACATGATTTTGAATATCCTATTATATATGAGTTATTTTCCTATGTAGATTTGTTTTAAGAAGAGACTATAGCTATTTTCCACATTAATAAACCGGTTCCAATAATTGTATAAACTTACTTATGATCATATGAACTCATGCCTTCATCCATTTACTGTGGGGATAATAACTCAAAATTGTAAAATAAATCATTTATACAGACCTTATTCTTATACAGAGCCATGTCTATTATTAGTCCATTTTGAATAGTGGTATCTTACGGACTTTAAGAAATTAGAAAAAGGGAATGCATGCAGCACTCTTTTATAGTTATCCACGTATTAACACTCTCCAGTGCTCTTGCTACCATTTGGTGCCAATTCCTTTCATTTGTAGAAGTTTCTTTAGTATTTCTTTAGGAGAAGTCTTGTAGAAAAAGGTCTGTTATAACTAAAATCTGGGAATATGTTTATGACACCCTATTTTTTAAGAAAATCTTGAAACAATATTGAACAATATTGAAACAATATTGAAAATATTGAAACAATATTAGATTACAGAAGAAATAGTACACATAGAAAATATCATACAGCAGCCACAAGTTCCCTTCAAACAGTATCCTCTAATATTAAGAGTTCATATAACCATGGTATGTTTGTCAAAAATGAGAAATCAACATTGTTGCATAATTACAATACTGTGCACTAAAGTACAGATTTATTCCATTTTTTTTTTACCGTAAGCAAAGAATTTATTGAGAAGCTCTCCCAAAGGAGGGGGTCTGAAGAACAGACTTCAGCCCCCCCTCCAGCATGGTGGGGGTCTGAAGAGAGACTTCAGCCCACTCCTGGAAGGGGGGACTTGAATTTATACAGAACTTTCCTAGGTGGGGAAATGATAGTTAGCAGGAGGGGGGTTGAGGGTACAGGTGAGGTAGTGGGAGGGGTTGAGGGAGTTTTGGGCTTCTTGAATGCTGCATAAGCAAATATTTCTTTTGATCTGTAGTGTTCTAAAGGATTTGTAAATAGTGAAGGTTTCTGTCTCTGTCTCCCTCTGATATGCAGATGGCGAAGATCTCCATCTCCATTTACTCTTGTCTCTATGGGGTTCCTTTGTTTAACCTGTTGGAAAGTGCCTGCCCTCAGACAAAGGGGGAGGGGGTTTACCTTTTCCCCAATGCATATCCATTTTAGGATGTGATGCTGCATTTAATCATCATGCCTCTTAATTTCCACTCTGTGACAATTTCTCAGCCTTTCTTTTTCTTTCATAATGTGGACAGTATTGAAGAGTACTAATGATCAGTAATTTTCTCCTCAATTTGGGTTTGTCTCATTGCTTCTCATTACTAGACTGAGTTGATGGACTTTTGGGAAGAGTACCACAGAGGTGAGGTGTCCTTCTCATAATATCAGGGGGTGCCTGCTATCAATATGACTTATCACTGGTGATGTTAACTTGCTTCCTTGGCTAAGGTTGGGTCCACTAGATTACTGCATTGAAAAGTTATGTTCCTTTCTATACTCTCTTTATTGCAAGTGAGTCCTTAAATCCAGGCACACTCTAGGGAAAGGGAATTTAGGTCAACCTTCTGAAACAAGTATCATTTGCATATTTTCCCTTCATTTTTGCAAAATATTTTTGTTATATAGAAAGTTCTTGGTTTTACTTTTGTTATAGCTCTTTCAACATGTCAACCTAATCTCTTCTAGTGTTCATTATTCATGATTATATCAGCCATTTATCATCTTGATGCTGTTCTGAATGTGGTGAGTTGTTTTTCTGTTCTGCTTTCAAGACTTTCTCATTTCTTCAGCTTTCAATATTTTGGATATGATTTACCAAGTTGTGAGTCTCTATTTTTAATGTACTTTGGTATAGTTCTGTATATTAATATTTTCATTAGCTATGGGAAGAATTTTCTTCATTTTGAAAGATTTAGATTACATAAAGGTTATATAAAAATATAGGAGATTCCTATATATCCCATCCACTTCCAAAATTTCCCCCATTAACAACATCACTCATAAGTGTGGTAAATTTGTTACAATTGATGAACACATATTGAAGCTTTGCTAATAAGTATGGTCTATAGTTCACATCAGGTTTACACTTTGCACTACACAACTTTATAGGTTTTGACAAAATGTTTAATAGCTTGTATCCATCATTGCAATATCATGGAGAACAATTCCAATGTTCCCCAAATGCCCCATGTTAAACATATTCTTTCCTCTCCCTCCCCTCAGAAACTCTGCTGGCTACTGTCTTTTATATTAATTTTACAAGTCTTCCAGTACTAGAATAAATCTCCTTTAGTCAATAGTTACATTCCCCCTTTATGTTTGTTCATTCCTCAAACTTGAGGATTTGGGAACGGAGATGAGCATTCTGCTTCAGATTGAGAGAGGGCTTAGACCCCATGGGGCAGATAGATGGAACTCTCTTGCTTGTAGTTGTAGATAATATCTGTTTTTGGGTGATGGGTTTTGTCTATCATCATTTTGTTAGTTGTCCTGGGTGAGACTGATGAACTTGAGAGTAAATGTTGACTGCAACTATACTGAGATTCAAGAATCAACCATCATATGAATAACCAGATGTTTTAGGGCTCTGGTACATATATTTAACAGAATAGAGCTAACTATACATTCAAATATAAAAGGCAGAAGAACCATGTGTAGGAAAATTACAAATGAGTCTAACTCTGATTCATTGAGAAGATAAGTTATCATATATTCCAAGGAAAGACCTACTGACAGTTTGCCTATTTCTTGGGGTTGCCTGCCCTGCCTGTAGAGTCTAGATGTCTCTAGAGCCCTCAGGAGCACCCCCCCGTCAGGCATTGTTTACTGTGGCATTCAGTGAGCTCTTTCTGTGCAACCTATGGAATGGCCTCCTGACTCACTGTGAATCTCCTAGCCATAAATACACGTTAGGGAAGAGGATGTGGCAGAGTTGTTTGAGCACTGACTTTCCATGTACAGCATCCTGGTTTTTATCCCTGGCACCTCCTAGAAATAAAACAAACACAAATGAAAAACAAACAAACTGTAATTGGGGAGCAGATGTAGCTCAGTTGTTGAGTACCTCCTTCACATGTATGATGCCCTGATTTCACTTGCAGAAGATTCAAGTAACAGGTTCATTTCATTTCTGCTCCAAGTAGTTTTTGTTCTTCTGTCACCAGCAGGCTTTACCAGGACAAGTATTTTTCATGGTGGATAACAGTCTACAAGAAAGCTTAGAGGCAACTTGTAATAGCTTTTAAGATCTAGGTTCAAAACTGATATCCTTCACTTCTTCCCACATGTTATTGGTCAAGTCCAACATCAGTGGATTGTAAACCATGTACTCTGCTTCCAGTGAGAGGAACTGCAAAGTCACATTAAAAAGGGAAAAGGTATAACAGTGTATGAGGAATCAGGAAGATTTATGCAACTGACCACAATTTATTTGCTTACTTTTTTGTGCATACCTTTCCTTGATCTATAAAGTAAACAAAGTTATAATGTGAAACTACTGTTTCTAAATTCACAATTTACACAATACATTTCCTGCAAGGAAAGCAAAAGAAAACACTATTCATATAAATATTTTAAGACATAAATATGTAATTTGTTCATATAGAATTAAATTCACTAAAATAATCCAGAAGCTTTAAGATGGATCCATTCCCTAGCAATGAAGACATCCTTGTCTGTTTGGGGGTATTGCAATATCTGTGTCTGGAACATCATAGAGGACAGTAAACATTGGTCAACCAATGGGGCTCTTATTTCTTTTTGAGACAGCTTGTGCTATGCATGCACAGCCCTAATTGAACATATTATTAATGATTTAAGGCATGATCATCATAATATAGCTATTTTTAAAATTCATTAATTGTTTTTTTCATGAAAAAATTCTTTTATTAGATGTCAACTAATCAAAGCTTTACAAACAAATCTCCTAAATTAATTCAGTGAGATAAGAGAAGAGATAAAGGATATTAAGAAGACATTGACAGAGCTTAGGAGTTAGTGCAAGAAAGGCTTGGAGAGAATAGAAGAAAAGAACTTAACCTGAGGTCATCTGAGAGCTAATCCAGTTTTTCCTAGAGTGAAGAGATCACAGTGTTTGCTTGCTTACTTGTTTCTCTAACCAACTAATGCATTTATTTATGATGTTTAAAAGACAGTGTTGATTAGACTAAGGCAGAGGTCACTGTTGACTATTAGTGATGGGATTGGAAGCCCAATTCAAAAGAATGGAAGGAATGAAGTAATTCCAGGAAAAGAAAAATATTTGCCTGGGAAATTTGCCATTACGATCAGGAGGGAAAAATTGGTTAATAGCAGTCAAGGAACATATAATTAAGTGAGGCTATATCCTATCTTTAAAATGGATTTTATTTGAGCATGTTGCTATATTGATGAGAAAGATCCAGGACATTAGACATCAATATTACCTTGCAACATAATTCATGAGACATTCTCTTTGTGGCATGCTCCCTCTAGGTGTCTATTCACATGAAAAAATTATTTAATATGGTTTTGTGTATGGGTTATACCAAAGCACTTTCTGTTGAAATTAATTTATTACTGGTGAGGCTCAATGTATTTGTGGCTGTGTTTACTGATTGCTTCCTCTACCACTCTCTCTGTTCTGTTTTTATTGTTTTTTTATTGAATTCTTTCAAACAAAGAATTGCAGCTTTTTTTTTTTTCATGAACACTTCTAGTACCATTTTAATTATTTTATGTATGCCTAGAGCTATTTGGGAGAAATATGCGAAAGGTTGTAAATTTTATATGGTCAATTCAATGTTACATATTGCCTTTCTCCCCATTACTTTTCAAATGTAGAAAATATTTCTGCTCTCAAGTTAATGAAATGCTTTAAAAAAAAAACCATTAAATATCTTTCCCAGCAAAGTGGAAGCTGCAGCTCTACCTGAGAACACAATGGCAGGGAGGGAGTGCTGGTGGGGGTGGTTAGGGTTTTCTGGTATTGTGGGGGAGACTCCTGGGACCCTGGCGCTGCACCTTACTGACCTCTGCACCTCAGCTGTTCCCATTCGCAGCACTGGTCCTTATTTATCAAGGTTTGTGGGATGCCAAGTTCAGCACAGCTGTAGAAATATTGAAGAATTGGAGACACATTTTTGGAACAAAAGAATCCATTTGGACATTACCAGACAAACAAAAAAGTCCCTAGATTTTTGCAACAATGGAAGAACACAGCAGTATACTAAGCTTCTCTATTCAGGCACTTCTAAATATTTATAAAATTATTTAATGAACAGAATTTTATGATAAGAATAATTGCTGATTTAAAATTTTGTTTTCAGAAAGTGTTTGAAAGTATAGAGCACATCATATGATTTAGTCTTCATATTGGACATTGTCTCTAGGTATATTCAAACTGGTCTCTAATAAGCTCATTGGAAGTTCCGTGCCTTTGGGTGAGTTTTCTCAACTGTGGGATTCAGTGTCAGGATCTTTAGGTCTTTCCTCTTGGACTACTCACATTCCCTAAAGTTCCCATGCAGAGGTGGTTTTGGCCACCACGTTCTAGGGAAGTCTGAGGTCTCCATATTTAGTAGGCAAACTTTCATTTAATTCATCCACATTTTCTGGATTGCTCCCCTGCTCTTAATGGTGCCTATTGATCTCCAGCTGAGAAATTCCTTATAAACTTCTCCAGAGAATGAAATTTCAGTTTTCTACTTTGATGGGCTGGGGTGGCCTACAGTGTGAGAAAGGATCCAGGGATCCAGGTGCTTCTTTTTTCTTCTTCTTTATTTTCTTTTAAATGTTACATTAAAAAAATATGAGGTCCCCATATACCCCCACCCCACCCATGCCACCACTCCCCCATCAACAAACTCTTCCATAATTGTGGCACATCCACTGTACCTGGCGAAAACATTCTGGAGAACCACTGCAGCACATGGACCATGGTCCACATTGTAGTCCACATTCTCCCCCAGTCCATCCAGTGGGCCATGACAGGACACACAACATCCAGCATCCATCCCTGCAACACCACCTAGGACAAATCCAAATCCTGAAAATGCCCCCACACCATATCCCTTCTTCTCTCTCCCGACCATCAGCAGCCACCGTGGCCATGCTCTCCACATCACCACTACAATTTCTTCCCTTACTAATCACAGTATTTCCCCAGCAGAACACCAGTCAGTCCATTCTAATTCATACTCTATTCCTCCATCTTGTAGACATGGGATGGCTATGTCCCTTCCCCCTCTACATCATGAGGGGGTTTAGATTCCACATGGATGATGGATGTAATTCTCCTGCTCGCAACTGTAGGCACTCTTGGCTCCCTGCTGTGGTGGTTTACCCTCTTCACCTCTCTGTCAGCTGGCCAGGGTAAGTCCCAGAAACCAGAGGGTAGGAGCTGCAAGTCTGCTGAGGCCCAGGGCCTGGCCATCACACAGACAGTTCAGAGATTCAGGTCTCCTGAGTATACTCCAACCCAAATGCCAAACACAGGTCTGGTAAAAGTAACAGAAGAGGCATGTGTAGAAAGGTCACATCTGAGCCCAACTCCATCACACTCAGGAACACAAACTCCAAAGCAGGGACAACTGACATGGCCCTGAACTCCAGAGACTTCTGCCTTCATCATAGAACCTGTGGGTCACTGAAGCTCTCAGGAGAACCAGCACTGGGGTTTCCATCCATCTTGGCTGTCTCTGGTACCCTGCTGAGGCATGCATAAGCATCACCCCCTGATGACCTCCTGAATCTTTTATGGAGACTCTTAGCCATATAAACTCACTTGTCCTTTCCATTTCCCCCTTTTTATCCAAAGTCAAAAAGCAATTTTTAACACCTGATATTACATATAGGCTGAGATATTCTGCTGGTCTGAGTTGACCTCTTTGTTCATTTTCTTTTGGTAGTTACATCATCAGCTGGTGCTTGGAAGTAATCCCTCAGTGCCGAGGAGGCTCATCCCCAGGAGCCATGACCTATGTTGAGGGAAAGGCAATGCATCTACATGCTGAGTTTGGCTTAGAGAGTGGCCACATTTGAGCAAAATGGAGGCTCTCAGGGGGTAACTCTTAGGCACTCCACAACTATAGGCCTAGTTCATATTTCTGGCACCCAGGTTCATAAGCAGAACCATCAGTATCAAGGGCTCATCGTTGGACCATCCATCTTTATTGGCCTTTGCCATTGCACTTGGCCAATTGTTGTTGTTCCATTGGGGAATGTGATAGAGCTCGCCTGGTCAGAAATTCAGCACTCTCTCATCTGTCACTTTCAACTGAAAGCGATTATGAAAATATCCAAACCTTTCTATGTACCCTGTATACCTGACCTGGAGAACTCCCTCCCAACCGTGTGCCCCCCCCCCACTAATGACACCCCACAGAACTGCTCCTCCCCCACCATAGTTGAACCTCTCTGTAGTCCAAAACTTCTTCAAAAAGGCAGCCCAATATATTGCCAGGTTCCTTTAATAGAAAAATAGAATACAGTGATGTGTTTAAAGGTTAGATATAGAATACATAGAAATTTAGAAAAATTAAGGAAAAATAAATTGGGGTATCAAAGAAATGAAAAAATGAAAAAGCTTTGTTTTTGACATTTTGCCTTTCATCACTACTACAGGTGTTGCCCTGTATGTACTGTGGCAAGGCAATTTCTTCCTCAGTGTCTACCTTCTTTCTTTTTTCTTTTTTTCCTGATTATTAAGTTTCTCTTGACATAAGTTTTAGGTCATAGTAATTCACATACACAATATATGGTACTAGCAAATATCCAACATCAAACCCTTTGTCCCTTCCCCAACAGTGATCTTTTTACATGTTCATATTATATTTGCTGCAGCTAATGTACAGATATTGAAATGATAGCTTTCAAACATGGTTCCATTTGGATTTACATCATGGTTTATATTTTAGACTATACAATTTTCTAAATTTTTAGTTATCTTATGTTTTACATTATGATTTACATTGTAGCCTATAGACTTTTATACATTTTTGGTGTAATTTAACATGACCTATATCCATCATGGCATGATCTTGTGGAACATTTCCATTGCCCCACAGTTACCCTGATTCCATGTATTCAACACCTCTTTCCCCGTTCCCTCAGGAACCACCATGACAATCAATCTTCATTATTTGAGGGACCATATTCAGAGATACTTGCAAAAATGTTGAGGGCTTGACATACTTGACTGCTCTAACCCATTGAAAGCCACTGATTCTCTCAAGAGATACCAATTCCTCTGTTTGAAAACATCAGTATGCCCCAGGATGTGGGTATACCTTCACTCTCATTGTATGGGTCTCCACCCAATGATATAATCCACTATGACAAAATGAGCACTCACACACTCCCCAGAAGCTTGCCCTGTGTCAGGTGCCCCCCCCCCCCTCCTTAAGCATGCCAAACAGGCAACCTTCCATATTACATTCTCTAAAGGGTTTTCTATGCACAACAATTTCAACCACATACCTGACAATCTTCCATGAACAAATGTTCCCGTCACCCTCTCTCCAATTTCTTGGGCAATCTGACCCATCCTCCCATCCCTAGCACCCCTAAAGCCCACACAGCCCCGTTATCCCTATGCCCCCATGTTATCCTTTCCGTGGACATATACTTACCTCCTGCTTATCATAGATTTCATCCAAGTAGCTGTCACCTCACAATCTTCCTCTACCCTCGAACTACCTTAAAGTTTATCATCCAGTCTCTAGCTTTCTGAGACAGCGTGGTTTACTTATTTCATATCAGAGAGGTCATGTAATATTTATCCTTCAAAGACTGGGTTGCTGCACTCAACATAAGATTCTAAAGATTCATCCATGTTATCACATGTGTTGTACTGTATCTATTCTTATAGCTGTATAGCATTCCCATGTATGTATATACCACATTTTATTTATGCATTCATCTGTTGATGGGCATTTGGGTTGATTCCAACTTTTTGCAACAGTGAATAGTGCTGCTATGAACATTGATGTGCATATATCAGTTTGTGACCTTGTTTTCAGATCTTCTGGGTATATACCCTGCAGTGGAATTGCTGAGTTATATGGCAAATCTATAACTAGTTTTTGAGAAACCACCAAACTGTCCTCCAGAATGGCTGGATCCTTCTGCATTCCTACCAGCAGTGGATGAGTGCTCCCATTCCTCCACATCTTCTCCAACAATTGTGGTCTGATTTTTTGATAGCTGCCAGTTTTACAGGAGTAAGATGGTATCTCATTGTTGTTTTGATTTGCATTTCCTTAATAGTTAGGGATTTTGAGCCTTTTTTCATGTGTTTTTTAGCCTTTTGTATATCATCTTTGGAGAAGTGTTTGTTCAAATCTTTTCCCCATTTTAAAAATGGGCTTTTTATATTTTTATTTTCAAGATATAGGAGTTCTTTATATATGCAGGTTATAAGTCTCCTATCAGATATATGGTTACCAAATATTTTCTCCCATTGTGTAGGCTCTCTTTTCACTTTCTTGACAAACTCCTTTGAGGTGCAGAAGGCTTTAATTTTGAGGAAGTCCCATTTATCTATTTGTTTTTCTTGCTGCTTGTGCTTTTGGTGTAAAGTTCATGAAGCAGTTTCCTATTAGAAGGCCATATAGATGTTCCCCAACTATGCTTTCTAAGGTCTTTATGGTCTTGGGTCTTATATTTAGGTCTTTGATCCATCTTGAACTGATTTTTGTATAAGGTGTAAGTTGGTAATCCTCTTTTATTCTTTTACATATGGATATCCAGTTCTCCAGGCACCATTTGTTGAAGAGGCCATTCTCTCCCAGTTGAGAGGGTTTGGTGGCATTGTCAAATACCATATTCTGTATATATAAGGACCTATATCAGAACTCTCAATTCAGTTCCATTGGTCAATATGTCTGTCCTTGTGCCAATACCATGCTGCTTTCACTACTGTAGCTTTGTAGTATGCTTTGAAGTCAGGTAGTGTGATTCCTCCAATTTCATTTTTCTTTTTCAATATATCTTTGGCTATTTGGGGCCTCTTTCCTTTCCAAATAAATTTCACAGTTAATTTCTCTAGTTCATTAAAGAGTGCTGTGTTGATTTATATTGGGATTGCATTGAATCTGTAGATCAGTTTTGGTAGGATAGACATCTTAAAAATATTTAGTGTTCCTATTCATGAACAGGGAATATTCCTCCATTTATTTAGGTCTTCTTTGATTTTCTTGAACAGTGTTGTGTAGTTTTCTGTGTATAAGTCTTTTGCCTCTTTAATTAAATTTATTCCAAGTATTTGATTATTTTATTTACTATTGTGAATGGTATTTGATTTCTGATTTCCTCCTCAGATTGCTCATTATTGGTGTACAGAAATGCTACTGATTTTTGTGCATTTATCTTGTAACCTGTGACTTTACTGAACTCATTTATAAGTTCTAGAATTTTTGTTGTAGACTTCTCAGGGCTTTCTATGTATAGGATCATATCATCTGCAAATAGTGAAATTTTGATGTCTTCCTTTCCAATTTGGATGCCTTTTATGTCTGGTTCTTGCCTCAGTACTTGAGCAAGTACTTCTAAGACTATATTAAATAAGAGGAGTGATAGTGGGCATCCTTGTCTGGTTCCTGATCTTAGAGGGAAAGATTTTAGTATTTCACCATTGTAAATGATGTTCGCTGTGTGTTTTTCATATATACTCTTTATCATGTTCAGAAAGTTTCCTTCTATACTGATGTTTTGCAGTGTTTTTATCAAGAAAGGGTGCTGTATTTTGTCAAATGCTTTTTCTGCATCTATAGATATGATCATGTGATTGTTTTCCTTCAGTCTGTTTATATGGTGTATTACATTAATTGATTTTCTTATGTTGAACCATCCTTGCATACCAGGAATGAACCCCGCTTGGTCATGGTGTATAATTTGTTTAACGTGTTGTTGAATATGATTAGCAATTATTTTGTTGAGGATTTTCACATCAAGGTTCATTAGAGAGATTGGTCTATAATTTTCCTTTCTTGTGGTGTCTTCGTTTGGCTTTGGTACCAGAGTAATGCTGGCATCATAGAGTGAGTTAGGCAATGTTCCTTCTGTTTCAATTTTTTGGAAGATTTTAATCAATATTGGTGTTAGTTCTTTCCAGAATGTTTTGTAGAATTCACCTGTGAAGGTGTCTGGTCCAGGGCTCTTTTTAGTCGGGAGGTTTTTAATGACTGATTCTATCTTTTTATTTGTGATTGGTTTGTTGAGATCATCAACTTCTTCTTTTGTCAATGTAGGCTGCATATGTGTTTCTAGGAATTTGTCCTTTTCCTATAAATTGTTGTTTTTGTTGGAATATAGTTTTTCAAAGTATCCTCTTATGATAGTCTTTATTTCTGTGAGGTCAGTGGTGATATCTCCTTTCTCATTTCTCATTTTGTGTATTTGCATCTTTTTCTTCTTTGTTAATCTAGCTAAGGGTTTGTCAATTTTATTGATCTTCTCAAAGAACCAGTTCTTGATTTTGTTTATCTTTTCAAGTGCTTTCTTATTTTCTATTTCACTTAGTTCTGCTCTTATCTTTGTTCTTTCTTTCTTTCTTCTTTCTATGGGGTTACTTTGTTGCTTTTTAACTAATTCCTCCAAGTGTGCATTTAGTTGTTCAACTTTAGCTTTTTCTTCTTTTTTGATGTATGAATTTATGGCTATAAATTTCCCTCTCATTACTGCTTTTGTGGCATCCCATGAGTTTGGATATGTTGTGTTATCATTTTCATTAGTTTCAAAATAGTTATTAATTTCTTTTGAGATTTCCTCCTTGTCCCACTGTTTTTCTAAGAGTGTGTTGTTTAACTTCCAAATCTTGGTGCCAAATCTGGGTCTCTGGCCCTTGCAGATTTCCAGCTTCATTCCACTGTTGTCAGAGAAATTATTTTGTATGATTTCTATCTTTCTGAATTCATTGAGTCTTTTTCTGTGGCATAGCATGTGGTCTACCTTGGAGAATGATCTGTGTGCACTTGAGAAAAAATGTATATCCTGCTGTATTTAGGTGTAATGTTCTGTATATATCTATTAGGTTCAGCTCCTCTAATATATTGTTCAAAGTCTTTGTTTCTTTATTGATTCTCTTTTGAGATGTTCTGTCCAAAGTTGATAGTGGTGTATTAACATCCCCCACTAAATTATAGAGGCATCTAGTCCTTCACTTAGTTTTTCCAGTGTTTTCCTCACATATTTGGAGAAAGCCTTGTTAGGAGCATAAATGTTTATGATTGTTCTTTCTTCTTGAAAGATTATCCCTTTCACTAATATATAATGTTCATCTTTGCTTCTCACAATTGTTCTATATTTAAAGTCTATTTTCTCTGATCTTAATATAGCTTCTCCTGCCCTTTTTTCGTTATTGTTTGCTTGTAATATTCTTTTCCATCCATTCGCTTTCAACTTCCTTGAATCCCTGGGTCTAAGATGTGTTTCTTGCAGACAGCATATAAATGGGTCATATTTCCTTATCCAATATTCCAATCTGAGTCTCTTGACAGGTGACTTTTATCGATTACATTGACATTCAGTGTTATTACTTTCAAGGAATTACTTATATTAGCCATATTTTCTTTGGATTTGTGTTTGTCATATTATTTGATTTTCTTTTTCTGTTTTTGTCTTTTTAGTTGCTCTTATACTCTCCTCCAACTCTGTCTCTCCTGTTTTTTTCTTTCTTCCTGCAAACTCCCTTTAGTATTTCTTGAAGGGCAGGATTCTTTTTGGCATATTCTCTTAGTTTCTGTTTATCTGTGAATATTTTGAACTCTCCATCATTTTTGAATGCTAACTTTGCTGGATAGAATATTCTCAGTTAGAAATTTTTCTCTTTTAGTACCTTGACTATGTCATACCACTGCCTTCTTACCTCCATGGTTTCAGATGAGAAATCAGCACTTAATGCTATGGAGCCTCCTTTATATGTGATTGTTCTCTTTTCTCTTGTTGCTTTTAATATTTTCTCTTTGTCTTGAGTGATGGATAATTTGACAAGTATATGTCTTGGGGGAGGCCTGTTGGGATTTATGCTGTTTGGGGTGCATTGTGCTTCCTGGACATGTACATCCATCTCCCTTTTCAGCCATTATTTCTTCCAACACCCATTCTGTCTCCTTTCCCTTCTCTTCTCCTTCTGGGATGCCTATAATATGTATGTTTGTGGTTTTGCATTGTCATTCTGGTCTCTAAACCCCTGCTGGATTTTTTCTATCTTTCTATCAACCAGTTCTACTATCTGTTTGATTTCAGATGTACTGTCTTCCACATCACTTAATCTCTCCTCTGACTCTTTGAATCTGCTTTTATTTTCTGAGAGTATACTTTTGATTTCTTGAATTGTGCTGTTCATCACCATCATATCCATTATATTTTGGCATATGATTGCAATTTCTTCTGTATTCTCTTCAATTGTTTTCTTCATATTCTTTTTTTTTAAATAAGGTGAATATCATTATTCTGGACTTCATTGTCTTTTTAATTTTTTAATTTTTAAAGATTTATTTAATTATTTACTTCTCTCCCCTTTCCCCCCACCCCTGCACTCCAGTTGTCTGTTCTCTGTGTCTGTTTGCTGTGTCTTCTTCTTTGTCTGCTTCTGTTGTTGTCAGTGGCATAGGAAACTTTGTTTCTTTTTTTGCATTATCTTGTTGTGTCAGCTCTCCTTGTGGGTGGTGCCATTTTTAGGCAGGCTGCACTTCTGTCACACTGGACAGCTCTCCTAACAGGGCACACTCCTTGGGCATGGAGCTCCCCTACATGGGGGACTCCCCCATGTGGCATGGCACTCCTTGCACACATCAGCACTGCACATGAACCAGCTCCACATGAGGCAGGAAGGCCCAGGGTTTGAACCGTAGACCTCCCATGTGATAGATGGATGCCCTAACCACTGGGCCAAGTCCACTTCCTTCTTCATATTCTTATCTCTTCCTTCACCTCATCAAATTGGTTGCTAATATATGTTTTGAGATCATTAATTACTTGTGTTCTGCTCCTCCTCCTGGTTTTTAGTTTGTTCATTGGATTGGGGCATGTTTTCCTGATTATTGGTTTGGTTTGTAGTTTTTTGTTGTTGTCTGGTCATCATTTTATCTTGACAGGTTTAGTCAGTTGCTTAGCGTCTCTGTCTAGTTTGGAGTTTAATTATTTGTTGTTTTTGCATGTGTGTTAAGTCTTCTCTTTGTCACTTTGTTCTTTTTCTATTTCCTTGTTGTTTGCTAAGTTCACTTGAAGGAAAATATTAGGACCAGAGAAAGCAAAAGGAGTAAGAAAAGAAAATGAATAATAGTGGTATTGATAGTAAATATTAACAGAGGAACCATGTAAGATATAGGAGAATGGATATTAGACTCATGTAAGGTATGTAGAGTTATAACAGTAAGAAAATTAGAGTATGTAAAAATCTGGATATGGGGAGGAATACAGTGTGAATCAAAAGGCCTGTGTGTTCAGGAGAGAGGGAAAGAGAAAAGAGAGGACAATAATATAAAGAGTGACTATAAGGCAGAAAAGAGAACAAAGGTACTAGTAATAAAAAGTCAAAAAAATAGGGGGCAAACAGGTGTAATGTAAGAGAAACAATCAATAATGGAGGATAGAAATATGTAGAGGAAAGGGAGTAGTGTTGATGGTCAAAATCAATACACACAGAAAAGTGTAAATGGGGGATGAGGAAATACAGCAAATGTGAAGCTCTCCCTGCAGCATCTAACATGAGAAGAATAAGAAAGCAGAGAAAGAAAGAAAGAAAGAAAGAAAGAAAGAAAGAAAGAAAGAAAGAAAGAAAGAAAGAAAGAAAGAAAGAAAGAAAGAAAGAAAGAAAGAAAGAAAGAAAGAAAGAGAAAAAAAGGGACAAAAGTGAGTGGGGAAGTAAGCAGTAAAAGGAAAAAGAGAAAGAAAGAAAAAAGGAAAGAAAAATTGCCCTTGGGGGGATAAAGAGGAAGGAAAAACAAGGAAAAACCAACCAAATACTAGGGAAAATTTCAAGTAAGGAATCCTGTTTGTAGTTAAATAAAACGCTTAAGGAATCTGATGTTCCTCCTTTTCTCCCTTCCTCACTTTCCTCTCTCCCAGGCAGCAGGAAAGCTACCTGAGATGTCTGGTAGGAGATTCAAGTGGGTCCTTGTTGAATCAGCTCTGCACAGAAAACAATGACTTTTAATTTCCAGAGAGAGAGCACCCACACCTTACCAGGAACCCCAAGTATGCTATTAGAGGCTTGGAAAGCATGTCCTACAGTCCCATTCCTTTAGGTGTGCTATGAGAGGGCTAGTTGATTTTCTGACTCCACTTTCTCCCAGGGCAAGCTTCCTATCCCAGGGTATTTAGGTGAATTGGGGTTTCTCAGCAGATTCGCCACTCCTCTCTTCCCAGACTCTCCCCAAGTCAGCCGGTATGCTCCTCCACGTCCAAGAAAAGGAAAAAAGAAAAGAAAAAAGAAAAGAAAAAAGGGGGGGGGTAAACACCAGAAAATCGAGCCCACACTAGCCAGGCCCCCCTACTATACCCCCCACCGAATCCCTCCACCCAAGGAGTCAGTCCAAAACCAGAGGACTAAGGCAATCTCATACCTCCGGGAGTGATGGACTTGGGAAAGGGAAGTCCGGGACTCTGCAGACCCAGAGCAAATAGGTCCATGGACACAGGCTATGGGGGCTCAGGGGACACTGACCTGGGGACCATGCATCTGGGGACCACGGGTCCCACGAACGCCACCACACAACCGACAGTTATCGGGAAACACTGCGGTCACCAGCCCAGGGGGAAGGGTCCCGCCAGTCCACAGCTTCCGACCTCTGTCCAGGTGCTTCTTGAACAGACTTTCAACCATCCTATTGCTTTCTTAGGCTTGCCTTCACCTGCACTTCTAGATGTACTTGGTGCTGCCTATTTCTGAGCTTTTTATTCTCTGATATAACCTGGATTATATTTCATTCTCTTCCACTGCCGTTTAGGGTTTAGCTTTTCTGATCTACTAAGTGAGTTATGACTTGTCATTTGCTTTCTATCTACTGACATTTTGTTGCCATTGTGTTCTTTCACATTCTGTGTCCCAGGAAGGCTTATGCCCTTCAAAAACAAATCCCTATAACTGTCGTTTCACTGGAGTTTGAAGAGGCCAGAGCCATCATCCAGTCAGTCAATATATAACTGGCAGTGTGTCCCCCATTCTGAGCACATTAAGAGTGTCCAGTGAATATTTTATTGGCTGAATAAAGTATTAATTAGCTTCCTTATCTTTCCCATCTTTGGTAAGGAAATGTTTAGTAGCCCTTTATATTGAAATCTTCTTGGTGATGGTATTCACCATATCTCAGCTTGCAGTCCACAAGCCCACCTGAATTATATATTAGGTAATAAATGTTTAATGAAAGATGTCGGAACCTAGGTACTAGGAACCACCAATTCATGAGACCTTGGACAAGCCACTTCTGCTCTGGAGCCTTTGTCCCCTCTCCTGTAAAATGGGAATGATAATGCCTTCTTCGAGTGTCTTGCTCTGTGTCTATAGTTTGAGAAATTCTGCCTTTAAAGAAAAATTGGAAAAAAAGGAAGAAAAAGAAAGAAAATAAAACAAAAAGCCTCAATAGAGTCCACAGTAGAGCCATTTCTCTAAGAATTCTTAGACAGTATTTTATTAAGCTTAAAATTAGCTTTTGCACTTGATTTGCAATTGGTCCCTAATAAATGCCCTTCAGCATAAAATCTGTGTTGAAACTAGCTCAGTGCTTAGATAGAGATAGCAAAAATCTTTTTACCTGAAAGAGGAAGCTAATATTAATCAACAAAGGTCACTGTGTGCCAGCACCCCTCCTGGGTCATGCTGGTGGAATCAGAACTCTGGATATTATTCACACATATTTACAGTGTGTCTGCCATGTAGTCCGTGTTCTAAGTGACCAACTCTTACCCCTACACCTCATCCCTGTCCTGCTCCTGCCCATGCTCAACCTCAGAACAAGCTTTGTTGCAAGGTGCCCAGTGAAGGAACCCAGAAGCTCTTCAACCTCTAGAGAAGAGAAGAGCAACCAATTCCGTGCCGCTTAAGTCCACCTCAAGCTCTCTCCAACTCAGTCCCCATTCTTTCTGGGTCCCATGACACCCGCCAGCGCTGTGCAGGGACCACCAGAGGCAGATGAGTGGCGCCAGCCCTGCCTGGCATCGCGGGTGAGGGGGGCCGAGGGTGGGGACTGAAGGGATGCCCCCTCCCAGCTCTCCTTCTCCGAGGCTCCAAGGCGCGGTCCCTCCACCTCCCCTCTCCAAGCTTCCGGCGAGCCCAGGGGCGAACAGGTGGGCGCTGGCGCCGCCCCTCCCGCGTGGCCTCACTGGCTCCTGCCTCTCTCTCTTCCGCCGAGGAGATGGCGGGAGCCCCGCGCAAGCGGACGGACCTGAGGCCTTGCGCGAGGGCCGCTGGCGCAGAGGAGGCGGCGGTGCGGGACTGCCGCGGGCGCTCAGTAAGGCGGCGGCGGCGATGCCGGGACCGACTGAGCCCGCCCGCGCCTGGCGCCGGGATCCCACCGTGGGAGGTGACCAGAGGTGGGAGACAGCATGTGGAGCGGTGAGGAGCTGGAGCCTTCGACGGTGAGGCCTCCGGCACTACCATGATCTCGGGCTCCAGCCTCCTTCCCAGCCCAGACCCGCCCCGGAGCCAGTGAACCCGTGTCCGGGGCTGGCCGACCTGACCTGCGACCCCGACGACCTGCCCAGCATGCTAGGCCTCCTCGAGGTTGTCCAAGTGGTAGGTGCTGGGCGGGGTCCCAGGTGCCAGGTGGTGAGCATAGGTGCGTGCCTTTTTTACCCCCTCCGGCTTTGGGGGCACAGACCCTTCGGCCTTGGCTGCACATCCGCCACAGGCTGGACACCGGCTGCCGCTCCCCTTCTTCCTTCTTCCTTCCTTGCAGGTACAGGGCCGCTCTCTGGCCTGTGCTGGGGACCCCGCCCCCACCTGAAGCCTGCCAGCCCCCTCTCCGCAGCCTCAGTAATGGAGGGCTCGTTTTATTTTTGGGCTTGGTGATGCATGGAGCGAGGCAGAGGGCTTGTCCTGGGGCACTAAACGTGTTAGCAATTTGTGGCTTGTCTTTCTGATGCACAACCTCTTCTTTCCCAGATGGTCCTTTTCCCTCTGTGTCCACCACTGGGGACTGGGTCTTGTTTCTTTCCCAACACCTAGAAAAGTGCAGGGCATATGGTAGATACCCAACAGATATTTGTGGAATGGAGGAATGCAGTGATGTAGCACAGATCTCCTCACAAAGCCTTCAGTGTATACTGCAGAGTTGTTTTTTTTAAGATTTATTTTCTTTATTTCTCTCCCCTTCGGCCCCCAGTTGTCTGTTCTCTGGGTCCATTTGCTGCGCGTTCCTCTTTGTCCGCTTCTGTTGTCAGCAGCACAGAAATCTGTCTCTTTTTCTTGCCTCATCTTGCTGTGTCAGCTCTCCGTGTGTGCAGCACCATTCCTGGGCAGGCTGCACCTTCCTTGGCGCTGTGTGGCTCTCCTTACCAGGTGCACTCCCTGCCCGGGAGGTAGGAGAAAGACGGGGGGGGGGGGGGGGGGCCCAAGGGGGGACCGGGGGGCACCATCAGCCCTGCTTGTGGGCCAACTCCACACGGGGCAAGGAGGCCCAGGGTTTGAACTACAGACCTCCCATGTGGCAGATGGATGCCCCATCCATTGGGCCAAGTCCGCTTCCCTACTGCAGAGTTTTGATTCCTCCTAATTAACAGTCATCTTTGTGCCTATTGTCCCAGCGCATTGGCTGGCACTGCCCAATTGGTACACAGAGTTAAATTACCCTAAGAGGGCATCCAGTGTTGGAGGTAAGAGAAACAGATCTTTCTGTTGGACTTGTCCATAGTAGAGCCATTTCTCATGTCAGCTCTGTCCCTATCTTTTGGTTTTGTAACAGGCCTCTCTGGGCAGTTGCTTTGCTCTGTTGTGGACAGGCCATGCTCCAGCTCAGAAAAATGTGTGTGCCCCTATATTTCCTTTCCTGAGTATGCCTTGCTCTGAGGCCTGTCAACAAAACTTTTCAGCCAGAAGAGCAGTTTGCACCAAGCTGCAATTTATGTGCATTTTGTTTCTTCCAAGCATTTGTAAACTTTTGCTTCTGTAAGTGCACAGATGAACTTTCCTTGGGAATAAGGACAAATTTAAATAAAGGTCTCAGTGTTTGTAATTCACAGAATCATAGGCAGTTTTATCTCTCTCTTGAGTGAAAGTCTTCTGCTGATGACTGGAGAGTAGTTTTGAAGGACTCTAAAGAAAGACAAATGGAGCAGGTTATCCTTCTGTACAATTTTAAACTGACCTTGAGCAGTACGCTGTAAAGCTCTCAAATATGTATTAGTATTATAGTTAGGTGTTGCTGTTAGCAAAAAGAATGGGGGAGAAGGCCCAGTGGAATACAGGGCCTTCGGTAAACTTGCTCTGCTAAGGTTGTGACCTTTTAAAAGTAAATAGTACCTGGCACTGGCAAAGGTGAACCAACTTGTCTTACAAAACACTGCAATATAATAGTTTTACAAAATGTTTTCACCTCATTTCTGGGAGTTTGTTACTTAAGGTATGAGATGGTAGCCAATGGCTTTCATTCTTGCCTTTTGGTAAGGTACTATTTTATTGTAGATCTTCACTTTTCCTCTGGAAGAACTTTTGCATCCAGCTCTGAAGATCCTGCCTCACTCCGCCAGTTGTCTAAACTCTAGAATTTTAAAAGTGAGAGGTTATGTGTATGTGAGAGAAGGGAAGGAGCCTGCTTGAATGGTGTGGCAATGTGTAACAATTTTCTGTGTACTTGGCTCTTCAGTCTTGATAAAAATAAGGGATGGGAGTGGATGTGGCTCAAGCTGTTGACCTCCTGCCACCCACATGGGTGGTCCTCGGTTTGGTTCCTGGTTCCTCCTAAAAAAAGAAAACAAACAAGCAAAAATAAATGAAAAATCAACTCAGGGAAGCCAATGTGTCTCAGTGGTTGAGCACTGGCTTCCCACATATGAGGTCCTGGGTTCAATCATGGGCCCTGGGTTCCTCAAAAAAAACCCAGAGGCTTTATGGGACACTCCTTGTGCCTCTCTCCCAGAAAACTCCAAGATATTGGATTCTAAATTTAAACTGGAAAAGGAAATAAGTTGTTATAAAATCATGCTAAGGTGCTAGAAATTCCAAAATCCAATCAAATGAATACTTCTAATTCTAATCCTGTGATGTTTTAGAAAATGCATTTTAAAAATTCGAGTTTTTAAAAGATTTTTTGCATGTGTAACTTGTAGCCTATTACAATCTGTTGATCCTTGCTATCAAATATGTACCATATGCCAGCAGCCTCACCCAAGTTCTGAGAGCTTGTTAGAAATGCCTCACCCCAGACCTTCTGAATCATAATAGGCATTTTAACAGGGTTCCCCAGGTGATTCACATGCATATTAAAGTTTGAGAAGTACAGTTCTGTAAGTTTTTGTGCTTAAAATCGCAGATGTATGCTAGCTATCATCTCTCAGAACCACTTAATCCACTTCAAGGCTGAGATTTTTTTGTATAGGAGACTGTACCTCCATCAAAGGATTAAATGATGAGATAACATGTAAAAATAGCACCTAGCTTCTTAAATACTTAATTGCTATGTAGTAAATATTAGCTATCCCTGTCGCTAATTAATAGTCTCTGCCTTGAAAGAAATTTGGTGGAAATGTCACCCCCAAATCAGGCAGATATTTTAAATTAATGATATTTTACTCCCTAATTATTTAAAAATTAAATTGATATTTTACGTGGAATGTTATTTAATAGTAAAATAAATTTGAAATATGAAAACGAATCCATGGAATTACATAGATTATATGTTTAGAAAGTGAAACCCATACCTGTCTCTTAGTTGAGAGACTGTCTACTCTGGTTATAATGCATTAAATTGTAGGAATGCATTTTTTGTTGAAATGAGTTAAATAAACTATTGATTTAATTAGCTGCTTCCTACTCATGAGTGTGAATTCTGTGAAAGCTTATTGTATTTTAGCTACCATTTATCATTTTATGAAATAATTAATGTGAGTCTTTTGGTTTGAAAAATCTAGGTTCTTATTGTTAGTTTTATAATCTTGATTGAAAGCAAAGTTTTGCTCTCATAGGGGGCAATACTATCATATGTACTATGATGTAAGAACATTGTGAGAAGGGTACAGGCCCTGGATTGGATGAAACTTTCTGAACAACAATAATGATAGTCATCATTTAGTGTGTGATTACCTCACTGTTACCACTTTATGGATGAGGAAATTGCACAAAAGCTGTTAAGTCATTCAAAGTCACATGGCTAATGGGTAGAGGAGTTGGGATTTGAACCCAGGCAGTCAGGTTTCATTGTGCTCTTCAGTGCCTTCTGAATGCATCATTTTGAGTTGTTCCACATAATAGTACTAGAGTACCTGCATCCAAGGATGTTTTTATGACTTTTGGGCAGGAAGCCTGGCACCTATATGTATGGGTGAGTTTTCACATGCTGAAGTGACAGAATTTCAAGGGTTTCCATTTCTCTGTGGGCATGTGGTCTTCCTAGGTATGCAGCTCCTCAGCTGACAGGCCAGCCTTCTGGTGAAGGAGAGGGCAGGACTTCTCAAAAGTGCCAGGAGCAGAATGAGCACTTGAGTTTGGAAATGGCCCTTCAGACAGCTCTTGTTGCTTCAGGTCCCTTTCTTGAATGCCTTCCATGACCTTCTGACATTGCATTTGTTCAGGAATGTTTATAACATAAAGCCAGGTATTAGGAGATGATTTGGGGATTCAGATGTTAGTCCTGTTTATTTTTATTTTTTTAAAGATTTTTTAAAAAATTATTTATTTCCCCTTCCCCTTCTGCCCCAGTTGTCTGCTCTCTATGTCCATTCGCTGTGTGTTCTTCTGTGTCTGCTTGTATTGTTGTCAGCAGCACCAGGAATCTGTGTCTTTTTCTGTTGCATTATCATGCTCTGTCAGCTCTCCATGTGTGCAGTGCCACTCCTGGGCAGGCTGCACTTTTTCCCTGCAGGGTGGCTCTCCTTATGGGGTGCACTCCTTGCATGTGGGGATCCCCTACATGGGGGACACCCCTGCATGGCATGGCACTCCTTGCACACATTAGCACTGTGTGTGGGCCAGTTCAGGAGGCCCTGGGTTTGAACCCTGGACCGTCCGTGTGGTAGGCGGACACTCTGTCAGTTGAGCCAAATCCGTTTCCCTAGTCCTGTTTATTTTGAAACCTCTTAACTTCATCCAGTCAGCTTCTTCAGTGGGAGAATATAAGTGGTAATGACAGGATTTAAGGAACTGTCAGGAGTAAAGGACTAATATTCTGTAGTGCTTTCTTAGATAACTCATAGACAAATTAGAGTATTTTCATTTCAGGGTTGGATAATGGCATATCTTTCATTTGTTGGAAACTTTGTCAGTTTTTCATCTCCATGCCAATCAACATTCAGTCCCTGAGGGGTTACTGCTGGCTTGGGATGTGCTGGTGCTGGATGAAGACATGCATTTAATGGTAGGTTAGGTAGGGGCTACACAGCATTGGATTCTCATATCCACCATAAAGTGGCTTCTTGTAAGTTCAGTGTGCTATTAGGAAGAATGTTACTTTTGGCAACTGCCTTTCTGAATAGGAACTTGGAATCAAGTAAATCCTAGCAGAAAAGGAAAATTATAGCCACACCTCAAATTTTTATGATGATTAATATAGAAAAATTATCACCCAAGAGCTTGGAAAATGGAATAAGCATTTTACACATCACTCCCATTATACCCACAACCCATGGAATCACCTTTTTTTACAGGTGGTGTGGGCATGGAGGGGAGCAGTTTGAGAATGTGGCTTTCTGTCTTCTAGACAAGAAACTTGGGGACCCATTTGAGAACAAGCACTTTTTTTCATCAGCCATAAGACTTTTGAAAAGCTGCTTGTTCACCTCGGTCCCCAAGCAAGTCTTCTCACTTGTAAATTGGAGATAATGATAATACTATCTGGTCTTACAGTCTCTTCAAAATGAAAGGAACCTATATGCCCAAACCTTAGAAAAGATTTATTCATTTATTTCTCTCCCCTCCCTCTCTCCCTCCCCCTCCCCACACCGGTTGTCTGTTCTCTGTGTCTATTTGCTGTGTCTTCTTTGTTCGCATCTGTTGTTGTCAGCGGCACAGGAATCTGTGATTCTTTTTATTGCATCATCTTGTTGTGTCAGCTGTCCGTGTGTGCGGCACCATTCCTGGGCAGGCACCACTTTCTTTTGCGCTGGGCGGCTCTCCTTATGGGGCACAGTCCTTGTGTGTGGGGCTCCCCTATGCAGGGGACACCCCTGCATGGCATGGCACTCCTTGTGTGCATCAGCACTGCGCATGGGTCGGCTTCACACTGGTCAAGGAGGCCCAGGGTTTGAACCGTGGACCTCCCATGTGGTAGACGGATGCCCTAACCACTGGGCCAAGTCCGCCACCTGATCATATCTTTAATTGATCTTTTATTCATTGTCCTTACTTTGTAATTTGGGTGTCCTTGGGTGGGGTGGGGGGAGAGAGGAATGTATCAGATAATGCCTCTTAAACAAACTTGAAAGTGATGCTTTCTTTTTCGGTAAAATTTCCTGTAAAAAAAACAGGCATTCTGTAAACTCAAGGCAGAAGAATTTAGAATATAGTTTACCAGGAAATGAGGTAGAGGTAGGGAATATGAAGTTAGGGTTGATAATATAAAGAGTTTCTATTTGGGATGATGGAAAGTTTTTGTAATAGATAGTGGTGATGATAGCATCACATAATGAATATACTTAACAGCCCTTTTATTTGTTTGGATGTGATTAAAAGGATAAGTTTTAGGTTGATTATATGATAAAAATGAACCATCAGGCATTCTGCTGACGTATCACAATAGCACATACTTAGATTTTTGTTGAAGCTATTGGTAAATTTTCTTCCATTTGAAAGGATTTTCCGCATTTTATATATTATTCAGAATAATTGTGACACAATAGGTCCTGGTATTTTTGTTTGGAAAATAAGATAATTTCATTTCCAGGGCACAGGATGTGTACAAGAGGAGTAAAAAGAATGGTGAGATGAGATGAGACTTGGTTCATGAACAGGTGAGACTTCAGCAGGCAGAAAGAAGAGGGATAGACTGTGAGAGGGGGAGAGTAAGATAGCAAGGAACCCCTGGCCCAGGGAGTCACTGCCGCATCATGTGTGGTGGCAGGAAACTCAGTTCATAGGCTTTGACAAATGTGTAGTGTCTTGTATCTGTCATTGCAGTCATACAGAACAATTCCAATGCCCTAAAAATGCCTTTTATAAACTATAAAACTGTACAGCACAAAGTGAAAGCCATAATGTAAAATATAGACCTTGGTTAGTAGCAATGCTTGAGTACTGGTTCATCGATGATAAGAAATGTACCTCACTGATATAAGATGTTAATAATAGGGGAAATTGTATGACTGGGTTGCGATTATATGGGAATCCCCTACACTTCGATCTAGCTTTTCTCTAACCTAACCCTTCTCTAAATATAAAGTTTATTGTTACAAAAATAAAAAAATGAAATAAAATAAAAAGCAAAGTATTAGAAGAAGAAGAAAAGAAACCAAGACCTGGGTGCTAGGGAGCTCATTGCTTTTGGGTTGTAACTGCTTACAGTTCTTCTCAGTGGACAGAGCTAAGGAGTATGTACATATTTATACTGTGAATATATCTATATATTGTACATGTACATAAAGACAATTACATCAAAATTAATTTATATATATAATGAAAATCACAAATCCACATAAAACCAGCTACTTAATTTACAGGACCCAGTACAAAATGAGAAGTGGAAACTTTGTTCTAAATGCAGGAAAAGATGTGCCATTAATGATACTAAAATATAAAGCTTTTTGCTTTCTCTCACAGTATCTCCACTTTTTCTGGTATTTTTTGCTTACTACTTACTTCCATTTTAAGTAAAGAAAAATTAAACATTTAAATTATGAGAATGAATTTATGTTCTTTATATTGTGGAGAGCCACTTTTAAATATATGTGTAAGAGCATTAACTTGCATGTAGAAACATTAAATTACACAATTCCCATTTCATAGCTCTTTCATTGTGCATGTATTTTGTTCTTAGAATATTTGAAACCCTGCATAAAACTAAAATGATTGTTTTTATTTTGCTTTTTGATATGTGCGCATTTGACCAACACACTTTACCTTTTGCTTAGGGTTGAATAAGGAAAGACTGAAGGAAAGAACTATTAGTTGCCCTGTATTTCCCTTTCCTTCTGTCATCATTTAACTTGTAAGTGGTTGACCAACAAAGGGGAACACAAGTAGCAAAATATATGATGGGTCCTTTGTTGTTTTGTGTTTTTAGAAGGTCATTTTCCTCCTTCTGTTTTATGAGTAAGCTCTAGTTTGAAAGGAAATGGTGACTTCTGGATTTGTTAGAATCCCCTTTGCCCATAGAAGTAACGTGCTTACCTTTGTACGCACATTGAGTCTTCCTGAACTCCCACTCATCACAGATTCACTGTAATTTTGTGCTAATAGGATGCTGTGAATGATACAGGCTAATGGGGTAGCAAGGAATGGTAGATATGCATATTGTATATATTTTCTCAGTTCCACTGTCCTGTTTGCCTTCACTTAGAAAACACATGTTAAAGAAAAATGGCTAAGAATTTCAAGATGCTAAGAACAGAGCATTAGACAAAGCAGAGTCCTTCTGAGCATGGGTCTCTGTGCATCTACACAGGTCATGGGCCCAGGAAGCTGGCCTTGGTTCTGGCTTCTGGAAACCCAAATAAAATCCAATTAAAAGCTGCCATTGAAGATGCCATGGGTTTAATAAGAAAAGACTCATATCATAGGTGTGTAAGTAGTGATATATGGAAAAATACTCTTCTCTTTGTAAATGTGATAAATTTGGGTAGCGTATTTACCCATATTCCGTGGGGAAAGGCTCCAAATAGAAAGCTTCTAAGTATGTCCAAGGTTAGTTATTATGGCATGCCATTTTGAATTCTCAGTACACAGTTCTATTTCTTAGACAGAGCTTATGTTTTATGTTTTATTTCCAAATCCTCTCCTCTGAGTTCTTTAGATAATCATCATGCCATACCCAGTGTTCAGACATTTTAATGAGGACCTGAGAAACATTGTGTGGATGTCAGTCATGGTGTTGCATATTCTTTTATTCCTTCCTCTTCCTGACAAGGAGTTTCTTTCCACAAGAAGATAATCCAGTTTGTGTGGGTTATGATTCCCAATTCCTGTTTCATAAATATTTCAGTTGTTCCTCTCACCTCTTTCTCATTCTGGGAAAATCCTCTTATTGTTATAGACTAGATGAAATGGTACCTCTTTCTGACTGTCCAAGGAGAGTTGGTGTCTCCCTCTGCTTCTCCTCTGCTTTTTTCTCTGTGTGGAACTTACTAGTTTTTCAAGTAATAATGGATTTCTAAGTCTGTTTACTCCATGAGAGTTTCAAATATACCCAGGGTAGGAATGGGGTCTTTTTCCTTGCTGTGTCTCTGATACTTATCACAGTGTCAAGCACATGGTCAACCTAAAAAGGGAACACTTAAAAGCTCTTTATTCTTTGGACATTTTTTTCCTCACATTTTAGTACTAGCATTTTTCTCAGTTGAGATGGCATGTGTGTTTGGTATTGAAAACGAAATGGAAAACATAATCCCATATTGTTATGGTGGTAGAACTCTGAAGGAGAGCAGCAACCAATGCAAGTCAATTTGCAAAGAGTGTAAAAGGAACTTTTTACACTGATTTGTTTTCATTAGTTCCTGGCACTCAAAGAAATCTCTGTCATATCACGAGCTGGATACAAATTTAAGGAACAAACAGCTCAGGGACTAAATTTCAGAGTTAATTCTTAAAATGTACAATGTTCAACAAAAGATTCTGAGACACCAAATGAGAGCCCATTCAAAGGAAAAAATAAAATTTTAGAAAACATTAACAAAGAACAGACTTTGGGTATACCTGGAAAAGACTTTTTAAAAATGATCTGCAGTATTATCAAGGAGATAATGGAAAACACAAAGAAAGAACTAAAATATATCAGGAAAACAATAAATGAATACAATGAGATCCCAATAATGGGAGTTGAACAGCATAATAAATGAAAGAAAACATTACTTAGAAGGGCTTCGACAGTACAATGGAACTGGCAGAATAAAGAAACAGTGAACTCAAACACAAGACAATTGAAATTATTCCAACAGAGGACCAGAAAGAATGCAGAAAAATGAAAAGGACCAAAGACACCTGAGAGAAATATAAAAAGGACCAATACACATAATGGAAGTAACAGAAGGAGAAGTGAGGAAGGGGCATAATGAATATTCAAAGAAATACTGGCTTAAAACTTCTCAAATTTCAAAAGAGGTATGAATATTGACCTTTAAGAGCCCAAAAGAAGATTAAATTGAAAGCGCCATCACCAGATAAATTATAATAAGACTGATGAATTCTAAAGGCCAAGAAAGAAGCCTGAAAACTGCAAACCAAAAGCAACATGTCACATAAAAGGAAACCCCAATAAAACTAAGTGCTGATTTCTTATCAGAAAGCAGGGAGATAAAAAGTCAATAGGCAGTGGGATGATATGTTTGAAAGAAATAATTGCCAACCAAGGTGTTTTTTCAAGGATTTATTTTTTATTTATTTCTCTCCCCTTGCCCCCCGTTATCTGCTCTCTGTCCATTCACCGTGTGTTCTTCTGTGTCCACTTGCATTATCCGGCAGTGCTGGGAAATTGTATCTCTTCTTTGTTGCATCATCTTGCTGCATCAGCTCTCCATGTATGCAGTGGCACTCCTGGGTGGGCTGTGCCTTTTTTTTTTTCCCACATGGTGGCTCTCCTTGCAGGGTCCTCTCTTTGTGCATGGAGCACCCCTACATGGGGGCACCCCTGTGTGGTATGGCACTCATTGCTCACGGCAGCACTGTGCATGGGCCAGCTTTACCACATGGGTCCACATGGATCAGGAAGCCCTGGGGATTGAACCCTGGACCATCCATATGGTAGACAGATGCTCTAGACATTGAGCCATGTCTGCTTCCCACAACCAAGATTTTATATCCAGGTTGTGATGATTAGGCTTATGTGTCATCTTGGCCAGGTAGGGTTGCCCCAGTATTTTTTTAATTTGAAAAATGTTTATAAGATAGATTACATAAATGTTACATAAAAACGTGTAAGGGATTCCCAAATGCCCTGCTCCCCACACCACCCACATTTTCCCACATTAACATCATCTTTCATTAGTGTGTGGTACATTTATTGCAATTGATGAACACATTTTGCAGTATTGCCACTAAGTGTGGATTAGGGACTACATTGTAATTTATACTCTCTCCCACACAATTCTGTAGATTATGGCAAGGTATATAATTGTATCTGTCATTGCAGTGTCATTCTGGATGATACCCAACTCCTGAAAATGCCCCTGTATTACACTTGTTTTTCCCTCTCCCTACCCTTAGAACCTCCAGTGGCCACAACCTTCACATCATTGATATAATTTCTTCCATTGGAAAGTGGATTTGGTTCAACTGATAGAAGTGTAGGGATGTCCCCTGCATGGGGGAGCCCCACGTGCAAGAAGTGCACCCCATAAGGAGAGCCACCCCACCCCCACAAAAAAGTGCAGCCTGCCCAGGAGTGGTGCTGCACACATGGAGAGCTGACACAGCAAAATGATGCAACAAAAAGAAACACAGATTCCCAGTGCTGCTGACAAGAATACAAGCGGACACAGAAGAATACACAGTGAATGGACACAGAGAGCAGACAACTGGGAGGGAAAGAGAAGGGGAGAGAAATAAATAAAAAATAAATCTTGCAAAAAAAAATTCTTCCACTGCCAGTATTACATGTCTATAGTAGAACACCAGTAAGTCTTCTTTAGTCCTTAGTTCATTCCTCAGTATTGAGGTTTCTGGGTTGGCAATACCCACTCCACCTCTAATTGAGAGTGGGCTTTGATCCCATATTATTGATGGATGGGATTCTTGCTTGAAGTTGTAGACCCTTGGTTCCTTGGTACAGTGATTGTTCCATCATCTCCTCCTTGTTGTCCTGTGTGAATCCAATGACCTGGGCAGTAGGTGTTAAACTCAGTTGAGATTCAGGGTCCAGCTGGCACATGGTCTTCCCAAAAATTTAAGTCACTTGGATGTACACTTACCTGTTGTGGGAAACTGGCCTACCTATTTTTTGCTTCCTGTTATTTTAAATTACCTTGTTGTAGATGTTGCAGTTGCTTCTTGTTATTGTACAAGATGTTCTAAGTTGCTTCCTGTTGTTGTAAGTTGCCTTATTGTAGATGTTGCAAGTTACTTCTTCTTATTGTACAAGATGTTCTAAGTTGCTTCCTGTAACCCACAACTGCTTGTTAGCTTTCAAATAAATACAATGGGGAAACTGGGGTTGAAGCTGTTAGTTTCAAAAGCTGTGAAGTCCCCTGGTCCCATCTTTGTTTCCTCTCTTGTGTCTTTCTTTCATCCTTTTATTACTTCAGTTCTGCATTGCCTTCCCATCATGCAGACCAATTGCTGAGCTGATCTGAGCACATGGTGCCTGAAAAAGGACCTGAAGGGAAGAACTTCAAGCGAAAAGGTGTTGTCATGGTACAGAGCCCTGGGTGGTTTAGAAGGCCTTCCAAGTCGTCAGTGAGTAAAACACTCTCGGGTATTGTAGCAGGATTATGATGGGAAACAGAGACAGTTCAACAAAATATCACCCATATGTCTGTCTCTTCAAACAACTTCTCAAGGCAGGAGGCACTGAAGCCAATGAGTCTTGTATTTTAGAACCCTTAGAGATTATAGAAAAATATTGTTCATAGTTCCCAGCAATAGGAAGTTTAGAATTAGGAGATTAGGAAAAAGTAGGAGAAAGAGTTAAAAATGTCACATGTATAAGGTGTTTTGTCCCCTGTTACTATTTGACCCACTTGGATTATTACTAAATCTGTTTTGATACTATATCTAAAGTTGTTTTGCCTTCAACTCCTTCATTAACTGACTTTAGAAAGTCACTTTCCCCCTCGCTGACACCTCCTCCCCCTCCTACGCGTGGAGATGCTCAGCCAAAGTTGTCAGCTTTACAACAGGGCATCTCTCAGGCTAGAACAGAGGGAAATCAAGTTGAGTCACTTGTGCAAGGAAAGGTTAACTCACAAATATAATGTCCCTTACAGGCAAAAATGCTAAATAAGGCCCTTGTTAGTGAATTCATGCTTGTGAGAAAATTCTCTGTTAAAGTGTTGACTATGAAAAGAAAAATATTCTGGCAGCAACTGTGCAAATCCCTTGCAGCCTAAATGACAATGTGGCTGTGGGATAATGGGGGATTAACAGAATTAAACCTCTGGAAGAGGAGGAAAACATGGCAACCCTGGTGTTCTGTTTTGTTTCCACGCTGATTCTGATTGGGCCTATTTAACCAAATTAATAAAATTAGTACAGAATTTTTATCAAAGTGGTAAAAGAAATTTTTTGTGTTGAATCAATGTCTTAATCCTGAACTTCAAGTCTCAGTGTAGTCTTAAAAAAGTAGTAATCCAAAAAATGTGTATTGTCTGTCTAAACTGCTAAATAAGAGCTTTTTAAAAAAGATTTATTTATTTATTTTATTTCTTCCCCCTTCCCCCCACCCCCACCCCATCCCCATCTCCATCCCCATCCCCACCCCCATCCCCACCCCCATCCCCACCACAGTTTTCTGTTCTCTATGTCTGTTTGCTGCATCTTCTTCTTTTGTCAACTTCTATTGTTGTCAGTGGCATGGGGATCTGTGTTTCTTTTTGTTGTGTCATCTTGTTCTGTCAGCTCTCAGTGTGTGCGGTGCCATTCCTGGGCAGGCTGTACTTTCTTTCACACTGGGCAGCTCTCCTTATGAGGTGCACTCCTTGTGTGTGGGACTCCCCTATGCGGGGACAACCCTGTGTGGCATGGCACTCCTTGCACGCATCAGCACTGTGCATGGGCCAGCTCCACATGGGTCAAGGAGGCCCGGGGTTAGAACCACAGACCTCCCATGTGGTAGACGGATGCCCTAACCACTGGGCCAAGTCCACTTCCCTAAATAAGAGCTTAATTTAACTGCATTTATGCTGCTCAAGTTAACCTAACTGATTGCTCATTACTAACCAAAGTGTTTCCAAGAACGAGCTTGCATGTTACAGGAAACATAGGCTCCAGAAGAGATCTTAAAAGAAGTAAAATCTAATATGTGAAATGATGGAGGGCTTAGAAACAGCTATACCAAAAGAGTAAGAATTATGGGTCAAATTAGTAAGCTTTATGTTTCTGTTGATATGTTATAATTGTTTTGTGTTTATCTGTTTGTTCATGTCAGTGTGTGTGTGGTAATTGTTTCAGTGTGTGTTGTATTTTTGTGATTGCTCATTGTCAGTATATTTTTTGATACCTCAAGATGATGATATAAATTAATAAAGAAAAAGTTCTAAAAGAGCTCTATTCAAATGGCCAAAAATTAAATAAGCACTTATAGTAATACATAATTTTAAATGTTTTTTAAAAAGATTTATTTATTTATTTATTTATTTATTTATTTATTTCTCTCCCCTCTCCGCCACCCTGGTTGTCTGTTCTCTGTGTCTATTTGCTGCGTCTTCTTTGTCCGCTTCTGCTATTGTCAGTGGCACAGGAGTCTGTGTTTCTTTTTGCTATGTCATCTTGTTGTGTCATTTCTCCATGTGGGTGGTGCCATTCTTAGGCAGGCTGCACTTTCTTTTGTACTGGGTGGCTCTCCTTATGGGGTGCACTCCTTGCACATGGGGCTCCCCTACACGTGGTACACCCCTGTGTGCCATGGCACTCCTTGTACACATCAACACTGCATATGGGTCAGCTCCAAATGGGTCAAAGGGGGGTTGATGGAGTTCAGTTTTTTATAGCAATTTTATTGAGATATTATCACAAAGAGTCCATCCAAGTGTGCAATCAATGGCTGTCAATATAATCAGTGTTGTGGAACCATCACCACAATCAATTTTAGGACATTTTCATCATTCCAAATGGAAAACCTCATAACCAACAGCAGCAACCTCTCAATTCCTCTGTCCTTCCCCTGCCCTACATAACATTAATAACCATTCTGCATCTATAGGTTTATTGATCATTACATTTTACACAAAAAAGTCCTCTACCATTTGTAGTACTTTCTGTCTGGTTTTCTTCATATAGGAAAATGATTTTTATTTTGGTGATTTTCTAATTAGAGGTATTCTAATTAGATTTATATAAACTCATGAAAAATATAACATTCCCATATCACCCCATCTTGTTGACACTTTGCATTGGTGTGCCTCCTCTAGTGCGATGGAGGAACAATATTAAGTATTACTTCTAAGTAAAGCCTGTAGTTTTCATTAGTTATATTTCCCCCTACTCCACCCTATTGTTAGTACTGTAATAGTGATGTGCATTCCCTATATCTCCTAAAAGAACATTCTTATACTTGTACTTTTAACATCAGTCATCCTCCACACATAGTTCACTGTGTTATAACCCATGTTCTATCCTCTAGCTTTCCTTCTAACGATATTCATGACCAAAAATTCCCCCACTAAACACATGTACACATGTAATTCAGTGCTGCCAATTACGTTCACAGTGATGTCCTCCCATCACCTCTGTCCATTTCCAAAGATTTACAGTCAACCTGATGAAAAATTCTGCAAAATTAAGTGTTCGTTCCCCATTTTTACACTCCTTCCATCTCCGGATAACGTATAGTGTAGATTATAACTCTATGGGCTAGTGTTTTGTAATTAGTTGATATGAGCGAAATCATATTTTCTTTTTCTTTTTGTGCCTGGCTTTTTTCACAGAACTCCATAATGTGACATGAATACGGGCTTCATTCTTTCTTACATCCAAATCCATATATATATATATGTGATATGTATGTATCACATTTTGTTTATCCATTCATCAGTTGACAGACACTTGTCTCCATCCTTTGGTAACTGTGAATAGAGCCACTGTGAACATCGTTGAGCAAATGTCTGTTCATGTCCCGTCTTTCAGTTCCTCTGATTATGAACCCAGGAATATGATTGCTTGATCATATTAAGAAGTCTATCCTTAGCTTCCCGAGGAACTGCTAAAGTGTCTTCCATAGTGGCTACCCCATTTTACATTGCACAAGCAGTGTATGACTGTTTGTCTTCCTCCACATCCTTTCCAACAATTGCAGGTCTCTGGGTGTTTTTTATGCTGGCCATTGTAGTAGGCATGATGTGAAATCTCACTGTGGTTTTGATTTGTATTTCCCTAATAGGTTGGTGGTGGAACGCACTTTTGATCCATTTGGGTAGGCTGTTTTCTTGACCAGGTCCTTTCAAGCAGAAATTATCTGGTTGTGAGGAGGTTCCATTTATCTCTTTCTCTTTCATTGTAAGTGTTTGAGTGGAAAGTCTAAAAAACTTTGCTCAGCGCAATGTCTGAAGATTCTTCCCCACATTTTTTTCTATGAGTTTTATGGTTCTGGTTCTTATCTTTATATCGTTGATCATTTTTGGCTAATTTTTGTTTAAGGTATGAGGTAGGGGCAAGGCCTGAAATGGTGGAAAGGCAGCTGGTTAATGGGAAGAAATCCTTGTAAATCACAGATCGGAACAGGGCTTAATATCCATTATCTATAAAGAGATTCCAGAACTTAACACTTAAAGAAAAAATGACACAATTAAAAAATGAGCAACAGCCTTGTTTGAACAAATGATCAAAGTTCCCACACACATGCACAGTGTTGATAATAGGGAAGCAGTGGACGTGGGTGGTTACATTAGCGTCTTCTATTTCCGGAATGATTTTTTAGTAAACCTTAAAACTTTTCTAGTTATTATGATGAATTTTCTGGAAATCAATAACAAATTTTGTTAACTTTAAATCTGAGAAGGCAAAGAAAAATATCTTTCCCATATAACTACTACAAGAATGTAAAAATCGTGCATATCTTTTAAAGAAATAGAAACGAGAAGATTGAATAAAGACTATGATTCCAAAGAACACATTTGGGAGAAAATTAACAATATTGAACAGTGAGAATAAAGAAAAATTATATGGAAGGAAGGAAGCTTATATATAAACTTGAATAGTAATTATAGTCATATAAGTGTTACACCTAATCAAAATTTTCAAAAGGATGTTTAAAGAACTCTATGTGTTTCATTTTACAACCCAGGGCCTCCTGACCCATGTGGTGAGCTGGCCCAGACACAGTGCTGATATGGTAAAGAGTGCCATGCCATGCAGGGGTGTCCCATTTGTAAGAGAGCTCCATGTGCATGGAGTGTGCCCCATAAGAGAGTCGCCCCGTGAGAGAAGAGAAAAGCGCAATCTGTCCAGGAATGACACCACACACGGAGAGTTGATGCAGTAAGATGACACAACAAAATGAGATACAGATTACTGGGTCGCTGACAAGTGGACACAGAACACACAGTGAATGGAGACAGAGAGCAGACAACTAGGGGGTGGGGGGATAGAAAGGGGAGAGAAATAAATGAAAATAATAATTTTGTATATAAAAAAACAAAACCCATCTAAGGGGAAGCAGATGTAATATAAATTGTTGAGCGCCTGCTTCCCAAATTCAATCCCAGGTACCTTCTGAAAAAAATCAAAGCTAAACAGCATGTTTGGCAGTAAAATATGGGTTTTATATAATCACAGATAAACACAAATATAAGTAAACCTGTGTCATTATGTCTACAGCAAATAGACAATCATTAAGGAAAACATACCAGAATTGTAGGGTCTTATATCATTAAAAGTTTAAATTCCCAGAAAAAAAATAGCAAATTAAAATTGAAGTGTACCTATTTGCAAGCTTTTGCAAACTGACAGAATTACAACATGAAAGAGCCAAACCCAAATCCCAATAGGAGATTCTGGAATGACTCTCTCAGGAAGGGATGGAACAGAAGAAAAATTATCAACAAGGATAACAGACTACTTCTTTTTTTTTTTTTTTCTTTTCAGTCTTCAATTTATTTTTCTCTTTGAACCTATATGTGGGTTTGACAATTTTGACCCCCTCCTCCTACTTGAAACTTTCTCCGCTCTTGACTTTTCTTATATATTACATTCTCTTGCCTCTTAGTCTATACCCAATTTCCTTTACTTTTCTGTTCCTTAACACCTTAATATTAGTTTGTTTCCCTTTGCATACCTTTCTCTATCTTTTTTTTTTCTTTTTTTTATTGACTTTGTAATAATATTACATTAAAAATATATATGTGAGGTCCCATTCAGCCCCACCCCCCCCTCTCCCCCCCCCCCCCCAACAACACTCGTTCCCATCATCATGACACATCCATTGGATTTGGTAAGTACATCTTTGGGTACCTCTGCACCTCATGGTCAATGGTCCACATCATGGCCCATACTCTCCTCCATTCCATCCAGTGGGCCCTGTGAGGATTTACAATGTCCGGTGATTACCTCTGAAGCACAATCTATATAAACCATGGCAAAGAGAAAAATACACTTCTGTTTCATGAACTTAAGGAAATGAAGGGCTGAGGCAGGAGAAGGGTATGTAGGAGGCAACCATAGTCATCCAGTCAGGAATGAAACAGGCTCTAAGAAGAGAGAAAGAGGAGGCTAAGTAGAAGGGGCCAGATGAACACAAAAAGTGAAGGATGGATGTGACATGGAAAGAGAGAAGTCAGGAAAGGCCACAAAGCTTTGGCCTGAGCACTTATCAGGAGGGAATTGCTGACTATGGAAAAGGGAGAGACCTAGAAGTAGGAGTTTGGGGAAGGAGTCTAGAGTTTGGAATTGGCACATTACACCCAGAAGTGGATGTCCTGGATACAACTCTGTGTAAACCTGGACTGTGTGGAAAAATGGGTTTAGATAAGTAGGGATAGTAGTCAAGCCAGGATAGATGGAACTTAAAGCCAAGATCACATGACCTGCAAGTGAATCGATTTCTGAAGAAGGAAAGAGGTCCAAGTATGGAGCCCTGGGGAGTGATGGGGGATACTAAAGCTGCAGAATTTTTGGAAGAAAACACAAACCAGCAGAGGAGACAGACATGGAGAGATGAGAGAGTCCAGATGATAAAAAGAGAAAGGAGAATGTGGTGAAACAGAAATAAGTGAGGGGAGCTCTTGAAGAAGTTCAGAGGAACCAACTGTGCCAAATGCAGCTGATGCCACAATTAGTGGGATGTGAAGGATGTTTTGGGAGTAAGCTCTCCTTTCCTATCACCCACAAGAAAGGAAAACCTGTCCTTTTATGAAGGACACCTGTAACACCTTAAGGTCATAATACCCTAAACTTGAAGGGTCCAAATATCCACACCAAAAGTAACAAGAATTTTGTAATAGTCATTCAATTTCAAAGGATTCAATGATAAAAAAACAAACAGGCAACTATTGATCCACCAAAGAAGAAGAATGAATCTCAAAACAGTTATTTTGAGCAAACGATGCAGGCACCAAAATGTAAATTCCAGGTTATTTCATTTTTATGCATTTCAAGATGTAGCAAAACGAATGTATGCAGATAGAAAATAAGAATCAGAGTGAATATTTTGGGAGGTGGTTACTGATTGACATGTATAGGGATCATTTTCCAGATTTTTTGAAATGATTCATATCTTGATAGGGCAAATGGATCCTGCAGGTGAAGGGGATGAATGGTTTGAAAAATTTGACATCATTCAGTTAAGAGCAAAACATTTAACTATATTTAAATTTTACATCACTTTGAAACAAACAATAAGAGAGAGAAAAGACTGCTTGTAAGAGTACAGTGGAGTATATTTTGAAGTCAGTTAGTGTGATTCATCCAATTTCGTTTTTCTTTTTCAGTATGTCTTTGGCTATTCGGGGTCTCTTTCCTTTCCAAATAAATTTCATACTTAGTTTTTTGTTTTATTTTTATTGGCATAAGGACAGACACACAGACCAATGGAATCGAATTGAAAGCCCTAATATAGAACCTCATATATATAGCCATATAATATTCGATAAAGCCACCAAACCCTCTCAACTAGGAGAGAGTGGCCTATTCAACAAATGGTGTCTGGAGAACTGGATAGCCATATGTAGAAGAATGAAAGAGGATTACCATCTCACACCTTATACAAAGATCAACTCAAGATGGATCAAAGACCTAAATATAAGAGCCAAGGCCATAAAGATCTTGGAAAGCAGTGTAGGGAAACATCTACAGGACCTTGTAATAGGAAATGGATTCATGAATATCACCCAAAAGCACGAGCAGCAAAAGAACTAATAGATAAATGGGACTTCCTCAAAATTAAAGCCTTCTGCACCTCAAAGGAGTTTGTCAAGAAAGTAAAAAGGGAGCCCACACAGTGGGAGAAAATATTTGGCAACCATATATCTGATAAGAAACTTATAACTTGCATATATAAAGAACTCTTATATCTTGAAAATAAAAAGATAAACAACCCATTTAAAAAATGGGAAAAAGATTTAAACAGACACTTCTCCAAAGAAGAAATACAAATGGCTAAAAAGCACATGAAAAAATGCTCCAAATCTCTAGCTATCAGGGAAATGCAAATCAAAACTACAATGAGATACCATCTTACACCCATAAGATTGGCAGCTATGAAAAAAACAGAAGAATACAAATGCTGAAGAGGATGTGAAGAAAGGGGAACACTCACCCGCTGCTGATGGGAATGCAGAAGGATCCAACCATTCTGGAGGACAGTATGGCGGTTTCCCAAAAAACTAGCCACAGATTTGCCATATGACCCAGCAATACCACTGCTGGGTATATACCCAGCAGAACTGAAAACAAGGACACAAACCCATATATGTACACCAATGTTCATAGCAGCATTGCTCACTATTGCCAAAAGTTGGAATCAACCCAAATACCCATCAACAGATGAGTGGATCAATAAAATGTGGTATATACACAAAATGGAATACTACTCAGCTAGTATTCCAAATACACTACAAACACACGTGATAACATGGATGAATCTTGAGAACCTTATGTTGAGTAAAGCAACCCAGGCATTGAAGGACAAATACTACATGACCTCAATGATATGAAATAAGCAAGCTGCCTCAGAGAGGAAGAGACTGAACGATAGGCTTACAGGAAATCGGGGGGTGGAGGAAGGAAGTGAGCCGACGTCTGCAGGGGTGGAATTTATGACGAGCTGGTGGTAAGTATGAACACAAGAAATAAAATGGGGGCAAGGGGTTGCCTTTGGGAGGGGCTTTGCGGGTTTGAGGGTGGCTGGGGATGGGCGGATGGGTAATATTGCCCAAAAGTGGGGGGAGGGACGGGTAGCATATGATCATAGGAGAGTGTCAGGTGTTGGTGGAGAGTAAAATGACGAGAAAATCATATCAAAATATAATTAAGAGGGTTAGCTGTTTAGAATGCTCGGAGGGGATGGTCCAATGCGGGACAGGCTCCTGGGGAATTTCTGAATGCTCATTTTGCCAGAGTGGGTGGCACCATTGGGTAGAGACCCAAGTAGTGAGGGTGGGGGTGGACCCACATCCTGGGGAGGACTAATGCCATCAAATAGAGGAAACTGTATCTCTCGAGAGAAAGGGTGGCTCCCAGGGCATTGGGGCAGTTGAGCAAGTTAGGCCCGGAACACTATTCCAACTATCTCTGGACGTGGCTCCTCGGGACACGTTGGCTGTCACCGTGGGCACCAAGGTGGATGAGAAAATGGATGTTAAATGTGTGGAACCAAGGTAAATGGGGGGTAAGAGAGGAGTTTCCTGAGAGTACACAAGGATGGATATAAAACATGTAATATTACACCATAACATATAGGAGACAACAGACTGATAATGTAAACCATAATGTAAAACATAGGATAACTAAAAAATTAGAAAACTGTGTATCCTAAAGTATGCACCACAATGTAAGCGCAGATGTCACCTTGTTTGAAAGCTAGTGTCTCAGTCTCTGTACATCAATTTAAGTAAATATGATGTGAATAGGGTGTAAGAGTATCGCTGTGGAAGGGAAAAGGTTTTGTGGTGGATGTGTGGGAGTGCTGTATATTATATATATGAATTGCTGTGGTCTAGGGCTCTTGTTAAGAGAAGTTCAATAATTAGGGGAAAAAAAGAAAAGAAAAAGATAGGATGTAGAATTTTTTCCAAGTCAACACGTATTCTATATCTAACCTTTAAACCCATCGCTATATGCCATTTTGCTAGTAAGGGATCCTGACATTATATTGGGCTTCAATTTTCAGGAAGTTCTGGATCACAGAGTGGTTCAACAATGGCAGCAGAGGAATACTGGTATGGGATGTTATTGACAGGCGATATATGGTTGACAGGGAGTTATACAGGGCAGGTGTCCAGGGTGCATGGAAATGTTTGGATATACTCCTAGTGGAAACAATTAAAAACAACAGCTGGGGCGGGGTACTGGGTTACTGGCCAGTGGGGGCTCTGTTGTGGTCCCTAGGGGAGCAGTGGCAGTCCCCCAGGTGCAGCAGCAAGGACCGGGAAGGAATGAGGGTCCAACTGTGAGCCCCTGATGCTAATGACTATGCTTGTGAGCTGATATGCCTGAAATAAGAACAAGGCCTAGAGCAGCATTGTGCCTGGGAATTTCCTCCTGACAGCCTTCATGTTACTCAAATGTGGCCAGTCTCGAAGCCAAACTCAGCATGTAAATGCAATGCCTTCCCCCCAGCGTGGGACATGACACCTGGGGATGAGCCTCCCTGGCACCGAGGGATCACTATCAACTACCAACTTTTGATGCAACTGGAAAATGACCTGGAAAGGAAGGTTCAATGCAGATCAGCAGAATATCCCTGTCTACATAAAATAACATGACTTTAAAATGCTGTTTGACCTAATGTAAGGGGGAAATGGAAAGGAGAAATGAGTTTATATGGCTACGAGTCTCTAAAAAAGAGTCTGGAGGCTGTCAGAAGGATTGCCCTTATGCACAACTGAGCAGAGTCTAAGAGACAGATAAAGTAGATACAACCCCCAGGTATTGGTTCCTTTGAGGGCTAAAGAGATCCATGGGTGCTATGGTCATGGCAGATGGGGTTAACTGCCATGTCAGATGGTCCTTCTTTGGAGCTAGTGTTCATGCATGATGAATCTGGACTCAGATGGGATCTCTCTTCATAAGAGTTTCATGCTACTGTGCTGGAGTTGTAGTTGGTGTTGGGGTTTAAGATATATTTAGGGGATCTGAATCTCTGGACTGATAATGTGATAGCCAGACCCTGAGCCTCAACAGACTCCAGCATCTACAATCTGATTTATTGGACTCATCTCACTCAGCTAAGATGGAGTTGAAGAAGGACAACCACCACACCATGGAGTCTAGAGTGCCTACAACTGAAAGCGGGAGGATTGCATCCAGTATCCATGTGGAATCTGAGCCTCCTCTTGACATAGAGGTGCAATGGACACAACCAATCCAATGTCCACAGAGAAAAGGTGGCATTGGAGTGGGAAAAGTGGACATGGTGGCTAATGGGTATGGGGAATGGCAGGAAGAGACGAGATGTGGAGGCGTCTTTGGGACTTGGAGCTGCCCTGGATGGTGCTTCAGGGGCAATCTCCGGACATTGTAAATCCTCACAGGGCCCACTGGATGGAATGGGGGAGAGTATGGGCCATGATGTGGACCATTGACCATGAGGTGCAGAGGTGCCCAGAGTTGTACTTACCAAATGCAATGGGTATGTCATGATGATGGGAATGAGTGTTGCTGGGGGGGGGAGTGGTGGGGTGGAGGTGGTGGGGTTGAATGGGTCCTCATATATTTTTTAATGTAATATTTTTACAGAATCAATAATAAAAATAAAAATAAATAAAAATAAAAATAAATAAATTTTAAAAAAAGAGTACAATGGAGATAAGCACATTTCATTTTCAGTATCTTTCCCCCACCAATCACCTCCCTGATGAGCAGCCAGGCTGTCAGTTGCTTGTGGGTTCCAGGCAGAATGTTGGGGAGTTCTCTGGGGTTTGTTGTGGATACAGGGAAACTGGGCAGAGACCTGTGGTGGCATCAGAGCCATGGAGGGCCTGTAGCACCTGTGGGGCTTGTCTTTTGGATGATCCTAGGGAAGCTTTGTGACGTGGTGATGGAGCGCAATGGCACTACTCCGTACCTCACATTCCAGAGCCTCGAGGGGGACTCAGGGGCATTTCAATCCTTCTTCAGCATTCTGGGGTGTCTCCTCTTGTTCAGACTTGAGCAGTCTTTTAGAAGCCGGCTTTATATAAAACATGAAATACAGCTTGTGGACACACTAGCTAAACTGATGGTCAATAAATGTCAACTTCTTGATAAGATGAGTGCGGCTAACAGGAGGTATGCAGAGACTAAGTCATATTTAGAGGAAGCTAGGCTAGGGAATGTGACTTTAAAATGCCCAGCCTCATTGACACTTACAGAAAGGCTAAGGGAACAACAGCAGTGTTGATGGAGGAATTAACTTCAGTGGTTCTAGAGCTACACGAAGAGAGATCCAGATGATCCAGACAAGAAGATGAGATGAGGAAGATGCTGAAAACACTGGAGGCACAAGAAGAGGTCATGAGGACCACTGCAGGACCAGGTGCTTTTCCATTTTCAGTGCGTTTGGAATCCGGTCCCCTCCCTGATGGTACCTCCTGCAGCAGTGGGCCTGGGTCGGTCTTAAAGCAGCACTGAGCCTCTGCTCCCCTCAGGCCTGCAGAGCCACCAGGCAGGAATGACCCTCTCCAATTCTTCATCACAGAGTTTTAGGGGGCAGTGGATCAACAGAACTTGCTCCATGGGCTGGAGATCCTCTACCTTCGTCCTGAACACACAAGTGATTTCCTCCATAGTCAATTCCTCCTTTAATCACACAGAGTTTCAACTTGAGGAACACACCATGTTCTTTACAGAAACTCAACATGAAAGAAAATATTACTACTGACAAGATTGTTCATATACTTAAGAGACTTACGTATATATTCATATATGTTCATTATTTATTACTCTGGTCATATAATTATGTTACAATTTTTGTGTTGATCATGTAAGTATAAACCTTCTTTTACTGTTCTTCTCTGTATAATATGTATTACATATGTAATTGTAAGTTGAATATATATGCAGTTCAGTCATGAGATTTTTTAAGACAAAAGCATGATAACTCACAAGAGTATATTGCCAAGAAACCTAAGTTATAAGTAAAAGTAAATTTTACCTAAAATTTTGATAGATGTAAAATGAGATTTTCATCTTTCTTGGGAAGGAGGTAAATAGCATACTTACAATGAATTTTACAAAATTCAATTATCTATTACAAAATAATGAAGAAGAAAAATTTTTGAAATTCTCATAGAATCTCAACATGAAAGGAACTATTATGACTGATGAGATGGCTATATACTTAAGAGACTTAGCTCTTTGTTTATATGTGGTCATTTGCATGTTTATTAACCTTATCCTATTTATAATTTAAAATTTTGTTGCTGATATAAAAGTAAACTTTCTTTTATTTGCATTTACATTATATCTACTTAATATATTAAACCCATAAATTTCATTAAGGAGATTTTTTAAATAGAAAAGGAATAACAACTTGCAAAAGTTTGTTCTCAAGAAAACGAAGTTAAAATTAAATGAAAATTTTATGTAAAAATGTAATAGGTAAAAAAAATACAAAAAGTTTTATCTCTTGGAGGAAGGTGAAGAGCATACTTACAAAGAACATCATATAATTCACTTGAACATTCAAAAATAATAAAGAATAAAATGTAAAAGTGATATCTTCATATGGAGATATTTTTAGTCCCTTTCAAGAGTGCTGCTGGATGGGTTCTCTGAGCAGGAAGAAATCCTTCCTGGACAATATCAGAAAGTCTACACTCCGCATCCCACACTCATCTCTCCCTCCTGCTTTCCATTTAAACGACACACCTCAAAGGAAAGCTGAGTGTACAGCAAGGAGCTCCCTTCCCAGGGAAGGAGCTGGCATCCCTAAGATAACAATTCTAGGTACACATAATGATGCTATGAGAGACTGTGAGGAAAACCTGGAGGTTTCTAATGACTACGGAGGAAAGCACAAAGTTACCTGAGCATTTGAGGCATCCACATGACATAAATGAACGAATACAGCACAATGGCTTCTCCCCAAAATAGAGAAAGAAAACTGGGCTAGGTTGTGGGGTTAGATCGGTGAAGTGAATGAAGTCATTGCCACTTTTTTTTTCTTATTTTTTTAATTGATTTTGTAAAAATATTACATTAAAAAAAATTTGAGGTCCCATTCGACCCCACCACCCCCACTGCACCCCTCCCCCCCCAGCAACACTCACTCCCATCATCATGACACATCCATTGCATTTGGTAAGTACATCTCTGGGTATCTCTGCACCTCATGGTCATTGGTCCACATCATGGCCCACACTCTCCCCCATTCCATCCAGTGAGCCCTGGGAGGATTAACAATGTCCCGTGATTGCCCCTGAAGCACCATCCAGGGCAACTCCAAGTCCCAAAGGCGCCTCCACATCTCATCTCTTCCTCCCATTCCCCATACCCATCAGCCACCATGTCCACTTTTCCCACTCCAATGCCACCTTTTCTCTGAGGTCCTTGGATTGGTTTGTGCAGCTGATTATTTAGGAATGGAAGATTTTAAAGGAAACTAAAGAGAATCCATGGCATGTAAGAAGATGTGAAGGGTGATGGAGAAGCATAAGCAGGCAGGGTAGGATTGTAGATTTTGAGACAAAAAAAAGAGGGCTTATAGAAATAGACATATGGCAAGCTCTATCTGAGCAGTACGGGTTCCTGGCACAAGCACTGAAGGATGAGTGGCCAGAGCAGGTGAGGACCAGCCAGGGTCCAGAGGAGCTGCAACATACTGAGTCCCATGCAGGATGAGGGGGATAAAATTGACATGGGCCAGAGGACTGAGGAGACTGTCACTATGGCAGAGGAAAGCATTTTAATTCACAATGATAGTGACTGCAATGTAGAGGAAAACGTAAAACAGAGACATGTTTGTGACTCTGACCATGACATTACGCTGAGCATGGTGAGGGCAAGACCCTGTTGGGAACCATGTAGATGGAGACACAGTGACAAGGTCAGATTCAGGACATGAGTCTTTATGGCTGTGGGTGCAAGAACAATAGGAGATAGTTTACCACTGAGAGTTTGAGCTGAGCATCTGCATGAGGGTGGCATCCTCCAAAAACAGGGCAGGCTGGCAGAGGAACGTATCTGTTGGGATATTGGACTGGGGACATTTGTGAGGGGGGGGGCTTTCATAGTTTCCTTAGTCATCACATTGCAAATAACAAGTGCTCAGTATCACAGCAGCAAATTAGACACAGAGAGTTGATCACATGTGCAGTGGTAAAGTTAATGGGTCATCAGTGAGAGCTGAGAGTTTAATAGAGAAGTTTTCCAAGTTATAGGAAGATTCCAAAGGGTAAACTGGTGGGTCTCCTTATGGCAAGATCCCTGCTTAGCATTTGCTGTCATCAACATCAAAGGCTGCAAAACCAGTGGACTGTTATTCAAGGTAACGCCTTTGGTTTTGCAGAATCCCTTGCCAGGCACTGTCCCTACCATAGGCAGTAACAGCTTAGGTAGTTGTGAAGCTGAGAAGAGAGTTATGGAATTAGCCTGAGACTCCCACATCTTCATGGTACAAGAAGGAGGGGGAGTTCTTGCCCTTTGGCTAATAAAATGTCATGCCAGCCAAAGTATTACCTGGACAATCTTTCTGCCTGTGATTGGGCTTTTTTGTCTTGAGATCTGACTTCAGGACCATGTGGTCTTCACTACTGAGGTACCTGCCAAGTCCTCAGCTTCTGAAAGTCATTCCCAGAATTTTAACCCTATTTCACAATGAATACCTTCTTCTCCCACTCCAGTCTCCAAGCCAGGGGTCCAGAACACTTAAGCTAGAATTTCTCAGCCCATCCAATCAGAATGGATTCCTAGGGCCTGCCTGCAACTTAGCCTGAGAGGGCTTAAGGGAATCCTGAGGAAAATTCAAAGCTAGGCTTTTTATTAGTATTGAGTCATCCATCCCTCATGAGGAGAGTTCAAGGTTGTAAGTATTACTCCAGGCTCACCACTTAAAACGGAAGGTCACTCCTCACTGCCTCCTCAGAAGTAATAACTCAGCGGGACTAGAAATCCCATGGTTGCCATGGGAGTCAGAATAGCAGGAGTACACGTGCTGCCAGCTGTGCTGAGTGTGCTTCCCTGAATCCCTCTGTTGAGGGGGACAATGTCGGTTAGATATGTCATTTATAGTGGAAGTGTATTTCTCAGTTCTGAAAACTGGTGGAAGCAATATACCAGAAATGGGTTGGCTTTTCTTCCGGGAAGTTGTCAGGCTAAAAGCTTACATCAGGGGAAACGGACTTTGGCCCAGTGGTTAGGGCATCCGTCTACCATATGGGAGGTCCGCGGTTCAAACCCCGGGCCTCCTTGACCCGTGTGGAGCTGGCCATGTGCAGTGCTGATGCGTGCAAGGAGTGCCTTGCCACGCAAGGGTGTCCCCCGCGTGGGGGAGCCCCACGCGCAAGGAGTGCGCCCGTGAGGAAAGCCGCCCAGTGTGAAAAGAAAGAGCAGCCTGCCCAGGAATGGCGCTGCCCACACTTCCCGTGCCGCTGACGACAACAGAAGCGGACAAAGAAACAAGACAACAAGACGCAGCAAACAGACACCAAGAACAGACAACCAGGGGAGGGGGAGAAATAAATAAATAAAATTAAAAAAAAAAAAAAGCTTACATCAGAAGCTGTGAAAATGTCCTAATCAAGGCATCACCTGAGATGCTGTCTTCCTGAAGGTTGGCTGCTGGTAATCCTGGACGCCTGATACCTGAGAAGAGACAGTGACATCTCTGCCGACCCGAGTCACTGGCTTCTCCTCCAGGCTCTCTTTCTAGCACATGTGGGCAGTCAGGTCAACGGCATATTTTTTCCCTCTCCTCAGACTTCTCAGCATCCTCTTTTGGTAGTTGTGGGTACACTGCTGATCTCACCCTCTAGCCACTGGGACCTCTCTCATCCAGGTTCCTGGCGCTTATCTGATGCTGCAACTTTTTCCTGTGTTTCTGCTGCTTTTATTCCACCATTTAAAAAGGACTCCAATAGGAGGAATAAGGCCCACCCTGTCCCTTGACATCTAATTAAAGGACCTGAACAAGAGTAATTTAACCAAGAGTTGCCACCTGCAACACACAGGAAGGGATTGCCTCCGTGGACATGACCTGTTCTGAGATCCACAGATAGCTTCAAACTGTCAGAGTTGGGTTCATGCTGCCCTTTCTATGGATCAGAAAATATGCTGTTCCTGTAGCAAGTCTTGCAGAGGTGGGTGTATGGGCTCCCCCTTCTGCTTGTTTTCAGGAGAGCCATGTCATGAATGGCAAAGACCGGCTGGTGAGGTTGTCTGTGTATGGTGCACACAGTAACCACTACATGCTTATGGACACGGACCTGTATATGTACACACAAATACATACATATGAACTTACATACGCAAATCCTTGCACTTATAACCCATATCCCCTTATCTGACTGACGGCAATAATATATTTTTCACAAAGTCTTCTATACTTTTTTATCTTTTCCTCCCTTTTTTAGTATGCATGTTTGATCTCCATATTTCCTACTACAAATCTTCTCAAATATCCTGGTTTCTGGTTGTGTGCTCACACTTAGCTACTGGGGCTATACACCTGTTTAAGAAACTCTGTGTGTTTAGGTGGAGTCTGTGTCTTTTAGTGTATTTCTGTGGGTTGATGGAGTTCAGGTTTTTATAGCAATTTTATTGAGATATTATCACACAGAGTTCATCCAAAGTGTGCAATCAATGGCTCTCAATATAATCAGTGTTGTAGAACCATCACCACAATCAATTTTAGAACATTTTCGTCATTCCAAAAGGAAAACCTCATAACCAACAGCAGCTACCTCTCAATTCCTCTGTCCTTCCCCTGCCCTACATAACATTAATAACCATTCTGCATCTATAGGTTTATTGATCATTACATTTTACACAAAAAAGTCCTCTACCATTTGTAGTACTTTCTGTCTGGTTTTCTTCATATAGGAAAATGATTTTTAATTTGGTGATTTTCTAATTAGAGGTATTCTAGGTTTATATAAACTCATGAAAAATATAACATTCCCATATCACCCTGTCTTTTTGACACTTTGCTTTGGTGTGCTACCTCTAGTGCTATGGAGGAACAATATTAAGAATTATTTCTAAGTAAAGCCTGTAGTTTTCATTAGTTATATTTTCCCCTACTCCACACTATTGATAGTACTGTAATAGTGATGTGCATATATGATATCTCCTGAAAGAACATTCTTATACTTGTAATTTTGACCACAGTCTTCTTGCACACATGGTTCACTGTGTTATAACCTATGATCTATCCTCTAGCTTTCCTTCTAATGATATTCATGACCAAAATTACCCCACTAAACACGTGTACACGTGTAATTCAGTGCTGTCAATTACACTCACGGTAATGTCCTCCCAACACCTCTGTCCATTTCCAAAGATGTACAATCAACCTGATGAAAAATTCTGCAAAATTAAGTGTTCGTTCCCCATTTTTATACTCCTTCCGTCTCCGGGTAACCTATAGTGTAGATTATAACCCTATGGGCTAGTGTTTTGTAATTAGTTGATATGAGTGAAATCTCATTTTCTTTTTATTTTTGTGCCTGGCTTTTTTCACAGAACTCCATAATGTGACATGAATATGGTCTTCATTCTTTTTTACATCCAAATTCCTACATATATATATATATATTGATTTTGTTTATCCATTCATCAGTTGACAGACACTTGTCTCCATCCTTTGGTAACTGTGAATAGAGCCACTATGAACATCGTTGAGCAAATGTCTGTTCATTTCCCATCTTTCAGTTCCTCTGATTATGAACCCAGGAGCATGATTGCTCGATCATATTAAAAAGTCTATCCTTAGCTTCCCAAGGAACTGCCAAAGTGTCTTCCATAGTGGCTACCCCATTGTACATTGCAAAAGCAATGTATGACTGTTTGTCTTCCACCACATCCTTTCCAACAATTGCAGGTCTCTGGGTGTTTTTTATGCTGGCCATTGTAGTAGGTATGATATGAAATCTCACTGTGGTTTTGCTTTGCATTTCTCTAATAGGTTGGCGGTGGAAAGCACTTTTTTTGTTGTTTTGTTTTTTGTTTTTTTATTGATTTTGTAAAAATATTACATTAAAAAAATATGAGGTCCCATTCGACCCCACCACCCCCATCGCACCCCCCCCCCCCCCAGCAACACTCACTCCCATCATCATGACACATCCATTGCATTTGGTAAGTACATCTCTGGGTATATCTGCACCTCATGGTCATTGGTCCACATCATGGCCCACACTCTCCCCCATTCCATCCAGTGAGCCCTGGGAGGATTTACAATGTCCCGTGATTGCCCCTGAAGCACCATCCAGGGCAACTCCAAGTCCCAAAGGCGCCTCCACATCTCATCTCTTCCTGCCATTCCCCATACCCATCAGCCACCATGTCCACTTTTCCCACTCCATTGCCACCTTTTCTCTGAGGTCCTTGGATTGGTTGTGTCCATTTGGAAAGCACTTTTGATCTATTTGGGTACGCTGCTTTTCTGACCAGGTCCTTTCAAGGAGAAATTATTTGGTTGTTAGGAGGTTCCATTTATCTCTTTCTCTTTCATTGTAAGTGTTTGAGTGGAAAGTCTAAAAAACATTGCCCAGCGCAAGGTCTGAAGATTCTTCCCCACATTGTTTCTATGAGTTTTATGGTTCTGCTTCTTATCTTTATATCGTTGAACATTTTTGGCTAATTTTTGTTTAAGGTCTGAGGTAGGGGCAAGGTCTGAAATGGTGGAAAGGCAGGTGGTTAATGGGAGGAAATACTTGGAAATCACAGATCGGAACAGGGCTCAATATCCATGATCTATAAAGAGGTTCTACAACTTAACACTTAAACAACAAATGACACAATTAAAAAATGAGCAACAGACTTGTTTGAACAAATGATCAAAGTTCCAACACACATGCAAAGTGTTATAATAGGGAAGCAGTGGACGTGGGTGTTTACATTAGAGTCTTCTATTTCCTGAACGATTTTTTAGTAAACCTTAAAACTTTTCTAGTTAAAATGATGAATTATCTGGAAATAGATAACAAATTATGTTAACTTTAAATCTGAGAAGGCAAAGAAAAACATCTTTCCTATATAACTACTAAAAGAATGTAAAAATAGTGCATGTCTTTTAAAGAAATAGAAATGAGATGATTGAATAAAGACTATGATTCCAAAGAACACATTCAGGTGAAAAATAACAATGTTGAACAGTGAAAATAAAGAAAAATTGTATGGAAGGAAGGAAGATTAAATATAAACTTGAATAGTAATTATAGTCATATAAGTATTCCACCTAATCAAACTTTCAAAAGGATGTTTAAAGAACTCTATGTGTTTCATTTTACAACCCAGGGCCTCCTAACCCATGTGGTGAGCTGGCCCAGACACACTACTGAGGCGGTAAGGAGTGCCATGCCATGCAGGGGTGTCCCATATGTAAGAGAGCTCCATATGCAAAGAGTGTGGCTCATAAGAGAGCCGCCCCATGAGAGAAGAGAAAAGCGCAGTCTGCCGAGGATTGGCACCACACACATGGAGAGCTGATGCAGTAAGATGACACAACAAAATGAGATATCGATCCCCAGGCCACTGACAAGTGGACACAGAACACACAGTGAATGGACACAGAGAACAGACAACTAAGGGGTGGGAGAATGGAAAGGGGAGAGAAATAAATGAAAATAACATTTCTGTATATTAAAAAAACACAAAACCCATCTAAGGGGAAGCAGATGCAATGCAAGTTGTTGAGCGCCTGCTTCCCAAATTCAATCCCAGGTACCTTGTGAAAAAAATCAAAGTTAAACAGCATGTTTGGCGGTAAAATATTGGTTTTATATAATCACAGATAAACACAAATGTAAGTAAATCTGTGTCATTATGGCAACAGCAAACACAATCATTAAGGAAAACATACCAGAATTGAAGGGTCTTATATCATTAAAAGTTTAAATTCCCAGAAAAAAATAGCAAATTAAAATTGAAGTGTACCTATTTGTAAGCTTTTGCAAACTGACAGAATTACAACATGTAAGAGCCAAACCCAAATCCCAATAGGAGATTCTGGGATGACTCTCTTAGATAGGGATGGAATAGAAGAAAAATTATCAACAAGGATAACAGACTACTTGTTAATGCACACTTTTCCATAAGGCATCTATATAAACCATGGCAAAGAGAAAAATACACTTCTGTTTCATGAACTTAAGGAACTGAAGGGCTGAGGCAGGAGAAGGGTATGTAGGAGGCAACCATAGTCATCCAGTCAGGAATGAAGCAGGCTCTAAGAAGATAGAAAGAGGAGGCAAACTAGAAGGGGCCGAATGAACATAGAAAGTGAAGGATGGACGAGACATGGAAAGAGAGAAGTAAGGAAAGGCCACAAAGCTTTGGCATGAACACTTATCAGGAGGGTCCTGCTGACTATGGAAAAGGGAGAGACCAAGAAGGGGGAGTTTGGGGAAGGAGTCTAGAGTTTGGCATTGGCACATTACACCCAGAAGTGGATGTCCTGCATACAATTTTGTGTAAACCTGGACTGTGTGCAAAAATGGATTTAGATAAGTTGGGTTAGTAGTCATTCCAGGATAGATGGAACTTAAAGCCAAGATCACATGACCCACAAATGAATCGATTTCTGAAAGAGGAAACAGGTCCAAGTATGGAGCCATGGGGAGTGATGGGGGATACTAAAGCTGTGGAATTTTTGGAAGAAAACACAAACCAGCAGAGGAGACAGACATGGAGAGACTAGAGAGTCCAGATGATAAAAAGAAAAAGGAGAATGTGGTGAAGCAGAAATAAGTGAGGGGAGCACTTGAAAAAGTTCAGAGGAACCAAATGTGCTAAATGCAGCTGATGCCACAATTAGTAGGATGTGAAGGATCTTTTGAGAGTAAGCTCTCCTTTCCTATCACCCAGAAGAAAGGAAAACATGTCCTTTTATGAAGGACATCTGTAACACCTTTAGGTCATAATACCCTAACCTTGAAGTGTCCAAATATCCACACCAAAAGGAATAAGAATTTTATAATAGTCATACAATTTCAAATGATTCAATGATAAAAAAAACAAATGAACAGTGAACTATTGATCCACCAAACAAGAAGAATGAATCTCAAGTCAGTTATTTTGAGCAAACGATGCAGGCACCAAAATGTACATTCCAGTTTGTTTCATTTTTATGCATTTCAAGATGTAGCAAAATGAATGTATGCAGATAGAAAATAAGAGTGAATATTTTGGAAGCTGGTTACTGTTTGACATGTATAGGGATTATTTTCCAGATTTTTGGAAATGATTCATATCTTTTTTTTTAAGTCATTTTTAAAAAATATTACATTAAGAAAATATGAGATCCCATTAAAACACACCGCCCCCACCCCCCACTCTCCCCACAGCAACACTCTCTCCCTTCTTCGTGACACATCCATTGCATTTGGTAACTACATCTCTGGGCATCGCTGCACCTCATGGTCAATGGTCCATGTCATATCACTTACTCTCCCATGTTCCATCCTGTGGGCCATGGGGGGGATCTACAATGTCCTGTAGTTGTCCGTGAAGCACCACCCATGTCAGCTCCCAGTCCCGAAAACGCCTCCACATTTCATATCTTCCTCCCATTCCCCACAACCAGCTGCCACCATGGCCACTTTTCCCACACCAATAACACATTTTCTCTGTGGACCTTGGATTGGTTGTGTCCACTGCACATCTATGTCAAGAGGGGGCTTAGATTCCACATGGATACTGGATGCAATCCTCCTGCTTTCAGTTGTAGACACTCTAGGCTCCATGGTGTGGTGGTTGGCATTCTTCAACTCCATGTTAGCTGAGTGGGGATGTCCAATAAATCAGAGTATAGGGTTGAAGTCTGTTCAGGTTCAGGGCGAGGCTATCATATTGTCAGTCCAGAGATTCAAATCACCTAGATATATCTTAAACCCCAGCACCAACTTCCAGTAAAAGTCAAGCATGAAAGTCTTGTGAAAAGAGATCCCACCTGAGTCCAGTTCCATCATGCAGAAACACCAGCTCCAAAGAAGGGCCAACTGATATGGCAGTGAACCCCATCTGCCATGACCGTAGAACCCGTGGGTCTCTTTAGCCCTCAAAAGAACCAATACCTGGGGTTGTATCTACTTTATCTGTCTCAGAGACTGCTCAGGTGTGCATAAGGGCAATCCTTCTGACAACCTCCAGACTCTTTTTTAGAGACTCATAGCCATATAAACTCATTTATCCTTTCCATTTCCCCCTTACATTAGGTCAAAAAGCATTTTAAACTCTTGTTATTATATGTAGACAGGGATATTCTGCTGGTCCGCGTTGAACCTTTAATTCAAGGTCATTTTCTAATTGCATCATCAGCTGGTATTTGGTAGTGATCCCTCGGTGCCAGGGAGGTTCATCCACAGGTGTCATGTCCCACGCTGGAGGGAATGCATTGCATTTACATGCTGAGCTTGTCTTTGAGACTGGCCACATTTGAGTAACATGAAGGCTGTCAGTAGGTAACTCTCAGGCACAGTGCTACTCTAGGCCTTGTTCTTATTTCAGGGGTATAGGCTCACAAGCATAGTCATTAGTATCAGGGGCTCACTGTTGGACCCTCATTCCTTCCTGGTCCTTACCGTTGCACCTGGGGGACTGCCACATCTCCCCTAGGGACCACGACAGAGCACCCGAGCCAGGAACCCATTACCACCCCAGCTGTTGTTTTTAATTGTTTCCACTATGAATATATCCAAACATTACCATGCACCCTGGACATATGCCCTGTATAAATCCCTGTCAACCATATATCACCTGTCAATAACATCTCATACCAGTATTCCTCCGCTGCCATTGTTGAACCACTCTGTGATCCAAACTTCCTGAAAAGTGAAGCCCAATATAATGTCAGATTCCCTTACTAGTAAAATGGAATATAGCGATGAGTTTAAAGGTTAGATGTAGAATTCACATTGACTTGGAAAAATTATACATCCTATCTTTTTCTTTTCTTTTTTCCTAATTATTGAGCTTCTCTTCACAAGAGCCCTAGATCACAGTAATTCATATATACAATATACAGTACTCCCACACATCCACCATAAAGCCTTTTCCCTTCCACAGTGATAATCTTTTAACTTATTCATATCATATTTACTGAAACTGATGTACAGACTCCGAGACAATAGCTTTCAAACAAGGTGACATCTGTGCTTACATTGTGGTCCTTACTTTAGGATAAACAGTTTTCTAAATTTTTTAGTTATCCTAGGTTTTACATTATGGTTTACATTATTAGACTGTCGTCCCCTATATGTTTTTGGTGTTATATCACATGTTTTATATCCATCCTTGTGTACTCTCATGAAACTCCTCTCTTGCCCCCACATTTACCTTGGTTCCATCCATTCAACATCCATTTTCCCCACCCCTTGGGGCCCAAGCGACAGCCAATCTCCATTTCCCGAGGAGCCACATCCAGATATACTTGCAACAGTGTTCAGGGCCTGACTTGCTCAACTGCCATAATGCCCAGGGAGCCACCATTTCTCTTGAGAGATACAGTTCCCTCTATTTGATGGCATTAGTCCTCCCCAGGATGTGGGTCCACCCCCACTCTCGCTACTTAGGTATCTACCAATGGTACAACCCACCCTGGCAAAATGAGCATTCAGACATTCCCCAGGAGTCTGTCCCGCATCAGACCATCCCCTCTGAGCATCCTAAACAGGTAACCCTCCTAATTATATTTTGATATGGTTTTCTCAGCATTTTACTCTCAACCAACACCTGACAATCTCCTATGTTTGTATGCTGCCTCTCCCGCCCCCCAATTTTTTGGGCAATATTACCCGTCCACCCATCCACAAGCCCCCTCAAACCCACAAAGCCCCACCCAAAGGCAACCCCATGCCCCCATTTTGTCTCTTCTCTGTGCTCATACTTACCGCCAGCTCATCATAGATTCCACCGTTGCAGATGTCAGCTCACATCCTTCCTCCACCTTCGGTTTCCTGTAAGCCTATCTTCCAGTCTCTAGCTCTCTGATGCAGCTTGCTTATTTCATATCATTGAGGTCATGTAGTATTTGTCCTTCAATGCCTGGGTTGCTTCACTCAACATAAGGTTCTCAAGATTCATCCATGTTATCACGTGTGTTTGTAGTGTATTTGTTCTTATAGCCGAGTAGTATTCCATTTTATGTATATACCATATTTTATTGATCCACTCACCTGTTGATGGGCATTTGGGTTGATTCCAACTTTTGGCGATAGTGAACAATGCTGCTATGAACATTGGTGTACATATGTCAGTTTGTGTCCTTGTTTTCAGTTCTGCTGGGTATATAGCCAGCAGTGGTATTGCTGGGTCATATGGCAAATCTATGGTTAGTTTTTTGAGAAACCACCAAACTGTCCTCCAGAATGGTTGGATCCTTCTGCATTCCCACCAGCAGTGGGTGAGTGTTCCCCTTTCTTCACATCCTCTCCAGCATTTGTATTCTTCTGCTTTTTTCATAGCTTCCAATCTTATGGGAGTAAGATAGTATCTCATTGTAGTTTTGGTTTGCATTTCCCTGAAAGCTACAGATTTGGAGCATTTTTTGATGTGCTTTTTAGCCATTTGTATTTCTTCTTTGGAGAAGTGTCTGTTTAAATCTTTTTCCCATTTTTTAAATGGGTTCTTTATCTTTTTATTTTCAAGATATAGGAGTTCTTTATATTTGCAAGTTATAAGTCTCTTATCATATTTATGGTTGCCAAATATTTTGTCCCTTTGTGTGGGTTCCCTTTTTTACTTTCTTGACAAACTCCTTTGAGGTGCAGAAGGCTTTAATTTTGAGGAAGTCCCATTTATCTATTTGTTCTTTGGCTGCTCGTGCTTTTGCTGTGATATTCATGATGCCATTTCCTATTACAAGGTCCTGTAGATGTTTCCCTACACTGCTTTCCAAAGTCTTTATGGTCTTGGTTCTTATATTTAGGTCTTTGATCCATCTTGAGTTGATCTTTGTATAAGGTGTGAGATGGTAATCCTCTTTAATTCTTCTACATATGTATATCCAGTTCTCCAGGCACCATTTGTCGAATAGGCCATTCTCTCCCAGTTGAGAGGGTTTGGTGGCTTTATTGAATATTATATGGCTCTATATATGAGGTTCTATATCAGAACTTTCAATTCGATTCCATTGGTCTGTGTGTCTCTCCTTATGCAAATACCATTCTGTTTTCACTATTGTAGCTTTGTAGTATGTTTTGAAGTCAGGTAGTGTAATTCCTCCAATTTCTTTTTTTTTTTTTTCAATATGTCTTTGGCTATTCAGGGCCTCTTTCCTTTCCAAATAAATTTCATAGTTAGTTTTTCTAGTTCCCTAAAGAAGGCTGTGTTGATTTATATTGGGATTGCATTGAATGTGTAGATCAGTTTTGGTAAGATAGACGTCTTAATAATATTTAGTCTTCCTATCCATGAACAAGGAATATTCTTCCATTTACTTAGGTCTTCTTTGATTTCCTTGAACAGTCTTGTATAGTTCTCAGTGTATAAGTTTTTTACACCTTTAGTTAAATACATTCCTAAATATTTGATTATTTTATTTATTATTGTGAATGGTATTTGTTCTTGATTTCCTCCTGATCTTGCTCATTATTAGTGTACAGAAATGTTACTGATTTTTGCACATTGATCTTATAACCTGCAAATATACTAAACTCATTTATGAGTTCAAGAAGCTCTGTTGTAGATCTCTCAGGGTTTTCTATATAGGATCAGGTCATCTGGAAGTGATGAAATTTTGACTTCTTCCTTTCCAATTTGAATGCCTTTTATATCTGGTTCTTGGCTCAGTGCTCGAGCAAGTACTTCTAAGACAATGTTAAATAGAAGGGGAGACAATGGGCATCCTTGTCTTTTTCCTGACTTTAGAGGGAAGGATTTTAGGATTTCTCCATTGTAAACGATGTTGGCTGTAGATTTTTCATATATACTCTTCATCATGTTCAAAAAATTTCCTTGTATTCCGATCTTTTGGAGTGTTTTTATCAAGAAAGGGTGCTGTATTTCCAAATCGTGGTGTGAAGTCTGGGCCTCTGTCCCTTGCAAATTTCCAGCTTCACTCCACTGTGGTCAGAGATATTGTTTTGTATGATTTTGATCTTTCTGAATCCATTAAGCCTTTCTTTGTGGCCTAGCACATGGTCTATCTTGGAGAATGATCCATGTGCTCTTGAGAAAAATGTATATCCTGCTGTGTTTGGGTGTAATGATCTATATATGTCTATTAGATCCAGCTCCTCTAATACACTGTTCAAATGTTTTGTTTCTTTAGTGATTCACTTTTGAGATGTTCTTTCAAGAGTTGATAGTGGTGTATTAAAATCCTTCACTATAATTGTAGATGCATCTATTCATTCACTTAGTTTTTCCAGCATTTGCCTCACGTATTTAGAGGCACACTTGTTAGGAGCATCAATATTTATGATTGTTCAATCTTCTTGACAGATTGTCCCTTTCACTAAAATGTAGTATCCTTCTTTGTCTCTCACAATTGTTTCACATTTAAAGTCGATTTTGTCTGATATTAATATAGCCTCTCCTGCCTTTTATTGGTTATTATTTGCTTGTATGATTGTTTTCCAACCGTTCACTTTCAACCTCCATGAGTCTCTGGGTCTAAGATGTGTCTCTTGTAGACAGGATATAGATGGGTCATATTTCCTTATCCAATGTCCCAGTCTGAATCTTTTGATAGGTGAGTTTAATCCATTGACATTCAGTGTTATTACTTTCAAGGAATTATTTGTGTTAGCCATATTTTCATTGGAGTTGTGTTTGTCATATTTTGTTTGCTTTTTTTCCCTTCTCTTTTTGTCCTTTTTGTTGCTCTTACACTCTCCTCCAACTCTGCCTGTCCTGTTTTTTCCTTTCTTCCTGCAGAACTCCCTTTAGAATTTCTTGAAGGGGAGGTTTCTTGTTGGCATACTCTTTCAGTTTCTGTTTATCTGTGAATATTTTGAACTCTCCATCAATTTTGAATGCTAGTTTAGCTGGATAGAGTATTCTTGGTTGGAAATTTTTTTTTTTAGTACCTTGAGTATATCATACCACTGCCTTCTTGCCTCCATGGTTTCAGATGAGAAATCAGCACTTAATCTTATGGAGCTTCCCTTGTATGTGATGGTTTTCTTTTCTCTTGCTGCTTTTAGAATTTTCTCTTTGTCTTGAGCTTTGGATAATTTGACAAGTATATGTCTTGGGGTGGGCCTGTTGGGGTTTATGACCAGTGGAGTGCGCTGTGCTTCTTGGATATGTATATCTGTCTCTTTCAGTAGATTTGGGAAGTTTTCAGCCATTATTTCCTGCAACACTCTTTCTTACCCCTTTCCCTTCTCTTCTCCTTCTGGAATGCCTATAATAAGTATGTTTGAGTGTTTTGCATTATCATTCAGGTCCCTAAGTCCTAGCTGGATATTTTCTATCTTTTTATTGACCAATTCTACTATCTGTTTGATTTCTGATGTACTGTGTTCCACATCACAAATTCTCTGCTCTGCCTCTTCTAGTCTGCTGATATTGGCTGTAAGTGTATTTTTAATTTCTTGAACTCTGCTGTTCATTCCCATCATATCTGTTATCTTTTTGCTTATGTCTCCAATTTCCAATCCAAGTGTTGTCTTCATGTTTTTAACCTCTTCCTTTATTTCATTAAATTTGTTGGTGATAAATATTCTGAGATCTTTCATTACTTGTGCGAAGTTCTGCTCCCCTTCCTGATTTTTAGTTTGTTCATTGGATTCAGCCATGTTTTCCTGATTACTAGTTTGGTTTGTAGATTTTTGTTGCTATCTGGTCATCATTTTATCTTGACAGGTTTAATCAGTTCCTTAGCTTCTTTGTCTAGTCTTGGGCATTAATTAGCTGTTGTTTTTGCATAAGTGTTATATCTTCTCTTTGTCACTTTGTTCTTCTTATTCTAATTTCTTATTGCTGGTTGAGTTCACTTTAAACGAGAGTATTAGGGCCGGGGAAAGGCAATTGTGTAAGCAAGGAAAAAGTGTAAGGTAGTATTGGTGATATATGTTAAGAGAGCTACAATATGAGATCTGGGAGGATGGATGTTAGATTCATGTAAGTTGTGTAGAGTTATAGCAGTAGGTAGAGTACCTATAATGAGGTAGTCAACTGAATATGGGGGTAATATGGCATGAATTAAAAAGCTATTGTTTTCATGAGAGAGGGAAAGAGAAAAGAAAGGCAATAGTTTCAAGAGTGGATAACAGAAAACAAAACAAAGGTATTAGAACTTAAGAGTTGGACACTTTGTGGGTCAAAGAGAGGTGGAATATAGGAGAGACAGCACTATGGGTGAGGTCACATCCACAAGCTCTATCCTGTGTGTCTGTGCCTCACAATTCACTCACTCACTGGGGTCTATTCTGTGGATGAATCACCAATTCGACTTCAGGACCCCTCCCACCCTGTGATCCCCCAGAACAGTCACATGAGGGTGCCTCTACACTGCAGCCAATTTAATTATGCAGATCAATAGCCAGACCCGGGGGTGGGGCTCCAGCCAGAAATGCTAATAACAGAGTCTAAACCCAAAATTCCCAAACTTCACAAATTATTCCCCTAATCAGCTTCCAAACGTCTCCCACCGTGCCAGATCCTGGTGGCGTCTCTTTATTGCTATCAATTTAAGTCCACTGTAGATCGGCAGCCAAGCCTGGGGGGGGGGGGCTCCAGGTGGAAGCACTATTGCTTGTGTCCACAATCAAAAATTCACCTGCTTCACAATAAAACTCCCGTTTGTCTCCCCAAATCAGTCTGCAAGAGCCTCTTGTCCTATTAACCCCCCAATAGGCCGCTCAGGGCTTATGAATTCCCCAGTACTGCAGAGCCTCCAAAAAAAATAAATAAATAAAAATAAATGCCGTGGCAGCGCACGGTACTGTGGCTCCACCCACCCTAGGAGGGAGCTTTCCGCGCACAGCCTGGACTTCCATGTAATGAGTCTCGATTACATTTTTTAGATGTATTTTCTCTGTTACCTTCCCACCAAATCGATGTCCAGACACCTCCTGTACTGCAAAAATCCTGAAATAGCCTGGTACCTAAGAACCTCCAATGCTGCCCAACCACTTCTTTGCAGGAGATATTATCAGGTAAGCTCACTCAGCCACCATCTTGCCCCCAAGCTACACTTGTGCTTTTAACCACAGCCATCCTCCACACATGGTTCACTGTGTTATAACCCATGTTCTATCCTCTAGCTTTCCTTCTAATGATATTCATGACCAAAAATTACCCCACTAAACATATGTACATGTGTAATTCAGCACTGTCAATTACACTCACAGTAATGTCCTCCCATCACCTCTGTCCATTTCCACAGATTTACAATCAACCTGATGAAAAATTCTGCAAAATTAAGTGTTCGTTCCCCATTTTTACACTCCTTCCATCTCCGGGTAACCTATAGTGTAGATTATAACCCTATGGGCTAGTGTTTTGTAATTAGTAGATATGAGTGAAATCATATTTTCTTTTTCTTTTTGTTCCTGGCTTTTTTCACAGAACTCCATAATGTGACATGAATACGGTCTTCATTCTTTCTTACATCCAAATTCATATATGTATATTCATCAGTTGACAGACACTTGTCTCCATCCTTTGGTAACTGTGAATAGAGCCACTATGAACACGGTTGAGCAAATGTCTGTTCATGACCCGTCTTTCAGTTCCCCTGATTATGAACCCAGGAATATGATTGCTCGATCATATTGAGAAGTCTATCCTTAGCATCCCGAGGAACTGCTAAAGTGTATTCCACCCCATTTTACAATGCACAAGCAGTGTATGACTGTTTGTCTTCCTCCACATCATTTCCAACAATTGCAGGTCTCTGGGTGTTTTTTATGCTGGCCATTGTAGAAGGCATGACATGAAATATCTCTGTGGTTTCGATTTGCATTTCTCTAATAGGTTGGCAGTGGAAAGCACTTTTGATCCATTTGGGTAGGCTGCTTTCTTGACAAGGTCCTTTCAAGCAGAAATTTTTTTGTTGTGAGGAGATTCCATTTATCTCTTTCTCTTTCATTGTAAGTGTTTGAGTGGAAAGTCTAAAAATCCTTGCTCAGCTCAAGGTCTGAAGATTCTTACCCAAAATTTTTCTTTGAGTTTTATGGTTCTGGTTCTTATCTTTATATCGTTGATCATTTTGGCTAATTTTTGTTTAAGGTATGAGGTAGGGGCAAGGTCTGAAATGGTGGAAAGGCAGTTGGTTAATGGGAAGAATACTTGGAAATCACAGATCTGAACAGGGCTTAAAATACATGATCTATAAAGAGATTCTACAACTTTATACTTAAACAACTAATGACACAATTAAAAAATGAGTATCAGAGTTGTTTGAACAAATGATCAAAGTTCCCACACACATGCACAGTGTTGATAATAGGGAAGCAGTGGACGTGGGTTGTTACATTAGAGTCTTCTATTTCCTGAATGATTTTTTAGTAAACCTTAAAACTTTTCTAGATAAAATGCTGAATTATCTGGAAATAGATAACAAATTATGTTAACTTTAAATCTGAGAAGGCAAAGAAAAATATCTTTCCTATATAACTACTAAAAGAATGTAAAAATAGAGCATATCTTTTAAAGGAATAGACATGAGAAGATTGAATAAAGACTATGATTCCAAAGAACACATTCAGGAGAAAAATAACAATATTGAACAGTGAGAAAAAAGAAAAATTATATGGAAGGAAGGAAGATTAAATATAAACTTGAATAGTAATTATAGTCATATAAGTGTTTCACCTAATCAAAATTATCAAAAGGATGTTTAAAGAACTCTATGTGTTACATTTTAAAACCCAGGGCCTCCTGACCCATGTGGTGAGCTGGCCCAGACACAATGCTGATGTGGTAAGGACTGCCATGTCATGCAGGGGTGTCCCATTTGTAAGAGAGCTCCATGTGCAAGGAGTGTGCCCCATAAGAGAGTTGCCCCGTGAGAGAAGAGAAAAGCGCAGTCTGCCGAGGATTGGCACCACACACACACAGAGCTGATGCAGTAAGATGACACAACAAAATGAGATACAGATTCCCGGGCCACTGACAAGTGGACACAGAACACACATTGGATGGACACAGAGAGCAGACAATTAGGGGGGGTGGGTGGATGGAAAGGGGAGAGAAATAAATGAAGATAATAATTCTGTATATAAAAAAACAAAACCCATATAAGGGGAAGCAGATGCAATGCAAGTTGTTGAGCACCTGCTTCCCAAATTCAATCCCAGGTACCTTCTGAAAAAAATCAAAGCTAAACAGCACATTTGGCAGTAAACTATGGGTTTTCTGTAATCACAGATAAACACAAGCATAAGTAAATCTGTGTCAGTATGGCAACAGCAAATACACAATCATTAAGGAAAACATACCAGAATTGTAGGGTCTTATATCATTAAATTTTAAATTCCCAGAAAAAAATAGCAAATTAAAAATGAAGTGTACCTATTTGCAAGCTTTTGCAAACTGACAGAATGATAACATGTAAGAGCCAAACCCAGATCCCAATAAGAGATTCTGGGATGACGCTCCAAGTAAGGGATGGAATAGAAGAAAAATTATCAACACGGATAACAGACTACTTCTTAATGCACACTTTTCCATAAGCCATCTATATAAACCATGGCAAAGAGAAAAATACACTTCCGTTTCATGAACTTAAGGAACTGAAGGACTGAGGCAGGAGAAGGGTAGGTAGGAGGCAACCGTAGTCATCCAGGCAGAAATGAAGCAGGCTCTGAGAGAAAGAGGAGGCAAAGTAGAAGGGGCCGGATGAACATAGAAAGTGAAGGATGGATGTGACATGGAAAGAGAGAAGTCAGGAAAGGCCACAAAGCTTTGGCCTGAACATTTATCAGGAGGGAACTGCTGACTATGGAAAAGGGAGAGACCAAGAAGCAGGAGTTTGGGGAAGGAGTCTAGAGTTTGGCTTTGGCACTTTACACCCAGAAGTGGATGTCCTGGATACAACTCTGTGTAAACCTGGACTGTGTGGAAAAATGGGTTTAGATAAGTAGGGTTAGTAGTCATTCCAGGATAGATGGAACTTAATGCCAAGATCACCTGACCCGCACGTGAATCGATTTCTGAAGAAGGAAAGAGGTCCAAGTATGGAGCCCTGGGGAGTGAGGGGTGATACTAAAGCTGAGGAATTTTTGGAAGAAAACACAAACCAGCAGAGGAGACAGACATGGAGAGACTGGAGTCCAAATGATAAAAAGGAAAAGGAGAATGTGGTGAAACAGAAATAAATGAGGGAGTACTTGAAGAAGTTCAGAGGAACAAACTGTGCCAAATGCAGCTGATGCCACAATGATTGGGATGTGAAGGATCTTTTGGGAGTAAGCTCTCCTTTCCTATCACCCAGAAGAAAGGAAAACATGTCCTTTAATGAAGGATACCTGGAACACCTTTAGGTCATAATACCCTAAACTTGAAGGGTCCAAATATCCACACCAAAAGGATCAAGAATTTTGTTATAGTCATTCAATTTCAAAGGATTCAATGGTAAAAAAAACAAACAGAACTATTGATCCACCAAACAAGAAGAATGAATCTCAAAACAGTTATTTTAGGCAAACGATGCATGCACCAAAATGTAAATTCCAGTTTATTTCATTTTTATGCATTTCAAGATGGAGCAAAACGAATGTATGAAGATAGAAAATAAGAATAAGAGTGAATATTTTGGGAGGTGGATACTGATTGACATGTATAGGGATTATTTTCCAGTATTTTGGAAATGATTCATATCTTGATAGGTCAAGTGGATCCTGTAGGTGAAGGATATGAATGGTTTGAAAAATTTGACATCATTCAATTAAGAACAAAACTTTTAACTATATTTAAATTTTACATCCCTTTGAAACAAACAATAAGAGAGAGAAAAGACTACTTGTAAGAGTACAATGGAGATAAGCACATTGCATTTTCAGTATCTTTTCCCCACTGACCACCTCACTGATGAGCAGCCAGGCTGTCAGTTGCTTGTGGGTTCCAGGCAGAATGTTGGGGAGTTCTCTGGGGTTTGTTGTGGATACAGGATTACTGAGCAGAGTCCTGTGGTGGCATCAGAGCCATGGAGGGCCTGTAGCACCTGTGGGGCTTGTCTTTTGGATGCTCCTATGTAAGATTTGAGTGGTGGTGATGGAGCGCAATGGCACTACTCCATACCTCACATTCCAAAGCCTCCAGGGGAACTCAGGGGCATTTCAATCCTTCTTCAGCATTCTGGGGTGTCTCCTCTTGTTCAGACGTGAGCAGTCTGTTAGAAGCTGGCTTTATATAAAACATGAAATACAGCTTGTGGACACACTAGCTACACTGATGGTCAAGAAATGTCAACTTCTTGATAAGAGAAGTGCTGCTAACAGAAGGTATGCAGAGACTAAGTCATCTTTAGAGGAAGCTAGGCTAGGGAAAGTGACTTTAAAATGCCCAGCCTCATTGGCACCTACAGAAAGGCTAAGGGAACAACAGCAGTGTTGATGGAGGAATTAACTTCAGTGGTCCTAGCGTGATAGGAAGAGAGATCCAGATGTTTCAGATAAGAAGACGAGATGAGGAAGATGCTGAGAACACTGAAGGCAAAAGAAGAGGTCAGGAGGACCCCTGCAGGAACAGGTGCTTTTCCATTTTCAGTGCATTTGGAATCCCTCCCCCTCCCTGATGGTACCTCCTGCAGCAATGGGCCTGGGTCAGTCTTAAAGCAGCACTGAGCATCTGCTCCCCTCAGGCCTGCAGAGCCACCTGGCAGGAATGACCCTCTCCAATTCTTCATCGCAGAGTTTTAGAGGGCAGTGGATCAACAGAACTTGCTTCATGGGCCGGAGATCCTCTATCTTCATCCTGAACACACAAGTAATTTCCTCCATAGTCAATTCCTCCTTCAATGACACAGAGTTTCAACTTGAGGAACACACCATGTTCTTTACAGAAACTCAACATGAAAGAAAATATTACTACTGACAAGATTGTTCATATACTTAAGAGACTTACGTATATATTCATATATGTTCATTTTTTATTACTCTGGTCATATATTTATGTTACAATTTTTGTGTTGATCTTGTAAGTATAAACTTTCTTTTACTGTTCTTCTCTGTATAATATGTATTATGTATGTAATTGTAAGTTGAATATATATGCAGTTCAGTCATGAGATTTTTTAAGACAAAAGCATGATAACTTGCAAGAGTATATTGCCAAGAAACCTAAGTTATAAGTAAAAGTAAATTTTATTTAAATTTTGATAGATGTAAATTAAAAATAAAATGAGAATTTCATCTTTCTTGGGAATAAGGTAAACAGCATACTTACAAAGAATTTTAAAAAATTCAATGATCTATTGCAAAATAATGAAGAATAAAAATTTGTGACTTTCTCATTATAGAATCTCAACATGAAAGGAGCTACTATGATTGATGAGATGGCTAATATGCTTAAGAGACTTAGCTCTATGTTTATATGTGGTCATTCTGATGTTTCTTAATCTTATCCTATGTATAATTTAAAATTTTGTTGCTGATATAAAAGTAATCTTTCTTTTATTTGTTTGCATTTACAGTATATCTATTTAATATATTAAACCTATGAAATTCATTAATGAGATTTTTAAAATACGAAAGGAATAACAACTTGCAAGAGTTTTGAACATCGTTGAGCAAATGTATGTTCATTTCCCATCTTTCAGTTCCTCTGATTATGAGCCCAGGAGCTTGATTGCTCGATCATATTAAGAAGTCTATCTTTAGCTTCCTGAGGAACTGCTAAAGTGTCTTCCATAGTGGCTACCCCATTTTACATTGCAGAAGCAGTGTATGACTGTCTTCCTCCACATCATTTCCAACAATTGCAAGTCTCTGGGTGTTTTTTATGCTGGCCATTGTAGTAGGCATGATATGAAATCTCAGTGTGGTTTTGATGTGCATTTCTCTAATAGGTTGGTGGTGGAAAGCACTTTTGATCCATTTGGGTAGACTGCTTTCTTGACCAGGTTCTTTTAAGCAGAAATTATTTGGTTGTGAGGAGGTTCCATTTATCTCTTTCTCTTTCATTGTAAGTGTTTGAGTGGAAAGTCTAAAAAACGTTGCCCAACGCAAGGTCTGAAGATTCTTCCCTACATTTTTTTCTATGAATTTTATGGTTCTGGTTCTTATATTTATATCGTTGACTTGGCAGGTACATCAGTAGTGAAGATGACAGGGTCCTGAAGTCAGATCTCCAGACATAAAAGCCCAATCCCCGGCAGAGAGAGTATCCAGGTAATACTTTGCCTGGCATGACATTTTATTAGCCAAAGGGCAAGAACTGCCCCTCCTTCCAGTACCAAGAATATGTGGGAGGCTCAGGTCAATTCCTTAACTCTCTTCTGGGCTTCACGACCACCTTAGGTGTTACTGCCCATGGTAGGGACAGTGACTGGTGGGGGATTCTGCAAAATCCAAGCCGTTACCTGGGATAACAGTCCACTGGTTTGGCAGCCTTTGATGTTGATGACAGGGAATGCTAAGCAGGGATCTGGCCATAAGGAGACCCACCAGTTCACCCTTTGGAATCTTCCTATAACTTGGAAAACTTCTCTGTTCAACTCTCAGCTCTCACCGATGATCCATTAACTTTACCTCTGCACATGTGATCACCTCTCTCTGTCTAATTTGCTGCTGTGATACTGAGCCCTTGTTCTTTGCAATGTGATGACTAAGGAGATTATGAAAGCTCCCCCCTCACAAATGATCCCAGTCCAATATCACAACAGATACATTCCTCTGCCAGCCTGCCCTGTTTTTGGAGGATGCCACCCTCATGCAGATGCTCAGCTCAAACTCTCAGTGGTAACCTCTCTCCTCTTGTTCTTGCACCCACAGTCATCAAGACTCATGTCCTGGATCTTACCTTGTCACTGTGTCTCCATCTACATGGTTCCCACCAGGGTCTTGCCCTCACCATGCTCAGCGTAAAGTCATGGTCAGAGTCACAAACCTGTCTCTGTTTTACCTTTTCCTCTACATTGCAGTCACTGTCATTATGAATTAAAATGCTTTCCTCTGCCATAGTGACAGTCTCCTCAGTCCTCTGGCCCACATCAATTTTATCCCCCTCAACCTGCATGTGACTCGGTATATTGCAGCTCCTCTGGACCCTGGCTGGTCCTCACAACCTTCATGGCTATCAAACGTACTGAGTGCTCTCACCTGCTCTGGCTGCTCATCCTTCTGTGCTTGTGCCAGGAACCCATACTGCTCAGATAGAGCTTGCCTCATGTCTATTCCCATAAGCCCTCCTTTTGGTCCAAAAATCTACACTTCTACCCTGCCTGCTTATGCTTCTCCATTACCCTTCACATCTCCTTATATGCCATGGATTCTCTTTAGTTTCCTTTAAAATCTTCCATTCCTAGATTATCAGCTCCACAGTGGCAATGACTTCATTCACTTCACCGATCTAACCCCACAACCTAGCCCAGTTTTCTTTCTCTATTTTGGGGAGAAGCCATTGTGCTGTATTCTTTCATTTTTCTCATGTGGATGTCTCAAATACTCAGGTAACTTGCTCCTTTCCTCGGTATTCATTAGAAACCTCCAGTTTTTCCTCACAATCTCTCATGGCATCATTATCTGTACCTAGAATTATTATCTTAGGGATACCAGCTGCTTTCCTGAGAAAGGAGCTCCTTGCTGTACCCTCAGCTTTCCTTTGAGGTGTGTCTTTAAAATGGAAAGCAGGAGGGAGAGGTGAGTGTGGGATGTGGAGTGTAGACTTTCTGATATTGTCCAGGAAGGATTTCTTCCTGCTCAGAGAACCCTTCCTGCAGCACTCTTGAATGGTACTAAAAATATCTCCATAGGAAGATTTCATTTTCACATTTTCTTTATTTATTATTTTTGAATATTCCATTGAATTATATAATGTTCTTTGGAAGTATGCTCTTTACCTACCCCCCAAGAGATAAAACGTTTTCTATATTTAATTTTTACCTATTACATTTTTACTTAACCTTTTCATTTAATTATAACTTCATTTTCTTGAGAACAAACTCTTGCAAGTTGTTATTCCTTTTTTATTTTAAAAATCTCACTAATGAACTTCATGGGTTTAATATATTAAATAGGGGGCAAGATGGCAGCTGAGTGAACTTCCCTGTTAGGGTCTTCTGCAGGGAATTGGCTGGGCGGCGTTGGAGACTCTTTGGGACTGGATTGTTTCGGGATTTTTGCTGGTCCAGAGGTGTCTGGACATACATTTGGAGGGAAGGTAACAGAGAGGATCCATCTGTGAAATATACACGGAGATCCCAGCTATGTGTGGAGGATTCCCTCCTTGGGTAGGCAGAGCCGAGGCATCTAGCGCCGCGCAGTGGGGCTGAGCCAGGCCGGACCGCAGTGGCAGACGCCGGAGCCTGGCCGGGATGCGGCCACGTGGCAAGCGGAGCCGGGCGAAGCTGGGCTGGGCCGCAGCAGCGGGCGGAACCGGGCCGGGCCGCGGCAGCGGCGAGTGGGGCCGGGCAGGGCCAAGCCAGGCGGCGGCGGGCAGAGCCGGGCTGGGCCGCGGTGGTGTACGGAGCCGGGCGGAGCCGGTCCAGGCTTCGGGGATGGGCGGCAGACGCCGGGAGCCAGGCAGGGCCGCTGTAGCGAGCGGAGCCAGGCAGAGCTGGGCCAGGCCGTGGCGGCATATGGAGCCGGTCCAGGCCGCGGCGGCGGGCGGCAGACGCCGGAGCCGGGCCGGGCTGCTGCAGCGAGTGGAGCCGGGCGGAGCCAGTCCAGGCCGCAGCGGCGGGCGGCAGACGCCGGAGCCAGGCCCGGGCCGCGGCAGTGGGCAGCGGCGGGTGGAGCCGGGCCTGCGGCGGGGTTTCTGTTCTTTGTTTTTTTTTTTGTTGTTTGTTTGTTTGTTTGTTTAAATTTTTGGAGCCTCTGCAGTACTGGGGAGTTTGTGGGCCCTGGGCGGCCTATTGGGGGTTTGTGGGAAGGGAGGTGCTTGCAGACCCATTTGGGCAGACAGACGGGGGTTTTAGGGCAAAGCAGGGGGAAGTTGTGATTGCGGACACAAACAATAGCGTTTCTGCCTAGAGTCACGCCCCCACACCCCCACACCCCTGCTACGGAACTACAGCAGTCTCAAAGTGATAGCAACAAAGAGACGCTACCAGGGTCTCATGGGGTGGCAGACGTTTGGAACCTGATCAGGGGAATATTTTGCGAAGCATGGGAATTTCGGGTTTGGACTCTGCTATTAGCGTTTCTGGCTGGAGCCCCTCCCCTGGACCTGGATATTTGATCTGAGTCATTAAATTGGCTGCAGCCTAGAGGAGCCCCCAGGTGGACATTCCTGGGGACCACAGGGTGGGAGGGGTACTGAAGTCAATTGGTGATATATCCACACAATAGACCCTAGTAAGTGAGTGAATTGTAGGACACAGATCACAGGATAGAGCTTGTGGATGAGACCTCACCCATAGGGCTGGCACCCAGCTGCGGGGATCCCTGAAGGCTGTGATGCACTGTGGTGCTCCCAGGATTCCCGTTAACTGGACTTGAGGTTGCCAGGTCTGAGTTCCCTGGACTCTGGTGGCCCACATGCCAGAGACTCACACCTCTTGAGGCCTTAATACCTCAGACTGTCCATCCCTGAATCCACCACGCCCTGAGGTTCATCTGAGGCCCTTGAATATCCTAGCCCTCAAAGTTTGCGTTTTTTCTTCTTTATTTTACTTTGTTTTGCTTTTATTTTTATTCTATTTCTATTTTTTTTTATTCAAGTTTTTTAATGTTCTGATTCCTGGCATTGCATTATGCCCTAGTATTTTCTCCCAGCGTATCCCCCAAAGTCTCTTTTTCCTTTTTTTTTTAATCCTCTCTTTCTTGCCCCGATCTTCTTCTTATTCTATTTTATCTTAACAATACAATAGGTCCTGCAGGAAACACCTCACATTTACTGGGTTTCCTCATCCTCCACTGCCTCATTTCTCTGTGAATAGATTTAGGCTATCTACACTAACCCCTTTCCGCTACAACATGATATCCTCCACCATCTGCTATCTCTCCTACATTCCACCTCCCTTTCTTTGATCCACTAAGCATCTAACTCTTAATTTCTAATACCTTTGTTTAGTTTTCCATCTGGTATCTGCCCTTGAAACGACTACCTTTCTTTTGTCTTTCCCTCTCTCACGAAAACAATAGCTTCTTAGTACGTACCATATTCCTCCCATATTCAATCGTCTACCTTATTATAGGTACTTTCCTACTACTATAACTCTACACAATTTACATGATCTAACCTCCATCCTCCCAGAACTCATATTGATGCATTGTTAACATATATCACAAATACTACTTTACACTTTTTCCTTCCTTACACAATTGCCTTTCCCCAGCACTAATACTTTCCTTTAAAGTGAACTTAACCAGCAATAAGAAATTCGAATAGGAAGAACAAAGTGACAAAGAGAAGATATAACACTTACGCAAAAAAAAAGAGCTAATTAATCTCCAAGACTAGACAAAGAAGCTACGGATCTGATTAAACCCATCAAGGAAAAATGATGACAAGACAGCAACAATGCAGTCACCCCTCGGGCTGAAGTGTGGTTTGCTGGCCTGGCGGGGGAGCAGCCGTGGCAGGCCAAGCCACTGCCCCCATAATAGGGTGGCTGGTCGGACTCACCGCCACCCCTGAAGGGAGCTCGGCATGGGTGCAGAGTGCCATCGGGTCTCCCCTTCTCGGCAGCCATGCTTCCGTGGCCGCCCCTCCTCCCGGATGGCGCCACATGATGCCTGTGGGGCGGCACCCTTCTTCTTCTTTCTCCCTGTGCAGGCGCAGGGCGGAAAATTCCAGTCTGCCCTTTTCCCCTCCCTCGACAGCAGCAACAGCCAGGCGTGGGCGGAAAAATCCAGTCTGCCCTTTTCCCTTCCCCCGACAGCAGCAACAGCCAGGAGTGGGTGGGAAACTCAAGTCTGCCCTCCACCCCAGCAACAGCAGCCATCAATCCCTAAATCCTGCCCCTTCCCCCAGCAACAGCGACAGCCAATCCCTAACCACCACCCCTCCCCTGTCCAGTACCGCCCACTGACCTTTCGCCGGCAACCAATCAGAACAGGGCGTGGCTTCAACCAATCAGCCTTCCCCAGCCCCTATAAAACTGTTGCCTCTCCCTCAATAAAGTGGACTTGCATGTTTACCTTGTCTCCGCGGTAGTTCTTCTGCCATGCGCCCTCCAGTCCTGAGAGCCCCCAACAAGGGCCTGGCCTCCCTTGTCCCCAGTTCGTCGCCTGCTTCTCCAGGCGACCCCTTCATCGCCGGCTTCACCGGGCGACCCCGTCAGCTGAACTGCGCAACCCCTTGTGAGACCAATCCCTCGTCTGCTGCCGGACCGAACCCTCGTCCGAAGTAGGAACGACCCCTCGTCCCAAACGGGACCAACCCCTCGTCCAGAGCTGGACCGACCCCTCATCCGCAGCCAGACCCCACCTCTACCGACCGAGCAAGCCGCCGCACAACAAAAATCTACAAACCAAACCAGTAATCAGGAAAACATGACTGAATCCAAATCAACAAACTAAAAATCAGGAAGGGGAGCAGAACTTCGCACAAGCAATGAAAGATCTCAAAACATTGATCACTGACAAATTTGATGAAGTAATGAAAGAGGTTAACAACATGAAGACAACACTTGGAGGGGAAATTGCAGACATGCACAAAAAAATAACAGATATGATGGAAATGAACACCACAATTCAAGAAATCAAAAATACACTTGCAGCAAATATCAGCAGACTAGAAGAGGCAGAGCAGAGAATTAGTGATGTGGAAGACAGTGCATTGGAAATCAAACAGATAGTAGAAGTGGTCAATAAAAAGGTAGAAAAAATCCAGATAGGACTTAGGGACCTGAATGATAATGCAAAATGCTCAAACATACGTATTATAGGCATTCTGGAAGGAGAAGAGAAGGGAAAGGGGTCAGAAGGAGTGTTGCAGGAAATAATGACTGAAAACCTCCCAAATCTACTGAAAGAGACAGATGTACATATCCAAGAAGCACAGCGCACTCCACTGGTCATAAACCCCAACAGGCCCACCCCAAGACATATACTTGTCAAATTATCCAAAGCTCAAGACAAAGAGAAAATTCTAAAAGCAGCAAGAGAAAAGAAAACCATCACATACAAGGGAAGCTCCATAAGATTAAGTGCTGATTTCTCATCTGAAACCATGGAGGCAAGAAGGCAGTGGTATGATATAGTCAAGGTACTAAAGGAAAAAAATTTCCAACCAAGAATACTCTATCCAGCTAAACTAGCATTCAAAAATGATGGAGAGTTCAAAATATTCACAGATAAACAGAAACTGAAAGAGTATATCAACAAGAAACCTCCCCTTCAAGAAATTCTTAAGGGAGTTCTGCAGGAAGAAAGGAAAAAACAGGACAGTCTGAGATGGAGGAGAGTGTAAGAGCAACAAAAAAGACAAAAATAGAAGGGGAAAATATAATAATACAAACAAAATATAACAAACACAAATCCAACAAAAATATGGCTACCACAAATAATTCTCTGAACTTAATAACACTGAATGTCAATGGATTAAACTCACCTATCAAAAGATTCAGACTGGGACACTGGATAAGGAAATATGACCCATCTATATGCTGTCTACAAGAGACACATCTTAGACCCAGAGATGCATGGAGATTGAAAGTGAATGGCTGGAAAACAATCATACAAGCAAACAACAACCAAAAAAAGGCAGGAGTAGCTATATTAATATCAGAGAAAACAGATTTTAAATGTGAAACAATTGTGAGAGACAAAGAAGGATACTACATTTCAGTGAAAGGGACAATCTGTCAAGAAGATCAAACGATCATAAATATTTATGCTCCTAACAAGGGTGCCTCTAAATACATGAGACAAACGCTGGAAAAACTAAGTGAAAAAATAGATGCATCTACAATTATAGTGGAGGAATTTAATACACCACTATCAACACTGGACAGAACATCTCAAAAGAGAATCACTAAGGAAACAAAACATTTGAACAGTATATTAGAAGAGCTGGATCTAATAGACATATATAGATCATTACACCCAAACACAGCAGGATATACATTTTTCTCAAGCGCACATGGAACATTCTCCAAGATAGACCATATGCTAGGCCACAAAGAAAGGCTTAATGGATTCAGAAAGATCGAAATCATACAAAACAATATCTCTGACCACAGTGGAGTGAAGCTGGAAATTTGCAAGGGACGGAGGCCCAGACTTCAAACCACAATTTGGAAATTAAACAGCACACTCTTAGAAAAACAGTGGGTCAAAGAGGAAATCTCAAAAGAAATCAATGACTACTTTGATACAAACGATAATGATAACACAACATACCAAAATTTATGGGATGCAGCAAAAGCAGTACTGAGAGGGAAATTTAAAGACATAAATTCACATATAAAAAAAGAAGAAAGAGCAAAAATTGAAGAACTAACTGCACTTTTGATGGAATTAGAAAAACAACAACAAAGTAACCGAACAGGAAGAAGAAGGAAGGAAATAACAAAGATAAGAGCAGAACTAAATGAAATAGAAAATAAGAAAGCACTTGAAAAAATAAACAAGAACAAGAGCTGGTTTTTTTGAGAAGATCAACAAAATTGACAAACCTTTAGTGAGACTAACAAAGAAAAAAGAGAAAAGATGCAAATACACAAAATAAGAAATGAGAAAGACGATATCACCACTGACCCCACAGAAATAAAGACTATCATAAGAGGATACTTTGAAAAACTATATTCCAACAAAAATGACAATTTAGAGGAAATGGACAAATTCCTAGAAACACATAAGCAGCCAATATTGACGAAAGAAGAAATTGATGATCTTAACAAACCAATCACAAGCAAAGAGATAGAATCAGTCATTAAAAATCTCCCAACCAAGAAGAGCCCAGGGCCAGACGGCTTCACAGGTGAATTCTACAAAACATTCCGGAAAGAACTAACACCAATCCTGTTGAAACTATTCCAAAAAATCGAAACAGAAGGAACATTGCCGAACTCCTTCTATGAGGCCAACATTACCCTACTACCAAAGCCAAACAAAGACACCACAAGAAAGGAAAATTACAGACCAATTTCTCTAATGAACCTAGATGCAAAAATACTTAACAAAATACTTGCTAATCATATTCAACAACACATTAAATGAACTATACACCATGACCAAGTGGGATTTATTCCAGGTATGCAAGGATGGTTCAACATAAGAAAATCAATCAACGTAATACACCATATAAACAGATTGAAGGAAAAAAATCACATGATTATATCTATAGATGCAGAAAAGGCATTTGACAAATTACAGCACCCCTTCTTGATAAAAACACTCCAAAAGATCGGAATACAAGGAAAATTTTGAACATGATAAAGAGTATATATGAAAAACCTACAGCCAACATTGTTTACAATGGAGAAATCTTGAAATCCTTCCCTCTAAACTCAGGAACAAGACAAGGATGCCCATTGTCTCCGCTCCTATTTAACATTGTCTTGGAAGTACTTGCTCCAGCACTGAGGCAAGAACCAGATATAAAAGGCATTGAAATTGGAAGGGAAGAAGTCAAAATTTCATTATTTGCAGATGACATGATCCTATACATAGAAAACCCTGAGAGATCTACAACAAAGCTTCTAGAACTCATAAATGAGTTCAGCAAAGTTGCAGGTTATAAGATCAATGCGCAAAAATCAGTAGCATTTCTGTACACCAATAATGAGCAAGATCAGGAGGAAATCAAGAAACAAATACCATTCACAATAGTAAATAAAAAAATCAAATACTTAGGAATAAATTTAACTAAAGAGGCAAAAAACCTATACACCGAGAACTATACAAGACTGTTCAAGGAAATCAAAGAAGACCTAAATAAATGGAAGAATATTCCTTGTTCATGGATAGGAAGACTGAATATTATTAAGATGTCTATCCTACCAAAACTGATCTACACATTCAATGCAATCCCAATAAAAATCAACACAGCCTTCTTTAAGGAACTAGAAAAACTAACTATGAAATTTATTTGGAAAGGAAAGAGGCCCCGAATAGCCAAAGACATATTGAAAAAGAAAAACAAAATAGGAGGAATCACACTTCCTGACTTCAAAACATACTACAAAGATACAGTAGTGAAAACAGCATGGTATTGGCATAAGGAGAGACACACAGACCAATGGAATCGAATTGAAATTTCAGATATAGAACCTCATGTATATAGCCATATAATATTCGATAAAGCCATCAAACCCTCGCAACTGGGAGAGAATGGCCTATTCAACACATGGTGCCTGGAAAACTGGGTAGCCATATGTAGAAGAATGAAAGAGGATTACCATCTCACACCTTGTACAAAGATCAACTCAAGATGGATCAAAGACCTAAATATAAGAGCCAAGGCCATAAAGATCTTGGAAAGCAGTGTAGGGAAACATCTACAGGACCTTGTAATAGGAAATGGATTCATGAATATCACACCAAATCACGAGCAGCAATAGAACAAATAGATAAATGGGACTTCCTCAAAATTAAAGCCTTCTGCACCTCAAAGGGGTTTGTCAAGAAAGTAAAAACGGAACCCACACAATGGGAGAAAATATTTGGCAACCATATATCTGATAAGAGACTTATATCTTGCATATATAAAGAACTCATATATCTTGAAAACATAAAGATAAACAACCCATTTAAAAAATGGGAAAAAGATTTAAACAGACACTTCTCCAAAGAAGAAATACAAATGGCTAAAAAAGCACATGAAAAAATGCTCCAAATCTCTAGCTATCAGGGAAATGCAAATCAAAACAATGAGATACCATCTTACTCCCATAAGATTGGCAGCTATGAAAAAAACAGAAGAATACAAATGCTGGAGAGGATGTGAAGAAAGGGGAACACTCATCCACTGCTGGTGGGAATGCAGAAGGATCCAACCATTCTGGAGGACAGTTTGGCGGTTTCTCAGAAACCTAACCATAGATTTGCCATATGACCCAGTAATACCACTGCTGGGTATATACCCATCAGAACTGAAAACAAGGACAAAAACCGATATATATACACCAATGTTCATAGCAGCATTGTTCACTATCGCCAAAAGTTGGAATCAATTCAAATGTCCATCAACAGATGAGTGGATCAATAAAATGTGGTATATACACACAATGGAATACTACTCGGCTGTAAGAACAAATACACTACAATCACACGTGATAACATGGATGAATCTTGAGAATCTTATGTTGAGTGAAGCAACCCAGGCATTGAAGGACAAATACTACATGACCTCAATGACATGAAATAAGCAAACTGCCTCAGAGAGCTAGAGTCTGGAAAAGAGGCTTAGAGGAAAGCGGGGGTTGAGGAAGGATGTGAGGTAATGTCTGCAGGGGTGGAATCTGTGATGAGCTGGCGTTAAGTATGAGCAAAAAGAAGGGACAAAATGGGGGCAAGGGGTTGCCTTTGGGTGGGGCTTTGTGGGTTTGAGGGGGGCTGGGGATGGGCAGAGGGGTAATATTGTCCAAAAATTCGGGGGAGGGATGGGCAACATACAAACATGGGAGAGTGTCAGGTGTCCGTTGAGAACAAAAAGTTGAGAAAATCGTATCAAAGTATAAGTAGGAGGGACACCTGGTTAGGATGCTCAGGGGGTATGGTCTGATGTGGGACGGACTCCAGGGGAATAGCTGAAGGCTCATTTTGCCAAGGTGGGTTGTACCATTGGGAAGAGACCCAAGAAGTGAATAAAACATGTAATATTACACCAGAAACATATAGGGGACGACAGACTAATAATGTAAACCATAAGGCAAAACATAGGATAACTAAAAAATTTAGAAAACTGTACGATCTAAAGTATGGACCACATAGTAAGCACCGATGTCACCTTGTTTGAAAGCTATTGTCCCAGAATCTGTACATCAGTAGCAGGAAATACGATATGAATAAGCTAAAAGATTATCGCTGTGGAAGGGAAAAGGTTTTATGGTGGATCTGGGGAAGTACTGTATATTGTATATATGAATTTCGGTGATTAAGACTCTTGTGAAGCTGACATTATGTTGGGATTCACTTTACAGGAAGTTTTGGATCACAGAGTGGTTCAACAATGGCAGTGGAGGAATACTGATATAGGATGTTATTGACAGGATATATATGGTTGACAGGGAGTTATACAGGGCATATGCCCAGGGTATGTAGTAATGTCTAGATATACTCATAGTGGAAACAATTAAAAACAATAGCTGGGGGGGGGTACTGGGTCTTTGGCCGGGGGTCACTGTTGTGGACCCTGGGGGAGCAGCGGCAGTCCCCCAGGTGCAATGGCAAGAAACAGGAAGGAAGGAGGGCCCAACAGTGGGCTCCTGATACTTATGGCTATGCTTTTGGAGCCTATACACCTCCAATAAGAATAGGGCCTAGAGTAACACTGTGCCTGGGAGTTTCCTCCTGACAGCCTTCATGTTACTCAAATGTGGCCACTCTCACCGCCAAACTCAGCATGTAGATGCAGTGCATTCTGCCCAACGTGGGACATGACACCCGGGGATGAGCCTCCCTGGCACCGAGGGATCACTACCACATACCAGCTGAAGATGCAACTAGAAAATGACCTTGAATTAAAGGTTCAATACGGATCAGCAGAATATCCCTGTCTACATATAATAACATGACTTCAAAATGCTGTTTGACCTAATGTAAGGGGGAAATGGAAAGGAGAAATGAGATTATAAGGCTATGAGTCTCTAAAAAAGAGTCTGGAGATTGTCAGAAGGAATGCCCTTATGCACAACTGAGCAGAGTCTAAGAGACAGATAAAGTAAATACAACCCCAGGTATTGGTTCTTCTGAGGGATAAAGACACCGACGGGTTTTATGGTCATGGCAGATGGGGTTCACTGCCATGGCAGATGGCCCTTCTTTGGAGCTGGTGTTTCTACATGATGGAATTGAACTCGGAGGGGATCTCTTCCCACAAGACTTGCATGCTACTTTATTGGAATTGTAGTTGGTGCTTGGGTTTAAGATATATTTAGGGGATTTGAATCTCTGGACTGATAATAAGACACCCAGGCCCAGAGCCTCAACAGACTTCAGCTCCTACACTTTGATTTATTGGACTGACCCCACTCAGCTAACATGGAGTTGAAGAAGGTCAACCACCACACCATGGAGCCTAGAGTGTATACAACTGAAAGCAGGAGGAGTGCATCCAGTGTCCATGTGGAATGTAAGCCCCCACTTGACATAGATGTGCAATGGACACAACCAATCCATTGTCCACAGAGAAAATGTGGAATGGGTGTGGGAAGGGTAGCCATGGTGGCTGCTGGGTTTGGGGAATGGGAGGAAGAGATGAGATGTGGAGGCATTTTTGGGACGTGGAGTTGTCCTGTGTGGTGCTTCACGGACAATTACAGGACACTGTAGATCCCCCCAGGGCCCACTGGATGGAACGGGGGAGAGTGTGGGCTATGATGTGGACCATTGACTATGGGGTGCAGTGATGTTCAGAGATGTACTTACTGGGTGCAATGGATGTCTCACGATGATGGGAGAGAGTGTTGCTGTGGGGGCAGTGGTGGGTGGGGGCGGTGGGGTTGATTGGGACCTCGTATTTTTTGAATGTAATTTGTAAAAATAAATAATTTTAAGTAAAAAAATATATTAAATAAATATAATGTAAATGCAAACAAATAAAAGAAAGTTTACTTTTATAACAGCAACAAAATTTTAAATTATAAATAGGATAAGGTTAATAAACATGCAAATGACCACATATAAACAAAGAGCTAAGTCTCTTAAGTATATTAGCCATCTCATCAGTCATAGTAGCTCCTTTCATGTTGAGATTCTATAATGAGAAAGTCACAAATTTTTATTCCGCATTATTTTGTAATAGATCATTGAATTGTGTAAAATTCTTTGTAAGTATGCTGTTTACCTTCTTCCCAAGAAAGAAGAAAATCTCATTTTATTTTCATTTTACATCGATCAAAATTTTAAGTAAAATTTACTTTTCCTTATAACTTAGGTTTCTTGGCAATATACTCTTGCAAGTTATCATGCTTTTGTCTTAAAAAATCTCATGACTGAACTGCATATATGTTCAACAATTACATATGTAATACAATTATACAGGAAGAACAGTAAAAGAAAATTTATACTTACAAGATCAACACAAAATTTGTAACATAATTATATACCAGAGTAATAAATAATGAACATATATGAACATATACGTAAGTCTCTTAAGTATATGAACAATCTTGTCAGTAGGAGTATTTTCTTTCATGTTGAGTTTCTGTAAAGAACATGGTGTGTTCCTCAAGTTGAAACTCTGTGTCATTGAAGGAGGAATTGACTATGGAGGAAATTAGTTGTGTGTTCAGGACGAAGGTAGAGGATATCCAGCCCATGAAGCAAGTTCTGTTGATCCAGTGCCCTCTAAAACTCTGTGATGAAGAATTGGAGAGGGTCATTCCTCCCTGGTGGCTCTGCAGGCCTGAGGGGAGCAGATGCTCAGTGCTGCTTTAAGACTGACCCAGGCCCACTGCTGCAGGAGGTACCATCAGGGAGGGGGAGGGATTCCAAATGCACTGAAAATGGAAAAGCACCTGGTCCTGCAGTGGTCCTCATGACCTCTTCTTTTGCCTTCAGTGTTTTCAGCATCTTCCTCATCTCATCTTCTTGTCTGGAACATCTGGATCTCTCTTCGTGTAGCTCTAGGACCACTGAAGTTAATTCCTCCATCAACACTGCTGTTGTTCCCTTAGCCTTTCTGTAGGTGCCAATGAGGCTGGGCATTTTAAAGTCACTTTCCCTAGCCTAGCTTCCTCTAAAGATGACTTAGTCGCTGCATACCTTCTGTTAACAGCACTCCTCTTATCAAGAAGTTGACATTTCTTGATCATCAGTGTAGCTAGTGTGTCCACAAGCTGTATTCCACGTTTTATATAAAGCCGGCTTCTAACAGAATGCTCAAGTCTGAACAAGAGGAGACACCCCAGAAGGCTGAAGAAGGATTGAAATACGCCTGAGTCCCCCTGTAGGCTGTGGAATGTGAGGTACGGAGTAGTGCCATTGCGCTCCATCACCACCTCTCACCACCTAGCTTCCCTAGGATCATCCAAAAGACAAGCCCCACAGGTGCTACAGGCCCTCCATGGCTCTGATGCCACCACAGGACTCTGCTCAGTAATCCTGTATCCACAACAAACCCCAGAGAACTCCCCAACATTCTGCCTGGAACCCACAAGCAACTGACAGCCTGGCTGCTCATCAGTGAGGTGGTCAGTGGGGAAAAGATACTGAAAATGCAATGTGCTTATCTCCATTGTACTCTTACAAGTAGTCTTTTCTCTCTCTTATTGTTTGTTTCAAAGGGATGTAAAATTTAAATATAGTTAAAAGTTTTGTTCTTAATTGAATGATGTCAAATTTTTCAAACCATTCATATCCTTCACCTACAGGATCCACTTGACCTATCAAGATATGAATCATTTCCAAAATACTGGAAAATAATCCCTATACATGTCAATCAGTATCCACCTCCCAAAATATTCACTCTTATTCTTATTTTCTATCTTCATACATTCGTTTTGCTCCATCTTGAAATGCATAAAAATGAAATAAACTGGAATTTACATTTTGGTGCATGCATCGTTTGCCTAAAATAACTGTTTTGAGATTCATTCTTCTTGTTTGGTGGATCAATAGTTCTGTTTGTTTTTTTTTACCATTGAATCCTTTGAAATTGAATGACTATAACAAAATTCTTGATCCTTTTGGTGTGGATATTTGGACCCTTCAAGTTTAGGGTATTATGACCTAAAGGTGTTCCAGGTATCCTTCATTAAAGGACATGTTTTCCTTTCTTCTGGGTGATAGGAAAGGAGAGCTTACTCCCAAAAGATCCTTCACATCCCAATCATTGTGGCATCAGCTGCATTTGGCACAGTTTGTTCCTCTGAACTTCTTCAAGTACTCCCTCATTTATTTCTGTTTCACCACATTCTCCTTTTCCTTTTTATCATTTGGACTCCAGTCTCTCCATGTCTGTCTCCTCTGCTGGTTTGTGTTTTCTTCCAAAAATTCCTCAGCTTTAGTATCACCCCTCACTCCCCAGGGCTCCATACTTGGACCTCTTTCCTTCTTCAGAAATCGATTCACGTGCGGGTCAGGTGATCTTGGCATTAAGTTCCATCTATCCTGGAATGACTACTAACCCTACTTATCTAAACCCATTTTTCCACACAGTCCAGGTTTACACAGAGTTGTATCCAGGACATCCACTTCTGGGTGTAAAGTGCCAAAGCCAAACTCTAGACTCCTTCCCCAAACTCCTGCTTCTTGGTCTCTCCCTTTTCCATAGTCAGCAGTTCCCTCCTGATAAATGTTCAGGCCAAAGCTTTGTGGCCTTTCCTGACTTCTCTCTTTCCATGTCACATCCATCCTTCACTTTCTATGTTCATCCGGCCCCTTCTACTTTGCCTCCTCTTTCTCTCAGAGCCTGCTTCATTTCTGCCTGGATGACTACGGTTGCCTCCTACCTACCCTTCTCCTGCCTCAGTCCTTCAGTTCCTTAAGTTCATGAAACGGAAGTGTATTTTTCTCTTTGCCATGGTTTATATAGATGGCTTATGGAAAAGTGTGCATTAAGAAGTAGTCTGTTATCCGTGTTGATAATTTTTCTTCTATTCCATCCCTTACTTGGAGCGTCATCCCAGAATCTCTTATTGGGATCTGGGTTTGGCTCTTACATGTTATCATTCTGTCAGTTTGCAAAAGCTTGCAAATAGGTACACTTCATTTTTAATTTGCTATTTTTTTCTGGGAATTTAAAATTTAATGATATAAGACCCTACAATTCTGGTATGTTTTCCTTAATGATTGTGTATTTGCTGTTGCCATACTGACACAGATTTACTTATGCTTGTGTTTATCTGTGATTACAGAAAACCCATAGTTTACTGCCAAATGTGCTGTTTAGCTTTGATTTTTTTCAGAAGGTACCTGGGATTGAATTTGGGAAGCAGGTGCTCAACAACTTGCATTGCATCTGCTTCCCCTTATATGGGTTTTGTTTTTTTATATACAGAATTATTATCTTCATTTATTTCTCTCCCCTTTCCATCCACCCACCCCCCCTAATTGTCTGCTCTCTGTGTCCATCCAATGTGTGTTCTGTGTCCACTTGTCAGTGGCCCGGGAATCTGTATCTCATTTTGTTGTGTCATCTTACTGCATCAGCTCTGTGTGTGTGTGGTGCCAATCCTCGGCAGACTGCGCTTTTCTCTTCTCTCACGGGGCAACTCTCTTATGGGGCACACTCCTTGCACATGGAGCTCTCTTACAAATGGGACACCCCTGCATGACATGGCAGTCCTTACCACATCAGCATTGTGTCTGGGCCAGCTCACCACATGGGTCAGGAGGCCCTGGGTTTTAAAATGTAACACATAGAGTTCTTTAAACATCCTTTTGATAATTTTGATTAGGTGAAACACTTATATGACTATAATTACTATTCAAGTTTATATTTAATCTTCCTTCCTTCCATATAATTTTTCTTTTTTCTCACTGTTCAATATTGTTATTTTTCTCCTGAATGTGTTCTTTGGAATCATAGTCTTTATTCAATCTTCTCATGTCTATTCCTTTAAAAGATATGCTCTATTTTTACATTCTTTTAGTAGTTATATAGGAAAGATATTTTTCTTTGCCTTCTCAGATTTAAAGTTAACATAATTTGTTATCTATTTCCAGATAATTCAGCATTTTATCTAGAAAAGTTTTAAGGTTTACTAAAAAATCATTCAGGAAATAGAAGACTCTAATGTAACAACCCACGTCCACTGCTTCCCTATTATCAACACTGTGCATGTGTGTGGGAACTTTGATCATTTGTTCAAACAACTCTGATACTCATTTTTTAATTGTGTCATTAGTTGTTTAAGTATAAAGTTGTAGAATCTCTTTATAGATCATGTATTTTAAGCCCTGTTCAGATCTGTGATTTCCAAGTATTCTTCCCATTAACCAACTGCCTTTCCACCATTTCAGACCTTGCCCCTACCTCATACCTTAAACAAAAATTAGCCAAAATGATCAACGATATAAAGATAAGAACCAGAACCATAAAACTCAAAGAAAAATTTTGGGTAAGAATCTTCAGACCTTGAGCTGAGCAAGGATTTTTAGACTTTCCACTCAAACACTTACAATGAAAGAGAAAGAGATAAATGGAATCTCCTCACAACAAAAAAATTTCTGCTTGAAAGGACCTTGTCAAGAAAGCAGCCTACCCAAATGGATCAAAAGTGCTTTCCACTGCCAACCTATTAGAGAAATGCAAATCGAAACCACAGAGATATTTCATGTCATGCCTTCTACAATGGCCAGCATAAAAAACACCCAGAGACCTGCAATTGTTGGAAATGATGTGGAGGAAGACAAACAGTCATACACTGCTTGTGCATTGTAAAATGGGGTGGAATACACTTTAGCAGTTCCTCGGGATGCTAAGGATAGACTTCTCAATATGATCGAGCAATCATATTCCTGGGTTCATAATCAGGGGAACTGAAAGACGGGTCATGAACAGACATTTGCTCAACCGTGTTCATAGTGGCTCTATTCACAGTTACCAAAGGATGGAGACAAGTGTCTGTCAACTGATGAATATACATATATGAATTTGGATGTAAGAAAGAATGAAGACCGTATTCATGTCACATTATGGAGTTCTGTGAAAAAAGCCAGGAACAAAAAGAAAAAGAAAATATGATTTCACTCATATCTACTAATTACAAAACACTAGCCCATAGGGTTATAATCTACACTATAGGTTACCCGGAGATGGAAGGAGTGTAAAAATGGGGAACGAACACTTAATTTTGCAGAATTTTTCATCAGGTTGATTGTAAATCTGTGGAAATGGACAGAGGTGATGGGAGGACATTACTGTGAGTGTAATTGACAGTGCTGAATTACACATGTACATATGTTTAGTGGGGTAATTTTTGGTCATGAATATCATTAGAAGGAAAGCTAGAGGATAGAACATGGGTTATAACACAGTGAACCATGTGTGGAGGATGGCTGTGGTTAAAAGCACAAGTGTAGCTTGGGGGCAAGATGGTGGCTGAGTGAGCTTACCTGATAATATCTCCTGCAAAGAAGTGGTTGGGCAGCATTGGAGGTTCTTAGGTACCAGGCTATTTCAGGATTTTTGCAGTACAGGAGGTGTCTGGACATCGATTTGGTGGGAAGGTAACAGAGAAAATACATCTAAAAAATGTAATCGAGACTCATTACATGGAAGTCCAGGCTGTGCGCGGAAAGCTCCCTCCTAGGGTGGGTGGAGCCACAGTACCGTGCGCTGCCACGGCATTTATTTTTATTTATTTATTTTTTTTGGAGGCTCTGCAGTACTGGGGAATTCATAAGCCCTGAGCGGCCTATTGGGGGGTTAATAGGACAAGAGGCTCTTGCAGACTGATTTGGGGAGACAAACGGGAGTTTTATTGTGAAGCAGGTGAATTTTTGATTGTGGACACAAGCAATAGTGCTTCCACCTGGAGCCCCCCCCCCCCAGGCTTGGCTGCCGATCTACAGTGGACTTAAATTGATAGCAATAAAGAGACGCCACCAGGATCTGGCACGGTGGGAGACGTTTGGAAGCTGATTAGGGGAATAATTTGTGAAGTTTGGGAATTTTGGGTTTAGACTCTGTTATTAGCATTTCTGGCTGGAGCCCCACCCCCGGGTCTGGCTATTGATCTGCATAATTAAATTGGCTGCAGTGTAGAGGCACCCTCATGTGACTGTTCTGGGGGATCACAGGGTGGGAGGGGTCCTGAAGTCGAATTGGTGATTCATCCACAGAATAGACCCCAGTGAGTGAGTGAATTGTGAGGCACAGACACACAGGATAGAGCTTGTGGATGTGACCTCACCCATAGTGCTGTCTCTCCTATATTCCACCTCTCTTTGACCCACAAAGTGTCCAACTCTTAAGTTCTAATACCTTTGTTTTGTTTTCTGTTATCCACTCTTGAAACTATTGCCTTTCTTTTCTCTTTCCCTCTCTCATGAAAACAATAGCTTTTTAATTCATGCCATATTACCCCCATATTCAGTTGACTACCTCATTATAGGTACTCTACCTACTGCTATAACTCTACACAACTTACATGAATCTAACATCCATCCTCCCAGATCTCATATTGTAGCTCTCTTAACATATATCACCAATACTACCTTACACTTTTTCCTTGCTTACACAATTGCCTTTCCCCGGCCCTAATACTCTCGTTTAAAGTGAACTCAACCAGCAATAAGAAATTAGAATAAGAAGAACAAAGTGACAAAGAGAAGATATAACACTTATGCAAAAACAACAGCTAATTAATGCCCAAGACTAGACAAAGAAGCTAAGGAACTGATTAAACCTGTCAAGATAAAATGATGACCAGATAGCAACAAAAATCTACAAACCAAACTAGTAATCAGGAAAACATGGCTGAATCCAATGAACAAACTAAAAATCAGGAAGGGGAGCAGAACTTCGCACAAGTAATGAAAGATCTCAGAATATTTATCACCAACAAATTTAATGAAATAAAGGAAGAGGTTAAAAACATGAAGACAACACTTGGATTGGAAATTGGAGACATAAGCAAAAAGATAACAGATATGATGGGAATGAACAGCAGAGTTCAAGAAATTAAAAATACACTTACAGCCAATATCAGCAGACTAGAAGAGGCAGAGCAGAGAATTTGTGATGTGGAACACAGTACATCAGAAATCAAACAGATAGTAGAATTGGTCAATAAAAAGATAGAAAATATCCAGCTAGGACTTAGGGACCTGAATGATAATGCAAAACACTCAAACATACTTATTATAGGCATTCCAGAAGGAGAAGAGAAGGGAAAGGGGTAAGAAAGAGTGTTGCAGGAAATAATGGCTGAAAACTTCCCAAATCTACTGAAAGAGACAGATATACATATCCAAGAAGCACAGCGCACTCCACTGGTCATAAACCCCAACAGGCCCACCCCAAGACATATACTTGTCAAATTATCCAAAGCTCAAGACAAAGAGAAAATTCTAAAAGCAGCAAGAGAAAAGAAAACCATCACATACAAGGGAAGCTCCATAAGATTAAGTGCTGATTTCTCATCTGAAACCATGGAGGCAAGAAGGCAGTGGTATGATATACTCAAGGTACTAAAAAAAAAAATTTCCAACCAAGAATACTCTATCCAGCTAAACTAGCATTCAAAATTGATGGAGAGTTCAAAATATTCACAGATAAACAGAAACTGAAAGAGTATGCCAACAAGAAACCTCCCCTTCAAGAAATTCTAAAGGGAGTTCTGCAGGAAGAAAGGAAAAAACAGGACAGGCAGAGTTGGAGGAGAGTGTAAGAGCAACAAAAAGGACAAAAAGAGAAGGGAAAAAAAGCAAACAAAATATGACAAACACAACTCCAATGAAAATATGGCTAACACAAATAATTCCTTGAAAGTAATAACACTGAATGTCAATGGATTAAACTCACCTATCAAAAGATTCAGACTGGGACATTGGATAAGGAAATATGACCCATCTATATCCTGTCTACAAGAGACACATCTTAGACCCAGAGACTCATGGAGGTTGAAAGTGAACGGTTGGAAAACAATCATACAAGCAAATAATAACCAATAAAAGGCAGGAGAGGCTATATTAATATCAGACAAAATCGACTTTAAATGTGAAACAATTGTGAGAGACAAAGAAGGATACTACATTTTAGTGAAAGGGACAATCTGTCAAGAAGATTGAACAATCATAAATATTGATGCTCCTAACAAGTGTGCCTCTAAATACGTGAGGCAAATGCTGGAAAAACTAAGTGAATGAATAGATGCATCTACAATTATAGTGAAGGATTTTAATACACCACTATCAACTCTTGAAAGAACATCTCAAAAGTGAATCACTAAAGAAACAAAACATTTGAACAGTGTATTAGAGGAGCTGGATCTAATAGACATATATAGATCATTACACCCAAACACAGCAGGATATACATTTTTCTCAAGAGCACATGGATCATTCTCCAAGATAGACCATGTGCTAGGCCACAAAGAAAGGCTTAATGGATTCAGAAAGATCAAAATCATACAAAACAATATCTCTGACCACAGTGGAGTGAAGCTGGAAATTTGCAAGGGACAGAGGCCCAGACTTCACACCACGATTTGGAAATACAGCACCCTTTCTTGATAAAAACACTCCAAAAGATCGGAATACAAGGAAATTTTTTGAACATGATGAAGAGTATATATGAAAAATCTACAGCCAACATCGTTTACAATGGAGAAATCCTAAAATCCTTCCCTCTAAAGTCAGGAAAAAGACAAGGATGCCCATTGTCTCCCCTTCTATTTAACATTGTCTTAGAAGTACTTGCTCGAGCACTGAGCCAAGAACCAGATATAAAAGGCATTCAAATTGGAAAGGAAGAAGTCAAAATTTCATCACTTCCAGATGACCTGATCCTATATAGAAAACCCTGAGAGATCTACAACAGAGCTTCTTGAACTCATAAATGAGTTTAGTATATTTGCAGGTTATAAGATCAATGTGCAAAAATCAGTAACATTTCTGTACACTAATAATGAGCAAGATCAGGAGGAAATCAAGAACAAATACCATTCACAATAATAAATAAAATAATCAAATATTTAGGAATGTATTTAACTAAAGGTGTAAAAAACTTATACACTGAGAACTATACAAGACTGTTCAAGGAAATCAAAGAAGACCTAAGTAAATGGAAGAATATTCCTTGTTCATGGATAGGAAGACTAAATATTATTAAGACGTCTATCTTACCAAAACTGATCTACACATTCAATGCAATCCCAATATAAATCAACACAGCCTTCTTTAGGGAACTAGAAAAACTAACTATGAAATTTATTTGGAAAGGAAAGAGGCCCTGAATAGCCAAAGACATATTGAAAAAAAAAAAAAAGAAATTGGAGGAATTACACTACCTGACTTCAAAACATACTACAAAGCTACAATAGTGAAAACAGAATGGTATTTGCATAAGGAGAGACACACAGACCAATGGAATCGAATTGAAAGTTCTGATATAGAACCTCATATATAGAGCCATATAATATTCAATAAAGCCACCAAACCCTCTCAACTGGGAGAGAATGGCCTATTCGACAAATGGTGCCTGGAGAACTGGATATACATATGTAGAAGAATTAAAGAGGATTACCATCTCACACCTTATACAAAGATCAACTCAAGATGGATCAAAGACCTAAATATAAGAACCAAGACCATAAAGACTTTGGAAAGCAGTGTAGGGAAACATCTACAGGACCTTGTAATAGGAAATGGCATCATGAATATCACAGCAAAAGCACGAGCAGCCAAAGAACAAATAGATAAATGGGACTTCCTCAAAATTAAAGCCTTCTGCACCTCAAAGGAGTTTGTCAAGAAAGTAAAAAAGGGAACCCACACAAAGGGACAAAATATTTGGCAACCATAAATATGATAAGAGACTTATAACTTGCAAATATAAAGAACTCCTATATCTTGAAAATAAAAAGATAAAGAACCCATTTAAAAAATGGGAAAAAGATTTAAACAGACACTTCTCCAAAGAAGAAATACAAATGGCTAAAAAGCACATCAAAAAATGCTCCAAATCTGTAGCTTTCAGGGAAATGCAAACCAAAACTACAATGAGATACTATCTTACTCCCATAAGATTGGAAGCTATGAAAAAAGCAGAAGAATACAAATGCTGGAGAGGATGTGAAGAAAGGGGAACACTCACCCACTGCTGGTGGGAATGCAGAAGGATCCAACCATTCTGGAGGACAGTTTGGTGGTTTCTCAAAAAACTAACCATAGATTTGCCATATGACCCAGCAATACCACTGCTGGCTATATACCCAGCAGAACTGAAAACAAGGACACAAACTGACATATGTACACCAATGTTCATAGCAGCATTGTTCACTATCGCCAAAAGTTGGAATCAACCCAAATGCCCATCAACAGGTGAGTGGATCAATAAAATATGGTATATACATAAAATGGAATACTACTCGGCTATAAGAACAAATACACTACAAACACACGTGATAACATGGATGAATCTTGAGAACCTTATGTTGAGTGAAGCAACCCAGGCATTGAAGGACAAATACTACATGACCTCAATGATATGAAATAAGCAAGCTGCATCAGAGAGCTAGAGACTGGAAGATAGGCTTACAGGAAACCGAAGGTGGAGGAAGGATGTGAGCTGACATCTGCAACGGTGGAATCTATGATGAGCTGGCGGTAAGTATGAGCACAGAGAAGAGACAAAATGGGGGCATGGGGTTGCCTTTGGGTGGGGCTTTGTGGGTTTGAGGGGGCGTGTGGATGGGTGGACGGGTAATATTGCCCAAAAAATTGGGGGGCGGGAGAGGCAGCATACAAACATAGGAGATTGTCAGGTGTTGGTTGAGAGTAAAATGCTGAGAAAACCATATCAAAATATAATTAGGAGGGTTACCTGTTTAGGATGCTCAGAGGGGATGGTCTGATGCGGGACAGACTCCTGGGGAATGTCTGAATGCTCATTTTGCCAGGGTGGGTTGTACCATTGGTAGATACCTAAGTAGCGAGAGTGGGGGTGGACCCACATCCTGGGGAGGACTAATGCCATCAAATAGAGGGAACTGTATCTCTCAAGAGAAATGGTGGCTCCCTGGGCATTATGGCAGTTGAGCAAGTCAGGCCCTGAACACTGTTGCAAGTATATCTGGATGTGGCTCCTCGGGAAATGGAGATTGGCTGTCGCTTGGGCCCCAAGGGGTGGGGAAAATGGATGTTGAATGGATGGAACCAAGGTAAATGTGGGGGCAAGAGAGGAGTTTCATGAGAGTACACAAGGATGGATATAAAACATGTGATATAACACCAAAAACATATAGGGGACGACAGTCTAATAATGTAAACCATAATGTAAAACCTAGGATAACTAAAAAATTTAGAAAACTGTTTATCCTAAAGTAAGGACCACAATGTAAGCACAGATGTCACCTTGTTTGAAAGCTATTGTCTCGGAGTCTGTACATCAGTTTCAGTAAATATGATATGAATAAGTTAAAAGATTATCACTGTGGAAGGGAAAAGGTTTTATGGTGGATGTGTGGGAGGACTGTATATTGTATATATGAATTACTGTGATCTAGGGCTCTTGTGAAGAGAAGCTCAATAATTAGGAAAAAAGAAAAGAAAAAGATAGGATGTAGAATTTTTCCAAATCAATACATATTCTAGATCTAACCTTTAAACTCTTCGCTATATTCCATTTTACTAGTAAGGGAATCTGACATTATATTGGGCTTCACTTTTCAGGAAGTTTTGGATCACAGAGTGGTTCAACAATGGCAGCAAAGGAATACTGGTATGGGATGTTATTGACAGGCGATATATGGTTGACAGGGAGTTATACAGGGCAGGTGTCCAGGGTGCATGGAAATGTTTGGATATACTCCTAGTGGAAACAATTAAAAACAACAGCTGGGGCGGGGTACTGGGTTACTGGCCCATGGGGGCTCTGTTGTGGTCCCTAGGGGAGCAGTGGCAGCCCCCCAGGTGCAATGGTAAGGACCAGGATGGAATGAGGGTCCAACAGTGAGCCTCTGATACTAATGACTATGCTTGTAAGCCTATATGCCTGAAATAACAACAAGGCCTAGAGCAGCACTGTGCCTAAGGGTTCCCTCCTGACAGCCCCTGTGTTACTCAAATGTGGCCAGTGTCAAAGCCAAACTCAGCAAGTAAATGCAATGCCTTCCCCCCAGCATGGGACATGACACCCAAGGATCAGCCTCCCTGGCACCGAGGGATCACTACCAAGTACCAGCTGATGAAGCAACTAGAAAATGACCTTGAATTAAAGGTTCAATGCGGACCCACAGAATATCCCTGTCTACATATAATAACAGTAGTTTAAAATGCTGTTTGACCTAAATTAAGGGGGAAATGGAAAGGACAAATGCATTCACATGGCTATGAGTCTATAAAAAATAGTCTGGAGGTTGTCAGAAGGATTGCCCTTATGCACACCTGAGCAGAGTCTCAGAGATAGATAAAGTAGATACAACCCCAGGTATTGGTCCTTTTGAGGGCTAAAGAGATCCATAGGTTCTATGGTCGTGGCAGATGGGGTTCACTGCCATTTCAGTTGCCCCTTCTTTGGAGCTGGTTTTTCTGTGTGTTGGAGCTGGACTCAGATGGGATCTCTTTTCACAAGCCTTTCATGCTACTTTACTGCAATTGTTGTTGGTGCTGGGGCTTAAGATATATCTAGGGGATTTGAATCTCTAGACTGACATATGATAGCCAGGCCCTGCCCTCAACAGACTTCAGCTCCTACACTCTGATTCATTGGCCTTACTCCAGTCAGCTAACATGGAGTTGAAGAATGTCAACCACCACACCATGGAGCCTAGAGTGCCTACAACTGAAAGCAGGAGGATTACATCCAATATCCATGTGGAATATGGTGGCTGATGGGTATGGGGAAAGGCAGGAAGAGATGAGAGGTGGAGGGACATGGAGCTGCCCTGGATGGTGCTTCAGAGGCAATCACCGGACATTGTATATCCTCACAGGGCCCACTGGATGGAATGGGGGAGAGTATGGGCCATGATGTGGACCATTGACTATGAGGTGCAGAGGTGCCCAAAGATGTACTTACCAAATCCAATGGATGTGTCATGATGATGGGAGGGAGTGTTGCTGGGGGGTGGGGTTGAATGGGACCTCACATATATATTTTTAATGTAATATTATTACAAAGTCAATAAAATAAAAATAAATAAATAAATAAAACCCCTCTTGACACAGATGTGGAATGGACACAACCAAGCCAAGGTCCACAGGAAGGAGGAATACAGTAAGGATCAGAGTGGACTTAATGATATTCTATTCATGAACTATTGTGGTTAATAATTGAGAAAATGTGGCATTGATGTGGAAAAAGTGGCCATGGTGGCTGCTGGGTGCGGGGAAGGGGAGGAAGAGAAGAGATGTGGAGGCATTCTCGGGACTTGGAGTTGTCCTGGGTGGTGCCCCAGGGACAATTGCTGGATGTTGTATGTCCTCCCATGGCACACTGGATGGAACGTGGGAAAGTGTGGGCTATGGTGTGGAAGACGGGACATGGGGTGCAGCGATGCCCGGAGATGTACTCACCAGACACAATGGATGTGACATGATGATGGGGGAGAGTGTTGTTGGGGGGGGGGAGTGGTGGAATGGGGGTGGTGGGGGCAAATGGGGACTTCATTTTTTTTAATGTAATATCTTTTTAAAAAATGAATCAATTTAGTAGAATTTGGGGAAAAAAAGTGCTTTCCACCACTAGCCTATTAGAGAAATGCAAATCGAAACAATAATGAGATTTCATATCCCATCTACTAGAATGGGCAGTATAAAAAACAACCAGAAATCTTGCAATTGTTGGAAAGGATGTGGAGGAAGACAAACAGTCATACACTACTTGTGCAATGTAAAATGGGATAGCCTCTATGGAAGATACTTTAGCAGTTCCTCGGGAAGCTAAGGATAGACTTGTTATGTGTTCGAGCAATCATGCTACTGGGTTCATAATCAGAGGAACTATAAGATGGGATGTGAACAGACATTTGCTCACTGATGTTCATAGTGGCTTTATTCACAGTTACCAAAGGATGGAGACAAGTGTCCATCAACCGATGAATGGATAAACAAAATGTGATACATATACTTATATATATATATGAATGCAGTTTGGATGTAAGAAAGAATGAAGATCATATTCATGTCACATTATGGAGTTTCATTTGTGTAAGCCAGGCACAAAAAATATGATTGCACTCATATCAATTAATTACAAAACATTAGCTCATAGGGTTATAATCTACACTTATATATAGGTTACCTGAAGATGGAGGGAGTGTAAAAATGGGGAACTAACAGTTAATTGTGTAGAATTTTTCATCAGGTTGATTGCAAATCTTTAGAAATGGATAGAGGTGATAGGAGAACAGTATCATGAGTGTTATTGACAGCACTGAATTACACGTGTACGTGTTTTAAAGGGGTAGTTTTTGGTCATGTTTATCACTGGAAGGAAAGCTAGAGGGTAGAACATGGGTATAACAGTGAATCATGTGTGGAGGATGACTGTGGTTAAAAGTACAAATGTAAGAATGTTCTTTCAGGAGATATAGCGAATGCACATCACTATTACAGGAACTAACAATAGGGTGGAACAGGGGGAAATATAACTAATGAAAACTACAGGTTTACATAGCAGTATTATTTTAATATTGTTCCTCCATCACACTAGAGGTCGCACACCAATGCAAAGTGTCAACATGAGGGGGCGATATGGGAATATTGTATTTTTCATGAATTTATGCAAACCTACAACACCTCTAATTAGAAAATCACCACAATAAAAACCCTTTTCCTATATGAAGAAAACCAGACACAAAGGACTACAAATGGTAGAGGTCTTTTTTGTTTAGAATGTAGTTATAAATAAACCTATAGACACAGAATAGTTATTAGTGGTTAAGTAGGGCGGGGGAAGGACAGAGGAACTGAGAGGTAGCTGCAGCTGTTTATTGGGTTTTCTTTTTGGAATGATGAAAATGTCCTAAAATTGCTTGTGGTGATGGTTCCACAACACTGATTATATTGAGAGCCACTGATTGCACACTTTGGATGGACTCTATGTATGATAATATCTCAATAAAATTGCTATAATAAACTACTCCATCAACCCACAGAAATACACTAAAAGACACAGGCCCCACCTAAACAAATAGAGTTTCCTAGACAAGTGTATACTCCTAGCAGCTAAGTGTGAGTAAGCAACCAGGAACACTAGATATTTGAGGAGATTTGTAGTAGGAAACACAGAGATCAAACATGCATACTAAAAAAGGGAGTGATGAAAAGAGAAAAACTTATAGAGGACTTTAGGAAAAAAATATTATGACCATCAGTGTGATAAGGGAATATGGGCTATAAATGAAAGGATATGCACTTCATATGTGTGTATTTATATGTATATATGTCCGTGTCCATATGCATGTAGTGGTTACTGTATGCACCATTACACACACAACCTCACAGTCTTTGCCATTCATTACATGGCTCTCCTGAAAACTAGCAGAAGGAGGAAGCCTATTATACCCACCACTGCAGGACTTGCTACAGGAACAGCATATTATCTGATCCCTAGAAAGGGCAGCATGAACCCAACTGTGACAGTTTGAAACTATCTGTGGATCTCAGATCAGGTCATGTCCACAGAGGCAATTCCTACATATAATGTAAATGAGAACAAATAAAAGAAAATTTACACTTAAAAGCAATAAAAATTTGATTATAAATATAAGGTTATTAAACATGCAAATGATCATATATAAACAAAGAGCTAAGTCTCTTGAATAGTTTCTTAATTATATTAACCATCTCATCAGTTGTACTAGGTCCATTCATGTTGAGATTCTATAATGAGAAAGTCATATATTTTTGGTGTGTTTCTCAAGTTCAAACTGTGTGTGCTTGAAGGAGGACTTGACCAAGGAGGAAATCATGTGTGCGTCCAGGAGGGGAAGCTAGAGGATCTCTAGCCCATGGAAGAAGTTCTGTTGATCCACTGGCCTTAAAGACACTCAGATAGAATTGGAGAGGGTCATTCCTACCTGTTGGTTCTGCAGACCTGAGTGGAGCAGAAGCTCAGGGCTGCTTTAAGAACAACGCAGGCCCACTGCTGGAGGAGGGAACATCAGGGAGTGGAAGGGATTCCAAACACATTTAATTTGGAAAAGTGCCTGGTGCTCTGGTGGTTCTCATTTCCTCTTCTTGAGACTTCAGTGTTTTCAGATTCTTCTTCATCTCTTCTTCTTGTTTGGAACCTTTGGATCCTCTTCCTGTAATTCTAGGACCACTGAAGTTAATTCCTCCAACAACATTGCTGTTGTTCCCTTAGGCTTTCTGTAGGTGTCAATAAGGCTGGACATTTTTAAAGTCACTTTCTTGGGAAGGAGACATGGCTCAACTGATAGAGCATCCACCTACCATATGGAAGGTCCAGGGTTCGATACCCAGCACCTCCTGGCCCATGTGGTGAGCTGCCTCATGTGCAGTCCTGCCGTGCACAAGAAATGCCCTGCCACACAGGGGTTCCCCCACTTAGTGGTGCTCCACATGCAAGGAGTATGCCCCGCAAGGAGAGCTGCCCCACATGAAAAAAGCACAGACTGCCCAGGAATGGCACCACACATATGCAGAGCTGACACAGCAAGATGATAAAAAAAAAAAAAGAGACACAATTTCCCGGGGCTGCCTGTCAAGAATGCAAGTGGACACAGAAGAACATTCAGCGAATGGACACAGAAAGCAGACAATGGGGGGGGGGGGGAGAGGGGAAGGGAAGAGAAATATATAAAATGAATCTTTTAAAAAATAAATAAAGTTGCTTTCTCTAGCGTAGCATTCCCTAAAGATCACTTACTCTCTGCTTACCTCTTTTGAGCAGCACTCATCTTATCAAGAAGTTGACATTGCTTGTCAATCACTGTAGCTAGTGTGTCTGTCTGCAAGCTGATCTTCAAGTCTTATAAAAAGTTGGCTTATAAGAGACTGCACAAATCTGAACAAATATATGAAACACAACAGAATGCTGGTGAATATTGACACATGCGTCAGTTTCCCCTAGAGGCAGTGGAATGTGAGGTCTGGGCTAGTGTCATTGGGCTCCTCCCCACCTCTCAGAGACTCCCAAGGATCATTCAAAACACACTTTCTGTTCATGCGGATGGACATTATCCATCATCATCTCCTGTTAGTTGTCCTGGGTGAGTCCAATGAATTGGAGAGTAGGTATCACAATGCTTCTGTAATTCAGGGCTCAACCAACACATGGATGGGCCAAGGGTTTAAGTCTCTTGGACATATATTTATCAAGTATAGTGCTAAATATAGGTTCAAATAAAGGGGCAAATGAGTCATGTGTAGAGATCCTATAAATGAGTGTAACTGTATATTCTTATGAATATTTTTCTCTCTATCTCTCTCAGTTTTTATTAAATTGATGTAAAAATTTTAAATAGTGAAATACACTGATCTTAATTGCATGTTTTGTCATATTTTTTAAGTTTCATCCCCTGTTCCTACAATATTACTGACTCTATCAAGATATTAATCATTTCCATTAATCTGGAAAATAATCCCTATACCCTTCACTCATTACATACCCCCACAATATATTCACCCATGTTCTGATTTTCTATTATCATAAATCAGTATTGCCACATCTTGAAAGTCATAAATATGAAATAAATTGGAATTTACATTTTGGTGCATGCATCTTTTCCCCAAAACATTGTTTCAGAATCATTTACGTTTGGTAGAGCAGAAGTTCTCTTATTTTTTATGATTGTGTCCATTGACTTTGAATGACTATATTACAAAATGTTTATTCATGTTCCTCTTGGTGGATATTTTGGTCCTTTGAGTTTGGGATATTATGACCATCCATGTATATGTCCTTTATATAAGGACATGTTTTTCTTTCTCCTGGGTGATAGAAAGGAAACCTTAATCACAAGAGATCCTTCACATCTTAACTAATTGCTTCCCTATTATCAACACTTTGTATGTGAGTAGGAACTTTGTTAAGTTGGTTAAATTCTTTTGCCTATTTTTAACTTGGGTGATTTGTCATTTTAGTGTTGAGCTGTAGAATCTCTTTATATATCATGCAATATGTGAATATATATATATTCGATATGTGATTTCCAAAATTTTTTTCCATGCAGTCGGTTTTTCACCTTCTTGCATCTTACCCCTATCTAAAACCTTAAACAAAAATTAACTGAAAATGAACAAAGACCTGAAGATATGAACCAGGACCATAAAACTCACAGAAGAAAATGTGGGGAAGGATCTTTAGATATTTTGCTGGGCAACTGTTTCTTAGATTTACACTCAAAGCACATGCAATGAAAGAAAAAATAGATAAAGGGAACCTCCTCATAATCAAGTCATTTATGCTTAAGAGGACCTGGTCAATAAAGCAGCCTACACAATGGAAGAACATATTTGGAAGTTGATTGAAAATGAGAACAATGTTGGGATTCACTTTACGGGAAGTTTTGGATCACAGAGTGGTTCAACAATGGCAGCGGAGGAATACTGATATGGGATGTTATTGACAGGATATATATGGTTGACAGGGAGTTATACAGGACATATGCTCAGGGTATATGGTAATGTCTATATATACTCATAGTGGAAACAATTAATAACAACAGCTAGGGGGGTACTGGGCTCCTGGCCGGGGGGTCACTGTTGTGGGCCCTGGGAGAGCAGCGGCAATCCTCCAGGTGCAACGGCAAGAACCAGGAAGGAAGGAGGGCCCAACAGTGGGCTCTTGATACTAATGGCTACACTTTTGAGCCTATGCACCTGCAATAAGAACAAGGCCTAGAGTAGCATTGTGCCTGGGGGTTTCCTCCTGACAGCCTTCATGTTACTCAAATGTGGCCACTCTCACAGCCAAACTCAGCGTGTAGATGTGATGCATTCCCCCCAGCGTGGGACACGACACCCAGGGATGAGCCTCCCTGGCACCGAGGGATCACTACCACATACCAGCTGAAGAAGCAACTAGAAAATGACCTTGAATTAAAGATTCAATGCGGAACAGCAGAATATACCTGTCTACATATAATAACATGACTTCGGGAAGCGGTTTGACCTAATGTAAGGGGAAAATGGAAAGGAGAAATGAGATTATAAGGCTGTGAGTCTCTAAAAAAGAGTCTGGAGGTTGTCAGAAGGAATACCCCTATGTACAACTGAACAGAGTCTAAGAGACAGATAAGGTAGATACAACCCCAGGTATTGGTTCTTTTGAGGGATAAAGAGACCCACGGGTTCTATGGTCATGGCAGAAGGGGTTCACTGCCATGACAGATGGCCCTTCTTTGGAGCTGGTGTTTCTGCGTGATGGAAATGGACTCAGAGGGGATCTCTTTTCACAAGACTTGCATGCTACTTTATTGGAATTGTAGTCGGTGCTGGGTTTAAGATATATGTAGGGGATTTGAATCTCTGGACTGATAATATGACACCCAGGCCCAGAGCCTCAACAGACTTCAGCTCCTACACTTTGACTTATTGGACTTACTCCACTCAGCTAACATGGAGTTGAAGAAGGTCAACCACCACAACATGGAGCCTAGAGTGTCTACAACTAGAAGCAGGAAGAGTGCATCCAGTACCCATGTGCAATCTAAGCCCTCACTTGACATAGGTGTGCAATGGACACAACCAATCCAATGTCCACAGAGAAAATGTGGAATGGGTGTGGGAACGGTAGCCATGGGGGCTGCTGGGTGTGGGGAACGGGAGGAAGAGATGAGATGTGGAGGCGTTTTCGAGACGTGGAGTTGTCCTGGATAGTGCTTCACGGACAATTACGGGACACTGTAGATCCCCCCAGGGCCCACTGGATGGAACGTGAGAGAGTCTGGGCTATGATGTGGACCATTGACTATGGGGTGCAGTGATGTTCAGAGATGAACTTACCAGGTGCAATGGATGTATCATGATGATGGGAGAGAGTGTTGCTGTGGGGGGAGTGGGGGGCGGGGGCGGTGGGGTTGAATGGGACCTCATATATTTTTTATTGTAATTAAAAATAATAATAATAAATAAATATTAAAAAAAAAAAGAAAAGAAAATGAGAACATCAAAACCTGTGAGATAACACAGACACTGCTGAGAGAAATTTATAGCCCGCAATGCTTATATTAAAAAAGAAGAAATAAGGAAGGAAGCAGCTGTAGCTCAAGTGGTTGTGCACCTGCTTCCCACATATAGGGTTCAGGGGTCAATCTCCAGCTCTGGTACCTAACAACAAACAAACAAAGAATCAGAGCTAAAATTGAACTAACGGCCCATCTGGAGGAACTAGAAAAAGAACAGCAAACCAATTCTAAACCAAGCTGAAGAAAAGAAATAGTAAATATCAGATCAGAAATAAATGAAATCAAGAACAAAAAAACCCCATAGGGAATGGGAAGCAGCTGTGGTTCAATCAGGTGGGCTCCCACCTACCATGTGGGGGTCCCTGGGTTCACATCCTGGGGCCTCCTTCTGAAGGCAGGCTTGCTCATACACCAGAAAGCCGCCAGCCCCAGCACCACAGAGTGCTGCCCAGCCTGCAAGCGCTATGGAGTGCCACTGCCCACAAGTGCCACGGAGACCTGACTCAGCAAGGTGATGCAACATAAAAGGGAGACAAAAAAAAAAAACCAAAAAGCAGAAGAGCACGCAGTAAATGGACACAGATACCAGAAAACAAGCAAGCTACAAAGAGGGAGGGGAAAGGAAATAAATAAAAAATAAATTCAGACACAGAAGACCACACAGTGAATGGACACAGAGAGCAGACAGCAAGCAACCTGCAAGGGGGGCTATGGAATGAATGAATGAATGAAAATAAATAAATAAATAAATAAATAAATAAATAAATAAATAAATAAATAAATAAATGCGATAGGGAGAATCAACAAAATGAAAAATGAAAAGTTGGTTCTTTGAGAAGTTCAATAAATTTGACAAATCCTTAGGGAGAGTAATAATAAAAAATGATGCAAATATATGAAATCAGAAATGAGAGGGACACATTACCACTGACCCTGCAGAAATGAGAGATCAAAAAAGGATGCTATGAAATACTGTGTGCAAAAACTAGACAATGTAGATGAGATGAACAAATTCCTAGAAAACACACAAACTTAAACTAGGGGTTCTGAACAAGGGTTCCACACACCCCCAAGGGGCCATGGGAAGATTATAGGGGGTCTATAAGCTTCAATGAATTTTGAATAAACCTAAAATTTAATTTAATGACATGGCAATGTTAAATATCAAAAAACTCTGCTGCTACATTCTGAGAAAGCATTCATGGTTTTCACCTGGCTGGCAAAAGGGTCCATGGAATAAAAAAGGATAAGAACCCCTGACCTCCACTGACTCTAGAGGAAATAGGAGATCTCAACAAACCAATAACAAGTAAAAAGATTGAAACAGTCATCAAAAACCTCCCAAAGGGAAGTGGATTTGGATCAACTGATACAGCGTCTGCCTACCACGTGGGAGGCCCAGGGTTCAAACCCAGGGCCTCCTGACCCATGTGGTGAGCTGGCCCACATGCAGTGCTGATGTGTGCAAGGAGTGCCATGCCACACAGGGGTGTCCCCAGCATAGGAGTGTTCCACACACAGGGAGTGCACCCCATGAGGAGAGCCACCTGTACAGAAAAGTACAGCCTGCCTAGAAGTGGTGTTGCACACACGGAGAACTGATGCAACAAGATGATGCAACAAAAAGAGACTCAGATTCCCAGTGCTGCTGACAAGAATACAAGTGGACACAGAAGAATACACAGCAAATGGACACAGCAAGCAGACAACTGGGGGGGAGGGGTGGGAAGTAAATAATAAATCTTAAAAAAAACCCAAAACCTCCCAAAGATGAAAAGTTCCGGATCAGATGGCTCCACAGGTGAATTCTTCCAGTCATTCAAAGATGATCTAATACCAAACTTGCCAAGCTTTTCCAAAAAAATTGAACAGGAAAGAATGCTACCAAACTGATTCTATGAAGCCAACATCACCCAAATATCAAAACCAGATAAAGATACCACAAAGAAGAAAATTACAGTCCATTATCTCTAATGAATATAAATGCAAAAAGTCTTCAACAAAATACTTGCAAACTAAATAAAAAATCACCTTAAGAGAATTATCACCATAATCAAGTTGGTTTTATCCCAGGTATGCAAGGGTGGTTCAACACAAGAAAATCAATTAGTGTAATAAACCACATTGATAAATTGAAGAGGAAAAATCACATGATCTTCTTGATTGATGCAGAAAAGGCATTTGTCAAAATACGGCACCTTTTCTTGAGAAAAATACTCAAAAGATAAGAACAGAAGGAAGCTTTCCCAAAATGGTTAAATGCATATAAGAATACCCTACAGCTATCATGGTACTCAATGGTGAAAGGTAGAATGTTGTGGAAAACTGGCTTACCTATTTGTTGCTTCCTTTTATTAAAGAGATGTTGCAATTTCTTCCTGTTATTGTAAATGTTACCTTATTGTAGATGTTGCAGATGCTTCCTACTGTGAGCTGATCACAGGAGTAGAAAGCTTTCCTGCTGAGATCAGGAACAAGACTAGGATGTGCACTGTCACTATTGTTATTCAATATTGTACTAGAAAGTCAAGCTAGAACATTTAGGCTAGATAAAGAAATAAAAAGCATCCAAATAAGAAAGGAAGAAGTAAAACATCCACTATTCACTGAGGATATGATTGTATACCTACGATCTCCTGAAAAATCCATAACAAAGCTACTAGACATAATAGACAAGTTCAGCAAAATGGCAGGATACAAGATTAATATGCAAAAATGAATAGTGCTTCCATACATTACTTGTGTGTAATGTGAGAAAGAAATGAGAAAAAAAATTTATAATAGTAACTAAAATAAAATATTTAGGAATAAAATTAAGCAAAGATAAAAGGGCCCATATTCAGAAAACTCCAGCACATTGCAACAAGAAACCAAAGAAGGCTTAAATAAATGGACAGCCTTTGTTCCTGGACTCGAAGTCTAAATATCATTAAGATGTCAATTCTACCCAAACAGATTTACATATTCAATGCTATCCCAATAAAAGTCCTGTCAGCCTTTTTTTGCAGCGATGGAAAAACCAATTATCACATGTGTTTGGAAGGGAAAGGGTCCCTGAATAGATGAAAAATGGCTTGAAAAAAGAACACAGTTGGAGGATTCTCACTTTTGGACTTTAAAGGATATTACCAAGGGAAGCAGATTTGGCTCAACTGATAGAGTGTTCACCTACCATATGCGTGGTCCAGTGTTCAAACCCAGGACCCATGTGATGAGATGACCCACGTGCAGTGCTGCTATGAGCAAGGAGTGCTGTGCCACTCAGGGGTATGTCCCATGTAGGGAAGTGCCATGTGCGAGAAGTGTACCCCCTAAGGAAAGCTGCCCCACATGAGAAAAAAGTGCAGCCCACCCAGGAGTGACACCGCACACATGGAGAGCTGATGCGGCAAGATGAAACAACAAAAAGAGATACAGATTCCCAGTGCCGCTCACAAGAATGCAAGTGGACAAAGAAGAACACACAGCAAATGACACAGAGAGCAGGAGGGGGAGATAAATAAATAAATAAATAGATCTTTTTAAAAAATAGAAAAATAAAGAATATTACCGAGCTAGTGGTAAAAACAGCATGGTGCTGGCATAAAGACAGATTAATCAAAGGAAACAAATGAAGAATTTAGAAATAGACCCTCACATCTATAGTCAAGTATTTTTGACAAGCATGTCAAGCCTTCCCAGCTGGGCCAGAAGAGTATACTCCCTTCGTGCAGGGAGAACTGGATATCCACAGTCAAAAGAAAGAGGACACCTATCTCAAACCTTACACAAAAATTAATTCAAAGTGGGTCAAAACCTAAATATAAAAGAGACAACCATAAAAGTGCTCATAGAAAATGTAGGAAAACATCTTTGACATCTTGTGACCAGTGGTAGTTTCTTAAACTTTACACCCAAAGCACGAGCAACAAAAGATAAAATAGATAAATGGGACTGCCTCAAAATTCAACACTTTTGCACTTCAAAGGATCTTGTCAAAAGGGTGACAAGGCAGCCACTTCAATGGGAGAAAATCATTGTCAATCACATATCCAAGGTAGTGGAAGCATTTTGGGCCTGGAATCCCTACACAACCCGATGGCTTTAACACAATGAGCTCTGTTGGCACTGGGTATGACCTGTAAGCCTCTACATTCTCTCCTGATGGGAGAGTTTTTCAAGTTGAATATGCTATGAAGGCTGTGGAAAATAGTAGTACAGCTATTGGAATCAGATGTAAAGACGGTATTTTCTTCGAAGTAGAAAAATTAGTCCTTTCTAAACTTTATGAAGAAGGTTCCAACAAATGGCTTTTTAATGTTGATCGGCATGTTGGAATGGCAGTAGCAGGTTTGTTGGCAGATGCTCAATCTTTAGCAGAAATAGCAAGAGAAGAAGCTTCCAACTTTAGATCTAACTTTGGCTATAACATTCCACTCAAACATCTTGCAGATGGAGTGGCCATGTATGTTCATGCCTATACACTGTACAGTGCTGTTAGACCTTTTGGATGCAATTTCATGTTTGGGTCTTACAGTGTCAATGATGGTGCACAACTCTACATGATTGATCCATCGGGTGTTTCATATGGTTATTGAGGCTGTGCCATTGGTAAAGCCAGGCAAGCTGCAAAGACAGAAATTGAAAAGCTTCAGATGAAAGAAATGACCTACCGTGATGTTGTTAAAGAAGTTGCAAAAATAATTTACATTGTACATGATGTAGTTAAATATAAAGCATTTGAACTAGAGCTCAGCTGGGTTGGTGAATTAAGTAAAGGAAGACATGAAATTGTTCCAAAAGATATAAGGGAAGAAGCAGAGAAATATGCTAAGGAATCTTTGAAGGAGGAAGATGAATCTGATGATAATAATATGTAACATTTACATCTGCTTCTGTTCAAATTTCTATATAGTCCCATGAAAACTATTTAGCCCAATGGATTATTATATACCCAGTAACAAATTGTCATTAAATTTTTGTCTTATAATCATTGATGTTTTCTTAATATCTGCTTAACAAAATTTGTGTGGGCAATTGAAAACCTAATACTCAGAATTAAAATGCCTGCTTAAACATTCCTTAGAGACTGTTCAATCATATGAATTTAAAGCCCCAGTCCACTAATGTAGAAGCTAAAACTAACCTGCTGGGCTGTTGTTGCCCAGTTTTGTATTTAAATGATTGTTGGTTATCCTCCTCTATTAAACTTTAAGTGTAATTTAGAAAAACAGATCCTACAACATCTGAATCAAGATTGTTTCTCTTTTCCTTTATTGTCATAAGGAGGAGTGGATTTAAGAATTAGAGATCCCAATCTATCACTTTTTTTAAAAATCACATATCCAGTAAGGGTTTAATATCCAAGATATACAAAGAAATTATACAACTCGAGTAAAAAGACAAACTTCCTGATTAAAAAATGGGCAATAATCTTGAAAAGAAAATTGTCCAAAGAAGAAATACAAATGGTGAAGAAACACATGAAAAAAAATGTTTTTCATTAGCAATTAGGGAAATGCAAATCAGAACTACATGAGATATCATTTCACACTTATTACACTGGCCACTCTTAATGTTGGAAAACTAAATGTTGAAGAGGATATGGAGAGATGGAAACACTTATTCACTGTTAGTGGGAATACAGAATGGTACGGCCATTGTGGAGGGTGACTGGCACCTCCTAAGGAAGTTGAATATCAACCTAGCATGTTACCCGGCAATATCATTACTATGTATGTGCTTGGAATAACTGAGAGCAGAGACACCAACAGACATCTGGACATTGAAATTCACAGTGGCATTATTCATGATTGCCAAAAGTTAGAAATAAACTGCATGTCCATCAATTGATGAATGGATAAACTGTGGTGTATACACATAATGGAATATTATACTGTTGTAAGAAGAAATGAAGTTGTGAAGCATATGACAATATGGATGAACCTAGAGGACATTATGTTGAATGAAGCCAGACACAAAAAGACAAATAATGTATGATTGTGCTATTATGAACTAAATATAAAATGTCAACTCATGAAGTTAATAATTAGAATGTAGGTCACCAGAAAAGAAAAGGAGGGTAGAGAATGGAAAGCTGAGGGTTAATTGTGCATAACTGGTAAAAATGTTATTTGTAAATCTTTGGAAATGAATAGAAGCACATCATGGTGTTTGTAATTAGCTGAGCTCTATATGGGTATGACAGTGGCTGAAAGGGCAAGTCTATGGTCATGTATATTACTAGAAGTAAAGCTAAAAACTGTGCCATGGTACTTCATAAGACAGTGAAACCTCACATAAAGCACGAATGTGGGTGATATTGCATATATAAGACCATTTCTGCAAAATATAAATATAAATATACTAGAGAGAAAGAAAAAGAATAGCAGCATTGTACAGCAGGGGATGCATAGAGAGACTTAGCGGGGATGAGTTGTTTTTTTTTTGGTTTTGTTTATTATTATTATTGGAATAACGAAAGTGCTCTAAAATGACTGAAGTAATGACTGAACAAATATGTGATTAAATGGAATACCATCGATCAGTTTGGAACAATGTATGCTTTATTAATATGGGTCAAAAAATCGATTTGTTTAAAACAGTACTAAAATAAAAGAAAAAATAAGGAATTTTAGTCTTCAAAAGACAACATGGAGAAAGTGCAAGTTAAGCCAACTATGGGAAACTACCTTTGCAATCCTTATATCCAAAAAAGGACTCATAGCCTTAATATAGAAATAATCTTTATAAATTAATAAGAAAGGCAAAGAGCCCAGTAGAAAGATGGAGAAAACACTTGAAAAGGCCCTTCATAAAAGTGTATTAACAAGTGGCCAATTAATGTATGAAATAAAGAATCTTCTTCAGTCACAAGGCTTGTTCTTTGTCTTTGTTTTTTGGAGGCACCAGGAACCAAACCTGGGATCTCCCTTGTGGGAAGCAGGTGCTCAATCGCTTGAGCCACATACACTCCCCTCTCCCTTTTTAAAAATTATATATTTCCTCCAGGGGATTCTAGTTTTTTGTCCATAGAGATCCAGTGTGTCTCGGTCCCTACTTAATCTCAAGGATCCAGAAATTTCCTGGTACAAAGAATTCAGTCTAAAAGTTTTTATTGAATTAATAAAGGATACAAAATGTTTGCAAAATTTTATGAGATTTTTAAATATTAATTGTATGATAAATTCAATCAAAGTGAACAGGGTGTGTCCCACAGAATGAAGCCTGGCCAGCTTTTGCAGCTATGTAATCAGGGTGTGTTCCTTGAAATGTAATTCTGATTTGGTTTATGAACTGTTTCTCCCTGGATAAAGGGAAGACAAGTAGAGGAGATTTTTAACCAGAAAAGAACAAGATGAAGAGTACAGGACTTTACTAGAAAAGCCAAGTGCTGGTTTCCTGTGGAAGCTACCTTGGAACCTAGTTGGCTTCAGTCCTATGGTTTCAGTTCTGGTTATTTTTCCATCTAATTATTACGAGCCAGCTCAACTTCATTCACATTTTATAAGTTCTGTCAATTTCCAGACTTTTAAAAAAATCAAAACTATATTTCAAAATCTTTAAATGTATTATTGTCTACTTTTATTATACATTACTTTATCTCTCTTATGCATTTTTGCCAACCTTCTGCATAGAACAGCATTTACAGTTTCTCTCTGTTGCTGCACGTAACTGAGTCCTTGTCTGGTGTGAACGAGAGTCAATTAAGTAACACTGGGATTTCTGAGAAGAGAAAACGTTCTTTAACAAAGAGAGGAGGACAGTCCCCAAATCTGTCTCTCTGAACTGGAGAAAACTTCAGTGTTTTATAACATTAAAACAAAGGCAGGCAGCTTTAGATAATGAGGTTAGAGATAGTTTAATCTCTAGTATGTGCAGATTGATTGCATACTTAGCTCATTTGAAGTTTAAGGTTTAGGCTATTGTATATATTGGGCACAGGCCAACTTTGATCAGAACTCACTTGGTCAGACCTGGGCTGAATCGTATTTCTTCATTAACATATATTGAAATCTGAGTCAGGAGTATTAGACTCCAGAGTTTCAGAAAAAGATAAGGGCATACATGCTGGGCCCATCACAAGTTATCCTGTTACTTTCTAATTAAAGGGAAAAGATGATGCAGTTATAAAACATAGAATCATCATCAAAGAAACAAGTCATAAGGGGTAAAGTTCAGTGAGTTACAACAGTTCCAAATCATTTCTTCTGGCTACATTACAATATATCAGAAAGTTAAAAAGCATTTAAAGAATGACTCAGCAACTGTAATGATATTTGTTAGCTTGTGATTACAATTCCCCCCTTTTCTTTGTCCATTCCTCAGTCTTGAGGGATATCTGGGCAATGAATTCTTGAACTTATTCATGCTGAAAAGGGGCATTGATATTATGGGCTAGAGGAATGAAACTGCTTTGCTTATAGATGGGTGTATTCCTGAGTTGCAGGTTCTCATTCTTGGAGGGACTGGAACCCCTGGGATTCAAGACTCAGCTGGGACAAGAACAATCTAAGGTTTTAAGTCTTTGAGAAGTAATAAGTAAATTGAAAAATAGAGGTTTAAATAAAAAAGTAGGATTATGATCAGGGGATTTATAAGTGAATATAACCAGGTCTGAGGGGGTGTTGATTTCGTATGATTTTGTAGCTTGATTATGGTGTTTGGATGTCCCAAGGGCCCTTAGGAACACTTCTGTTTGAGGCTTTGCATACTGTGGCAGTTTGTGATATTTATATCTGACTGAGACCTCCAGAATAACCTCCTGACACTACTTGAAATCTCTTAGCTATAGAAATTTTTTCTTTTATTTCTTTTCTCTATTTTGATCAAGATCATTCTCTGAAAGCATTTCTGATTCCAAGGTGCCAGGGAGGTTTATTCATGGGAGTCATGTCCCACATAGGAGGGATGGTAGTGAGTTTATCTGCAGAGTTTGGCTTAGGGCTAGGCCATATTGAGTAATGAGGAGGTTTCCTGGCTGTGTCTGTTATGTATCAATTAAAATTAAGCCTAGTTTTTTGGGTTTTTTTTTTAAGGTAGTCCTAGGGATTTGAACGCAGGATTTGTACCTATGTAGCAGTTGCTCAACCACTGAATTACTCCTGCTTCCTAGACTGAGTTTTGCCTTTACAAAAATAAGGTTTATAATTGCAAGCTTCAAAACTGAGGTCTTGGCCCATTAGCATATTTTCTTTTATGAGGCAATGTTCATCGCTGTTAAGACATTCTTCCCATAGGATTATAAGTTTAAATGAGGATAATCTTCTTACTAACAGGAGTGGATGTTAGATTTGGATCTTGTAAAGGTTTTTTTTTTTTTTTTAAACTTACAGTTTCAGTAAGATTGAGAGACTAGCAGGCATTCCTCAGATGGGGACATTTACAGTTCTATGCTTTCCCTTTTTAGTTCCATAAGGGATTTCACAAATACTTTTTCATTTTATGCCTAAGACACTTTGAAATGCATCACAGTATTACAGAAACCTGTACAGAATACTAAGACCTCATCTGTTATTTTATTTTTTTAAATTATTTATTTATTATTTTTTTAATTACATTAAAAAAAATATGAGGTCCCATTCAACCCCACCACCCCCGCCCCCCACTCCCCCCACAGCAACACTCTCTCCCATCATCATGACACATCCATTGCACCTGGTAAGTTCATCTCTGAGCATCACTGCACCCCATAGTCAATGGTCCACATCATAGCCCAGACTCTCTCACGTTCCATCCAGTGGGCCCTGGGGGGATCTACAATGTCCCGTAATTGTCCGTGAAGCACTATCCAGGACAACTCCATGTCCTGAAAACGCCTCCACATCTCATCTCTTCCTCCCGTTCCCCACACCCAGCAGCCACCATGGCTACCCTTCCCACACCCATTCCACATTTTCTCTGTGGACATTGGATTGGTTGTGTCCATTGCACACCTATGTCAAGTGAGGGCTTAGATTCCACATGGGTACTGGATGCACTCCTCCCACTTCCAGTTGTAGACACTCTAGGCTCCATGTTGTGGTGGTTGACCTTCTTCAACTCCATGTCAGCTGAGTGGAGTAAGTCCAATAAATCAAAGTGTTCATCTGTTATTTAGATTCTATATCAAATAAAGCTGAGGTAGGTTGTCTAAATAAACTGACTTGATGGGTTAAATCAGATATTGTGCAATAGAAAGTTTAGATTTTTGTTAAAATAGCTCTTCCCTCCTTGGTCTCATATAGAAATTAAAGTTTCAATATATAGATAATATCACCTTTTACACTGAATTTTTACTCATTTTAATCTTTAACTGTATCAGCCCCATTCATGTCTTTGATTGAACTTGGATCCTTTCTGTAGCTTCTTTAAGAGTTGTATGGAATTGGCTTTTGAGAATTAATGCTGCATTTTCAGCATCTTCAAAGCTAGATAATGTTATCACTAAGTCTCAGGTGTCACACAGACACCTAAAGTTTTAGGGAACTTCAAATTATGCACAAAGAACAAAGCATCTCAGAATATGAAAATAACACAGTCCAGAAACAAATACGATTGCTGCAAGAGAATACAATCTAGGCTTTAATTTACTTATTTTTAAAATATAATAAACTTTATTTTAAAAGAGGCTTTAAATTACAGAAAAGTTACATATGAAGTATAAGGGATTCCTATATATGCTACACTTTCCCCTTTCCCATCTTCCCCTATTTAAAATATCTTACAATTTGATGGTAGTTTTGTTAAAATTAATGAGTAAATATTGAAGCATTGTCTATTAGTCAGGGTTCTCTAGGGAAACAAAACTAACAGGAGATATCTGTAAATAGTATGAAATTTTATAATATTGCCTCACGTGATTGCAGGAATGCACAAGTCCAAATTCCATAGGGCAGGCTGCAAACCAGGGTCTCCAATGGAAGTCCTTGATGAGCTCCCCAGGAGACACTGACTGTCTGAAGTAGAAATGGTATTTCTGTCTCTAAATCCTGAAATCACTTCCCCTTTCAAGGTCTTCAACTGATTGATGACACATCACTCATTGCTGATGGCAGTCTACTCATTGATGGTAGAAATAACCAGCCATCTATGCAATCAACTCACTGATGATTAAAGTCCATGAAATGTTCTTCTATTACAATTAGCCCAGTGCTTGCTTGACCAAACAGCTTGGCACCATTACCTGGCTGGCGTGAAACATTAGCCTATCACACATGGCTACTTACCAAAATCTGTAGTTTACATTGTGGTTTTCAGTTAATTCTAATGTCCTCAAATGCTCTATGTTCCACCTATTATTCCCTCTCCCTCCCTTCAGAACCTTTGGTAACCATTATCTTTATATCAATGTTACATGTTCTTCCATTGCTACAATATTAATAGTTTATTTTTTACAGTTGCCTTCCTTTCTAATGTTTGTTCATTCCTTAACCTTGAGGACTTTGGGATATGATGGCAGCTCTGCCTCAGATTGAGAGGAGGCTTAGATCTTATGAGGCAGAAGGGAGGAACTGTTTTGCTTTCAGTTCTAGATAGTCACTGTTTTTCTGGAATGGGGGTTGTTCGACATTTTCATTGTGGGTTGTCCTGGGTGAATCTGATGGACTGGAGAGTAGGTGTTGGCTGCAATTCTGCTGAATTTCAGGTCTCAACTGGAATATGAACAGACCAAACATTTAAGTCTCTGAGACATATATTTAATGGGTATAGTGCTAATTACAGGTTCAAATAAAAGGGATAGAAGAACCTTGTGTAGAACAATTATAAATGAGTCTAACTCTGTTACACTGGGGAAATAGGTTCTCATGTTCCAAGATAAGGCCCAACAACATGATAATGATTTCAAGAGATTCTGTCCTTGCCTATCCAGAGGGCTCTAGAGCCCTCAGCAGCATCCCTATTTGAGGCTTTGTTTACAGTGGCAGTTAGTGCAGTCTGCCTGAGATATACATGAGTGTAACCACTGGAATGACACCCCCAACTCAATATAAAAGCTCTTAGCCAAAATACTTTTGTGTATTTGATATTTCTCCCTTTTTGTCAAGGTCTTTTTCCAAATGCCTCACTGGTTCGTTCTTTTTTTTTTTTTATTCATTTTTTAAAAATATTACATTCAAAAAATATGAGGCCCCCATTCACCCCCACCGCTCCCTCCCCACTACTCCCCCCACAACCACACTCTCCCCCATCATCATGACACATCCATTGCATTTGGTGAGTACATCTATGGGCATTGCTGCACCTCACGGTCAATGGTCCACATCATAGCCCATATTCTCCCACATTCCATCCAGTGGGCCATGGGAGGATCTACAATGTCCGGTAATTGTCCCTGCAGCACTGGTTGGTTCTTGGTATTAATCCCTTGGTGCCACAGAGGCTCATCCATGGGATTCATGTCTATGCTAGGGGTGGAGAATGTATTGTGTTTATTTGCTCACTTTGGTTTAGAGAGAAACCACATTTAAGTAAAAAAGAGGTTTTCAATAGATAACTCTTAACCAATAATTACATAAAAACAGGAACAGAAAATTCCTTCAATTGTATTTTCAACCAGAGACCTCCACCTCCCGAGCGATCAACTGTTCCTTCCTAAGCCCTCCCCTAAATTCCATTATAGCCCAACCCACCCCTCCAACCATACTCACTCTCTCAACTTCCTGTACCACCATCACTCCCATCCACTGCCAAACCACCATCTTTCACCTTATCATAGGTTCTTCCCAGATTGAGGATTGGCTCACCACTCTCTATTCCCTTTATGTCTCCTGGAAACCTGTCCTCCAGACTATCTCTGTGAGTCTGTTCAATATGTTTGGTCATATCAGTGAGGTCATGGAATATTTATCATTTAGTGACTAGTTTACTTCACTCAATATAACATCTTCAACATTCATTCTTGTTGTTGTGTGTGTCAATACTTCTTTCCTTCTTACAGCTGATTAATTTTCCATTGCATGTATATACCACATTTTTCTCATCCATTCATCTGTTTAGGAACACTTGGGTTGCTTCCAACTTTTGGCAATAGTGAATAATGCTGTTATAAACATTACTGTACATATATCTGTTCATGTCCCTGCTTTCAATTCTTCTGGGTATATACCTAGTAGTTCAATTGCTGGATCATATAGCAAATCTATAGTTAGCTTCTTGAGAAACTGCCAAACTCCTCCACAAGGCCTGCACTATTCTACATTCCTACAGCAGAGAATGAGTGTTCCCATTCCTCCACATCCTCTTGAACATTGTAGTTTTCTGTATTTTTGGTTTTTTTTTTTATAGCAGCCAGTCTAATAGGTTTAAGATCATATCTCAATGTAGTTTTAATTTGTATCTCCCTAATAGCTAGTGATGCTGAGCATTTTTTCACATGCTTTTTAGCCACTTGTATTTCCTCTTTGGTAAAGTGTCTATTCAAGTCTCTTGTCCATTTTTTAAATGAGTTGTCTGTTTATTTTCAAGATGTAGGATTTCTTTATATATGCTGGATATTAGATCATTATCAGCTAAGTGGTTCCCAAGTATTTTTTCCATTGAGTAGGCTGCCTTCTCACTTTCTTCACAAACTCCTCTGAAGGACAGAACTTTTTAATTTTGAGGAGTTCCTATTTTTCTTTCATTGCTTGGTTTTGGGTGTGTAGTTTGTGAAACCATTTCCTACTACAAGATCTTGTAGATGCTTCCATACATTGTCTTCTAGGAGCTTTGTGTTCTTGGCTCTTATATTTAGGCTTTTCATCCATCTTAAATTAATTTTTGTATAGGGTATGACATAGTGATCCTCTCTCATTCTTTTGGATATGGATATCCATTTTTCCCAGCATCATTCTGTACCAGTAGGGTGGGCTTGGTGGTCTTGCTGAATATTAGTTGGGCATATAATTGTGGGCATATATTTGTGGGTCAATTCAGTTCCAGTGGTATTTCTATCCTTGTGCCAATACCATGCAATTTTCACCACTGTAGAGTTATAGTATGCTTTAATGTCATGTAGTATGGTCCCTCCAATTTTGCTTCATTCTTGTTCCCTATGTTTTTGGCTTTTGAGGCCACTTGCCTTTCCAAACAAATTTCATCATTGAGTTTTCCAGTTCAATAAAAAATGCTGTTGTAATTTTTATTGGGATTGTGTTAAATCTGTAAATCAGTTTGGGTTGGATAGACATAATGATATTTAGTCTTCCAATCCATGAAAATGAAATAGTCTTCCGTTTATTAAGGTCCTCTTTGATTTCCTTTTTTTAAAAAAATGTGTACAAGTCATTTATATCCTTAAATTTATTGCTAGATATTTTATTCTTTTAGTTATTATTGTAAGTGGAATATTTTCATTCACAGACTGATAAATATTACTGTAGAGAAATTCTGATTTTGCATGTTGATCTTACTTCCTTCCACTTTGCTGAACTCATCTATCAACTCTATAAGTTTTGTTGTGTATTTTGAGCACTTTTTACATTTAAGATTGTATCATCTGCAAATAGTGAAAGTTTTACTGCTTCCTTTTCAATTTGGATCCTATTTATTTCTTTTTCTTCTGGCTCTAACTCACATGAGAATTTTCTAAATGAAGCTACTTTTAGAAATAAAAACATTTGACAATTAATTTGTATTGAGGACATCAACTAAAGACCATAACAGAAGTTTTGTTCTGTTTCACCTTTACACTTTTTTTTGATGATGAACCTTTGACATGTACCTGACTGCTTGTGCTTTCAGAAAAACATCAGAGTAAAACAATGTAACTGATAAGGAAAATTTGTTTTTCTATTTCTGTGACATATAATATCTTTAAAATAACTAAAACCATGACTAACAATACCATACTCTTGTCTTATATCATGAAGATCATTATCATTACATTGTATGAACAGTGAGAATATTGTTAAGTCTCTAGGAATTTTACACAAACTTTATTTATATTAATTTTTTACCCTAACAAATTTAACCAACCAAGCATTAAAAATCTGTTTTAAAATTTGTCATACTTCCTAAACACCTCCCATGTAATTCATAACATATTAAATGAACTTTATTTTTAGCACCTCACTTTTTGGAAGGTGAAAGAAAAAATTAGTTGCAACGATTTGAAATAAAAAGATATTCCATAGGGTTTGACATTGAAAAAGCAAAATGTCAAAGGTTGTCAGGTTTAAATATTATATTAAAGAGGAAAATGGGTTATTGTGAAGAAATGTTTGTTTTTTTTGCTTAACTAAAGTTAAAAGACTTACTTCTTTAAAATGTGAGACTTTTTTCTTAACCATGGGCATGAAAAAGTTAACATAAAGTAGTTATTTTGATAAGACACAGACTTTCTGCCTTTTACAGTGATTATTGAGAAAAAAACTCTGTATAGTGTCTTCCTAAAACAGACCAACAGTGGAACTGATGTAGCTGAAGTGGCTGAGCACCTGCTTCCCATGTATGGGTTCCCAGGTTTGATTCCCGGTAGCTTCCAAAAACAAAACCATAATAAACAAGCAAACAAATGAAAAAAAAAAAAAAACAACTCCGGGGAGCTGGTGTGGCTCAGTGGTTGAATGCCAGCTTCCCACATAGGAGATCTGAGTGTCAGTTCCGAACCTGAATACTAAAACAAACAAACAAAAACAGACCAATAAACCAAGAAATAATGTCACCTTAATAGAGGGAAAACCAAGTTTCAGTTTATCATCAGTATATTATTTGATAGTAAGGTTTTTAAAATTTTTATAGATAGACCAATTAAATCTTTCTCAACTTTGACCATAATTTCCTATTCCATGAACCTTCTGTCACTTTCTATATATATTGAGGTTTTGTCCTACATTTTCTTCTTTCTCATTGCATAACAACCAGTCATTTTACTTTAGGAAAAACTACTTTCTTTTTCCTTAAAAAAATACATACTTAAGTTACCAAATTGGTTTTGGAAACTGTCTTCAAGTAAACATACTACAATGGAAAATTACCATCAAAATTGAACTTGACAGAATAATACTAAATACTTAAAACACCTTAGTTAAAGCACTTTGAAACAGTAAAAATCATTTAGCAAAGATTAATAGGTATTATACTGTTTCACCCAAAATGTATCATATATGATTTAATTTTATATGAATTTTGAAATCTATGAGGATATTTTGCCTCTAGAGTTTTCTTAAATGCTTGAAATTAGTTATAAATACAATTTAATTCATTGGAAGCTTGGAGAGAAAATTTCTCTTAAATGAATTACTTCTATTTACTTAAAATGCAGTGTAATGAAAGATACTGCTTTCTTAGAGGTAAAGAGTGTGGGTGGGGTGCTGTTATTTTTGGGATTGTCCAGGTTGTTTACAGTAACAGAAGTATTAGTGCCCTGAAATCTTGTGCCCTAGGGTATGTTGGAGATTATTTAGCAGCTGTTTTAGCTTGAGAGGATTTTTTTCTCCATTCTTTTTCTTTTAAAATAGTTTTGTCTGTGTAGATCTACTGACTTTCACCAGTGGTTCTGTAAATCAATTGGCAACAATCTGAGTAATCAGTCTAATAAGTCTAAATAAGTTTAAAATATTTGCAAGACCCACCGGGTCTTCAATAAGACTTAGGAAATCTTATTATTACAGAAGGGGATTTAGAGAGATAAGACAGGAGGATTTCAAAGAGCATCAAAAGCTTGACTTCCCCAATCTTTAGGATTCCAGGAGTTTTTTTCCTTTTTGGAGCTATAAAAATGCTCTAAAATTGATTGTGGTGATGAAATCACAGCTCTGTGATTATACTGAGAACCATTGATTGTACACTTTGGATGAGTTGGATGGTGCGTGAATAACCCGATTTGAAGGAAAAAAAAGGAAGAAATTATATCCATGCAAAATACTTGCAGGAAGGATTCATCTACTATCCTGTCAAAGGTAGGCCTCAGGAGTATGAACCTGGTCATTCAATATCAAATCTAGGATAGGTTAAGTTAGGAGGTCAACACAATCTCCTGAGTATAATTAAAGTTGAGATTAAGCGCTCCCCCAGCAAAAGGATTTGGGAAATTTTCGATTTAGGGAAAAGTTAATCTGATCTCAAAACCATACCCTGAGGTCTTATAAAAGGATAATTTCAGGGAGCAGATGTGGCCCCAGAGGTTTGGTGCCTGCTTCCCACATAGGTGGTCCCAGGTTCAGTCCCTGGTGCCTCCTAAAATAAAACAAAACAAAAAAACTAACAAATGAAAGGACCACCTCAAGGGAACTGATGTGGCTTAGTGATTGAGTGCTGGCTTCCCATGTATGGGGAATCCTCCGCCCCACTACCTGAAAAAAAAAAGGATAATTTCATAAAGGTGGATCATAGTCATAATCTTTGAAACATAATGAAGTTTTCAAAATCAATTCAGTAGTTAGAAATAAGATGCTACAAAAGACAAAATCTTTGCATGCAGAGAGTAACATTGTGTGCATGTAACATAAAAGAATCTCTCTGGAGTCTCACTGAATGATTAGTCTAGAATTCATATATAGAGAATTGAATTAATGAATATATTCAAGCAAATATTTTATCATGTCTCTTCTCCTTCCCAACAACAGATTTTTCATAATGGAGAGAATCCATTTGAATCAATGATTTAGGGGAAGGTTTCCATCACAACTTCCGATTGACTCAATATGTGCCAATGCACATGGTAAAGAAGCCCTATGTCAACACAGTTGTTTTTTTCAAAGTCTCAGACAGTGAACTTAATTTTTTTAAAAATTTTAACTATATTTTTTTGATGAAACATGGATCACAAATAATGTTACATTAAAAAATATAAGAGGTTACCATAACCAACAACACCTCCCCCCACTCCTCAATCAACCTCTTTCATCAGTGTGGCACATTCATTATATTTGGTGAATTCATTTTGGAGCACTGCCACACAGCATGGATTATAGTTTACAACGTAGTTTACACTCCCCCCCAGTCCATTCAAGTGGGTTATGGCAGGATATATAATGTCCAGCATCTGTCCCTGCAATATCATTTAGGACAACTCCAAGTTAAAAAACCCTCAGTGACCAGTGATCCTGTAATGAACATAAGCAAAGTCACACTATAGTTCAATTTTATGACTATTGTCTTTGTGAGGAAGCCTTCAGAAGAACTTGTGCCCTTAGATAAAATTAGAGAATTCACATTGGAGAGAAATAATATGCCTGCCATCTATGTGGGAAAGCATTCAGCCAAACTTTCAATCTACTAAGAAACCCAAGAGAACTCACACTTGAGAGAAACCCCATGAATATCATCTATGTGGGGAACTTTCACTCATCCTTCCATATTAGATAACATGAGAGAACTCACATTGGAAAGAAACAATATGAATGCCAGATATGTGAAAACACTCCAGTAATTGTTCTAACCTTAGATAACAAGAGAGAAACCATATGAATGTCATGTATGTGTGAAAGCATTCTGTCAAGAAATAGCTCTTAGATTACAAGATAAAATTCACACTAAAAATGTTACATATATGAAAGATTCTCCAGCTTCAACCCTAATATTCAAACAAATGAATCCTCAGATGAGTGTAATCAAATGCCAGTGTAATCAATGTGATACAGAATTCCCAACAGTGTGTTGCCCATTCTATGAGCAGAAGCCATTACCCCATTTATGCCAATGCTAATGTCATAGGTATTGAGGCTCCACTTTCATCCTCTATCACCAGATAAGTAGACCTTCCAGATAGATATAATAGGGAATAGGGGAGCAAAGCCAAAGTGGTGGGTAAGGAATCCTGATTCTTCCTAAGCCATCCCTGGTGCAGAAGCCAGGTCTGAGGAGACATACAGGGCCACCTCATATAGCGATGTGCTTCTAGGTCTTCACAAACAGCAGTAAACCCTGGGATATAAGCTTTGAGCTGGAAGTCATCTACCATTTGTGTTCTTAGAGGGAGAGCTTCATCCTGACTCCTGCCCTGAGACTGAGGTCATCTTAAGTTGCAGTGGCACACAAGTTGAGTATGAGGGTAGGAGAGAAAGGGGCTGCACCTGATATTCTTCTGAGGGGAAATGGGTTTCCTCTGACCTTCGGTAGGCACCTATCCCACAGACATGGCTCATGGGGAAAGAGCTACATTTGTGTGGTATGGATCGCAGGGTACAGCACGTTTGTCTGACATGAAGCTGTGATTACAGAGCAGGCACGAAAAAGCACTGCTCCCACTCAGACTCTCTGTTTACAGGAGCGTTGGATATATTGATGCGCATGAATGTCTTCTCCCAACGACCCCTACAGTGTGGCTAATTAAGAGGCAGAAAATGTTTCTGTGACCAGCTTCCTGACTGAAGGGAAACAGGTTTTATCTTACAAAATATTGGAGAATGTGATAAGGAGAGAGTGGTGATTAATGGCTGGTATCAGAACCTACCAGGATGCAGGTCTGGATTTAAACCATCTAGGATTCTAGCAAGATTGGTGGGTGGTTGGGAGGTGGGATGCTTTGACCCTGGGAGAAGACTGAAAAGGAGGGGATTCCTCCAGGTGCAGACTGAGATACCTGGATGTGAAGTACCCACAAAACACTTTTTCTGGCTGCAGTTTCTTTCTTGCTGGGTGGCTCTTCTTACCGGGCACACTACTTGCGCATGGGGCTCCCGTACACTGGGGAAACTGCAGCGTGTTCTGGGCAGGCACTCCTTGCTGCGTGCATCAGCACTGGGTGTGGGCCAGCTCCACACAGGTCAGGAGGGCCTGGGGTTTAAACTGCAGACCTCCCATGTGGTAGATGGATGCCCTAAGCACTGGGACAAGTCTGCTTCCCAGCAGCATAGCTATTATAAAGAGCAACACTCATGCTCCAGCATGAGACTTGGTTGTTCCCTGAATAAAAAGCAGCACTGATTTTCTTTCTGAAAGCACTGCACATCAACTGCCCCAAACCCTGAATCCACAAGACTGAGACCTCTGGATAGAGATGTGAATATTGCTTTGGTCATACATGAACAACAGAATGAAAGGATATAACTTATTTTCTTTTTTAAAAAATTTTTTAAATTCATTTTTTAAAAATATTACATTAAAAAAAATAAGGTCCCATTCAACCCCACCGCCCCCACTCCACCACTCCCCCCACACCAACACTCTCTCCCATCATCATGACACATCCATTGCATTTGGTAAGTATATCTGTGGACATCGCTGCATCTCATGGTCAATGGTCCACATCATAGCCCATACTCCCCCACGTTCCATCCAGTGGGCCCTGGGAGGATCTACAATGTCCGGTAATTGTCCCTGAAGCACCACCCAGGACAACTCCAAGTCCCCAAAACGCCTCCACATCTCATCTCTTCCTCCCATTCCCCAAACCCAGCAGCCACCATGGCTACCCTTCCCACACCCATTCCACATTTTCTCTGTGGACCTTGCATTGGTTGTGTCCATTGCATATCTAAGTCAAGAGGAGGCTTAGATTCCACATGGATACTGAATGCAAACCTCCTGCTTTCAGTTGTAGGCACTCTAGGCTCCATGGCGTGGTGGTTGACATTCTTCAACTCCATGTTAGATGAGTGGGGTAAGTCCAATAAATCAAACTGTAGGAGCTGAAGTCTGTTGAGGCTCAGGGCCTGGCTATCATATTGTAAGTCCAGAGATCAAATCCCCTAGATATATCTAAAACCCAGCACCAATTACAATTCCAATAAAGTAGCATGCAAGTCTTGTGAGAAGAGATCCCATCTGAGTCCAGCTCTATCACGCAGAAACACCAGCTCCAAAGAAGGGCCATCTGCCATGGCAGTGAACCCCATCTGCCATGACCATAGAACCCATGGGTCTCTTTATCCCTCAAAAGAACCAATACCTGGGGTTGTATCTACTTTATCTGTCTCTTAGACTCTGCTCAGGTGTGCATAAGGGAAATCCTTCTGACAAACTCCAGACTCTTTTTTAGAGACTCAAAGCCATATAATCTCATTTCTCCTTTCCATTTCCCCCTTACATTAGGTCAAACAGCATTTTGAAGTCATGTTATTATATGTAGACAGGGATATTCTGCTGATCCGTATTGAACTTTTAATTCAAGGTCATTTTCTAGTTGCATCTTCAGCTGGTATGTGGTAGTGATCCCTCGGTGCCAGGGAGGCTCATCCCCGGGTGTCATGTCCCATGCTGGGGGGAATGCATTGCAATTACATGCTGAGCTTGGCTGTGAGAGTGGCCACATTTGAGTAACATGAAGGCTGTCAGGAGGAAACTCCCAGGCACAGTGCTACTCTAGGCCTTGTTCTTATTGCAGGTGTATAGGCTCAAAATCATAGCCATTAGTATCAGGAGCCCACTGTTGGAACCTCATTCATTCCTTCCTGGTTCTTGCCGTTGCACCTGGGGGACTGCCGCTGCTCCCCCAGGGTCCACGACAGTGACCCCCCAGCCAGTGGCCCAGTACCCCCCCAGCTGTTGTTTTTAATTGCTTCCACTATGAGTATATCTAGACATTACTATATACCCTGGGCATATACCCTGTATAACTCCCCGTCAGCCATATATATCCTGTCAATAACATCCTATATCAGTATTCCTCCACTGCCATTGTTGAACCACTCTGTGATCCAAAACTTCCTGTAAAGTGAATCCCAACATAATGTCAGCTTCACAAGAGTCTTAGATCACCGAAATTCATATATACAATATACAGTACTCCCACACATCCACCATAAAACCTTTTCCCTTCCACAGCAATAATCTCTTAGCTTATTCATATCATATTTACTTAAACTGATGTACAGACTCTGAGACAATAGCTTTCAAACAAGGCGACATCTGTGATTACATTGTGGTCCATACTTTAGGATATACAGTTTTCTAAACTTTTAGTTATCCTATGTTTTACATTATGGTTTACATTATTAATTTGTCATCCCCTATATGTTTTTGGTGTAATATTACATATTTTATATCCATCCTTGTATACTCTCGCAAAACTCCTCTCTTACCCCCACATTTACCTTGGTTCCATCCATTCAACATCCATTTCCCCCTCCCCTTGGGGCCCACAGCAACAGAAAATCTCCATTTCCCAAAGAGCCACATTGAGAGATATTTGCAACAGTGTTCAGGGCCTGACTTGCTCAACTGCCCTAATGCCCTGGGAGCCATCCTTTCTCTTGAGAGATACAGTTCCCTCTTTTTTGATGGCATTAGTCCTCCCCAGCATGTGGGTCCACCCCCACTCTCACAACTTGGGTCTCTATCCAATGGTACAACCCACCCTGGCAAAATGAGCATTCAGACATTCCCCCGGAGTCCGTCCCATGTCAGATCATCCCCTCTGAGCATCCTAAACAGATAACCCTCTTAATTATACTTTGATACGGTTTTCTCAGCATTTTAATCCCAACCAACACCTGACACTCTCCTATGTTCGTATGTTGCCCCTCCCTCCCCCCAATTTTTTGGGCAATATTACCCATTCGCCCATTCCCAGCCCCCCTCAAACCTGCAAAGCCCCACCCAAAGGCAACCCCCTGCCCCCATTTTATCTCTTCTTTGTGCCCATACTTACCGCCAGCTCATCATAGATTCCACCCCTGCAAACGTTGGCTCACATCCTTCCTCCACACCCCAATTTCCTGTAAGCCTATCATCCAGTCTCTAGCTCTCTGATGCAGCTTGCTTATTTCATATCATTGAGGTCATGTAGTATTTGTCCTTCAATGCCTGGGTTGCTTCACTCAGCATAAGGTTCTCAAGATTCATCCATGTTATCACATGTGTTTGTAGTGTATTTGTTCTTACAGTCGAGTAGTATTCCATTGTATGTATATAGCACATTTTATTGATCCACTCATCTGTTGATGGGCATTTGGGTTGATTCCAACTTTTGGGGATAGTGAACAATGCTGCTATGAACATTGCTGTGCATATATCGGTTTGTGTCCTTGTTTTCAGTTCTCCTGGGTATACACACAGCAGTGGTATTGCTGGGTCATATGGCAAATACATGGCTAGTTTTTTGAGAAACTGCCAAACTGTCCTCCAGAATGGTTGGATCCAGCTGCATTCCCACCAGCAGTGGATGAGTGTTCCCCTTTCCTCACATCCTCTCCAGCATTTGTATTCTTCTGTTTTTTTTCACAGCTGCCAATCTTATGGGAGTAAGATGGTATCTCTTTGAAGATTTGATTTGCATTTCCCCGATAGCTAGCGATTTGGAGCATTTTTTCATGTGCTTTTTAACCATTTGTATTTCTTTCTTGGAAAAGTGTCTGTTTAAATCTTTTTCACATTCTTTAAATGGGTTGTTTATATTTTTATTTTCAAGATATATGAGTTCTTTATATATGCAAATTATAAGTCTCATCAGATTTATGGTTGCCAAATATTTTCTCCCATTTGTGGGTTCCCTTTTTACTTTCTTGACAAACTCCTTTGAGGTGCAGAAGGCTTTAATTTTGAGGAAGTCCCATTTATCTATTTGTTCTTTGGCTGCTCATGCTTTTGGTGTGATATTCATGAAGCCATTTCCTATTACAAGGTCCTGTAGAGGTTTCCCTACACTGCTTTCCAAGATCTTTATGGTCTTGGCTCTTATATTTAGGTCTTTGATGCATCTTGAGTTGATCTTTGTATAAGGTGTGAGATGGTAAAATCCTCTTTCATTCTTCTACATATGGCTATCCAATTCTCCAGGCACCATTTGTTGAATAGGCCGTTCTCTCCCAGTTGAGAGGGTTTGGTGGCTTTATCGAATACTATATGGCTATATACATGAGATTCTATATCTGAACTTTCAATTCGATTCCATTGGTCTGTGTGTCTCTCCTCATGCCAATACCATGCTGTTTTCACTACTGTAGCTTTGTAGTATGTTTTGAAGTCAGGTAGTGTGATTCCTCCTATTTCGTTTTTCTTTTTCAATATGTCTTTGGTTATTTGGGGCCTCTTTCCTACCCAAATAAATTTGATAGTTAGTTTTTCTAGTTCTTTATAGAAGGCTGTGTTGATTTTTATTGGGATTACATTGAATGTGTAGATCAGTTTTGGTAGGATAGACATCTTAATAATATTCAGTCTTCCTATCCATGAACAGAGAATATTCTTCCAGTTATTTAGGTCTTCTTTGATTTCCTTGTACAGTCTTGTGTAGTTCTCTGTGTATAAGTTCTTGATCTCTTTAGTTAAATTTATTCCTAGGTATTTGATTTTTTATTGACTATTGTAAATGGTATTTGTTTCTTGATTTATTCCTGAGCTTGCTCATTATTGGTGTACAGAAATGCTACTGATTTTTGTGCATTGATCTTATAATCTGCGACTTTACTAAACTCATTTATGAGTTCTAGAAGCTTTGTTGTAGATTCCTCAGAGTTTTCTATTTATAGGATCATGTCATCTGCAAATAAGGAAATTTTGATTTCTTCCTTTCCAATTTGAATGCCTTTTATATCTGGTTCTTGCCTCGGTGCTCGAGCAAGTACTTCTAAGACAATGTTAAACAGGAGCGGAGACAATGGGCATCCTTGTCTTGTTCCTGAGTTTAGAGGGAAGGATTTTAGGATTTCTCCATTGTAAACGAAGTTGGCTGTAGGTTTTTCATATACATTCTTTATCATGTTCAAAAAATTTCCTTGTATTCCAATCTTTTGGAGTGTTTTTATCAAGAAAGGGTGCCGTATTTTGTCAAATGCTTTTTCTGCATCTATAGATATAATCATGTGATTTTTTCCTTCAATCTGTTTATATGGTGTATTACATTGATTGATTTTCTTATGTTGAAACATCCTTGCATACCTGGAATGAATCCCACTTGGTTGTGGTGTATAATTCATTTAATGTGTTGTTGAATATGATTAGCAAGTATTTTGTTAAGTATTTTTGTGTCTAGGTTCATTAGAGAAATTGGTCTGTAATTTTCCTTTCTTGTGGTGTCTTTGTTTGGCTTTGGTACTAGGGTAATGTTGGCATCATAGAAGGAGTTAGGCAATGTTCCTTCTGTTTCGATTTTTTGGAATAGTTCCAGGAGGATTGGTGTTAGTACTTTCCAGAATGTTTTGTAGAATTCACCTGTGAAGCCATCTGGCCCTGGGCTCTTCTTAGTTGGGAGATTTTTAGTGACAGATTCTATCTCTTTACTTTTGATTGGTTTGTTGAGATCATCAATTTCTTCTTTCATCAATATGGGCTGCTTATATGTTTCTAGGAGTTTGTCCATTTTCTCTGAATTGTCATTTTTGTTGAATTATAGTTTTTCAAAGCATCCTCTTATGATAGTCTTTAGTTCTGTGGGGTCAGTGGTGATATCTCCTTTCTCTTTTCTTATTTTGTGTATTTGAATCTTCTCTCTTTTTTCCTTTGTTAGTCTCACTAAAGGCTTGTCAATTTTGTTGATCTTCTCAAAAAACCAGCTCTTAGTCTTGTTTATCTTTTCAAGTGCTTTCTTATTTTATATTTAATTTAGTTCTGCTCTTATCTTTGTTATTTGCTTTCTTCTTCTTCGTGTTGGATTACTTTGTTGTTGTTTTTTCTATTTCCTCCAAATGTGCATTTAGTTCTTCAATTTTTGCTCTTTCTTCTTTTTGATATATGAATTTATGGCTATACATTTCCCTCTCAGTACTGCTTTTGCTGCATCCCATAAATTTTGATATGTTGTGTTATCATTATCATTTGTTTCAAGGTAGTCATTGATTTCTTTTGAGATTTCCTCTTTGACCCACTGTTTTTCTAAGAGTGTGCTGTTTAATTTCCAAATCGTGGTGTGAAATCTGGGCTTCTGTCCCTTGCAAATTTCCAGCTTCACTCCACTGTGGTCCGAGATATTATTTTGTATGATTTTGATCTTTCTGAATTCATTAAGCCTTTCTTTGTGGCCTAGCATATGGTCTATCTTGGAGAATGATCCATGTGCACTTGAGAAAAATATATATCCTGTGCTGTGTTTGGGTGTAATGATCTATATATATATATTAGATCCAGCTCCTCTAATATACTGTTCAAATGTTTCATTTCTTTTTTTTTTATTTTATTTACTTTGTAATATTACATTAAAAAAATATATATATGAGGTCCCATTGAACCCTACCTCCCCCACCCCACCTCTCCCCCCCTTCAGCAACACTCCCTCCCATCATCATGACACAGCCATTGCATTTGGCAAGTATATCTTTGGGCACCCCCGCACCCCATGGTCAATGGTTGACACCATGGCCCACACTCTCCCCCATTCCATCCAGTGGGACCTGTGAGGATTTACAATGTCCAGTGATTGCCCCTGAAGCACCATCCAGGGGAGATCCATGTCCCAAAGACGCCTCCACCTCTCATCTCTTCCTGCCTTTCCCCATACCCATCAGCCATCATGTCCACTTTTCTCAATCCAATGCCACCTTTTCTATGTGGACATTAGATTGGTTGTGTCCATTGTACCTCTATGTCAAGAGGAGGCTCAGATTCCACCTGGATGCTGGATGCAATCCTCCCACTTTCAGTTGTAATCACTCTAGGCTCCATGGTGTGGTGGTTGTCCTTCTTCAACTCCATCTTAGCTGAGTGTGGTGAGCCCAATAAGTCAGATTGTAGGTGCTGGAGTCTGTTGAGGCTCAGGACCTGGCTATCACATTGTCAGTCCAGAGATTCAAATCCCCTAAATATATCTTAAACCCCAACACTAAGTGCACCTCCAGCACATTAGCATGAAAGTCTTATGAAGAGAGATCCCATCTGAGTCCAGATTCGTCACACATAAACACCAGTTCCAAAGAGGGGCCATCTGCCCTGGTAGTTAACCCCATCAGCCATGACCATAACTCCCATGGGTCTCTTTAGCCCTCGAAGGAACCGATATCTGGGGGTTGTATCTGCTTTATCTGTCTCTCTGACTCTGCTCAGTTGTGCATAAGGGCAATCCTTCTGACAGCCTCCAGACTCTTTTTTTGAGACTCGTAGCCATATAAACTCATTTCTCCTTTCCATTTCCCCCTTACATTAGGTCAGACAGCATTTTAAAGTCATGTTATTTTATGTAGACAGGGATATTCTGCTGATCTGCGTTGAACCTTCCGTATGAGGTCATTTTCCAGTTGCATCATCAGTTGGTAGTTGATAGTGGTCCCTCGGTGCCAGGGAGACTCATCCCCGGGTGTCATGTCCCACGCTGGGGGGAAGGCATTGCATTTACATGCTGATTTTGGCTTCGAGACTGGCCACATTTGAGTAACATGAAGGCTGACAGGAGGAAATTCCCAGGCACAATGCTCTAGGCCTTGTTTTTATTTTAGGCTTATCAGCTCCCAAGCATAGTCATTAGCGTTATGGGCTCACTGTTGAACCCTCACTCCCTCCCGGTCCCCACCGCTGCACCTGGGAGACTGTCACTGCTCCCCTAGGGACCACGACAGAGCACCACTGGCCAGGAACCCAGTACCCCCCCTGCTGTGGTTTTTAATTGTTGCCACTATGAGTATATCCAAACATTGCCATGCACCCTGGACATATGTTCTGTACAGCTCCCTGTCAGCCATATATCCCCTGTCAATGGTATCCCATACCAGTATTCCTCCATTGCCTTTGTTGAACCACTCTGTGGTCCAGAACTCCCTGAAATTTGAAGCCCAATATAATGTCAGGGTCCCTTACTAGGAAATGGCATATAGCTATGGGTTTAAAGGTTATATAAAGAATACGTGTTGACTTGGAAAAAATTCTACATCCTATCTTCCCCCCCCCCTAATTATTGAGCTTCTCTTCACAGGAGCCCTAGACCACAGCAATGCATATATATAGTATACAGCACTCCCATACATCCACCACAAAACCTTTCCCTTCCACAGCGATACTCTTACACCCTATTCACATCATATTTACTTAACGTAATGTACAGAGTCTGAGACAATAGCTTTCAAACAAGGTGACATTTGTGTTTACATTGTGGTGCATACTTTAGGATACACAGTTTTTTACATTCTTAGTTATCCTATGTTTTACATTATGGTTTACATTATCAGTCTGTCATCTCCTATATGTTATGCTGTAATATTACATGTTTTATATCCATCCTTGTGTACTCTCACGAAACTCCTCTCTTACCCCCCATTTACCTTGGTTACACACATTTAACGTCCATTTTCCCTTCCACCTTAGTGCCCACAGTGACAGCCAGCCTCCGTTTCCCGAGGAGCCGCTTCCAGATATAGATGGAATAGTGTTCAGGGTCTAACTTGCTCAACTGCCCCAATGCCCTGGGAGCCACCCTTTCTCTCGAGGGATACAGTTCCCTCTATTTGATGGCATTAGTCCTCCCCAGGATGTGGGTCCACCCCCACTCTCACTACTTGGGTTTCTACCCCATGGTGTCACCCACTCTGGCAGAATGAGCATTTAGACATTCCCCAGGAGCCCGTCCTGCATCAGACCCTCCCCTCTGAACATTCTAAACAGGTAACCCTCTTTATTATATTTTGATATGATTTTCTCGGCATTTTACTCTCCACCAACACCTGACCCTCTCCTGTGTTCGTATGCTACCCCTCCCGTGATTCTCTTTTGAGATGTTCTGTCCAGAGTTGATAGTGGTGTATTAAAATCCCCCACTAGAATTGTAGATGCATCTATTCTTTCACTTAGTTTTTCCAGCATTTGCCTCATGTATTTAGAGGCGCCCTTATTAGGAGCATAAATATTTATGATTGTTCGATCTTCTTGACAGATTGTCCCTTTCACTAAAATGTAGTATCCTTCTTTGTCTCTCACAATTGTTTTGCATTTAAAGTCTATTTTGTCTGATACTAATATAGTTACTCCTGCCTTTTTTTGGTTATTGTTTGCTTGTATGATTGTTTTCCAGCCATTCACTTTCAACCTCCATGAATCCCTGGGTCTTAGATGTGTCTCTTGTAGAGGGCATATAGATGTGTCATATTTCCTTATCCAATATCCCAGTCTCAATCTTTTGATTGGTGAGTTTAATCCATTGTCATTCAGTGTTATAACTTTCTAGGAATTATTTGTGTTAGCCATATTTTGATTGGGGTTGTGTTTGTCATATTTTGTTTGCTTTTTTTTCCCCTTCTCTTTTTGTCTTTTTTGTTCCTCTTACATTCTCCTCCAACTCTGCCTGTCCTGTTTTTTCCTTTCTTCCTGCAGAACTCCCTTTAGAATTTCTTGAAGGGGAGGTTTCTTGTTGGCATACTCTTTCAGTTTCTGTTTATCTGTGAATATTTTGAACTCTCCATCATTTTTGAATGCTAGTTTAGCTGGATAGAGTATTCTTGGTTGGAAATTTTTTTCCTTTAGTACCTTGACTATATCATACCACTGCCTTCTTGCCTCCATGGTTTCAGATGAGAAATCAGCACTTAATCTTATGGAGCTTCCCTTGTATGTGATGGTTTTCTTTTCTCTTGCTGCTTTTAGAGTTTTCCCTTTGTCTTGAGCGTTGCATATTTTGACAAGTATATGTCTTGGAGTGGGCCTGTTGGGGTTTCTGATGAGTGGAGTGCGCTGTGCTTAGATATGTACTTCTGTCTCTTTCAGTAGATTTGGGAAGTTTTCAGCCATTATTTCCTGCAACACTCCTTCTGACCCCTTTCCCTTCTCTTCTCCTTTCTAGAATGCCTATAATACGTATGTTTGAGCGTTTTGCATTATCATTCAGGTCCCTAAGTCCTAGCTGGATTTTTACTATCTTTTTATCGAGCAATTCTACTATCTGTTTGATTTCCAATGTACTGTCTTCCACATCACTAATTCTCTGATCTGCCTCTTCTAGTCTGCTGATATTGGCTGTAAGTGTATTTTTGATTTCTTGAACTCTGGTGTTCATTCCCATCATATCTGTTATCTTTTTGTGTATGTCTCCAATTTCCCCTCCAAGTGTTGTCTTCATTTTGTTAACCTCTTCCTTTACTTCATTAAATTTGTCAGTGATAAATGTTCTGGGATCTTTCATTACTTGTGCGAAGTTCTGCTCCCCTTCCTGATTTTTAGTTTGTTCATTGGATTCAGCCATGTTTTCCTGATTACTAGTTTGGTTTGTAGATTTTTGTTGCTATCTGGTCATCATTTTATCTTGACAGGCTTAATCAGTTCCTTAGCTTCTTTGTCTAGTCTTGGGGATTAATTAGCTGTTGTTTTTGTGTAAGTGTTATATCTTCTCTTTGTCACTTTGTTCTTCTTATTCTACTTTCTTATTGCTGGTTGAGTTCACTTTAAAGGAAAGTATTAGGGCTGCGGAAAGGCAATTGCGTAAGCAAGGAAAAATTGTAAAGTAGTATTGGTGATATATGTGAAGAGAGCAACAATATGAGATCTGGGAGGATGGATGTTAGATTCATGTAAGTTGTGTAGAGTTATAGCACTAGGTAGAGTACCTATAGTGAGGTAGTTGACTGAATATGGGAGGAATATGGTATGAATTAAAACGCTATTGTTTCCATGAGAGAGGGAAAGAGAAAAGAAAGGCAATAGTTTCAAGAGTGGATAACAGACAGAAGACAGAAGACAAAACAAAATATTAGAAATTAAGAGTTAGACACTTTGTGGATCAAAGAAAGGGAGGTGGAATATAGGAGAGACAGTAGATGATGGAGGATATCAAGATGTAGGGGAAAGGGGATAGTGTAGGTAGCCAAAATCTATTCACACAGAAATGAGGCAGTGGAGGATGAGGAAACCCAGCAAATGTGAGGTGTTCCCTGCAGCACATATTGTATAATTAAGATGAAATAAAATAAGAAGAAAATGAGGGACGAGAGAGAGAAAGAAAAAGAAAGAGAATAAAGGAAGAAAGAAAAAGGGCATTGGTAAAGGGCAGGAAACAGGTAGGGAAAAAAAAAGATATACACCAACCACAACAGCCAGAACAACAAAAAAACCCTAAATAACTGAAAAAAAAAGACTTTGGGGGATATGCTGGGAGAAAAGACTAGGGGATAATGCAATGTTAGCAATCAGGACACTAAAAAAAATAAAAAATAAAATAAAAATAAAAACAAAACAAAAAAGAAGAAATGCAAACATTGAGGGCTAGGACATTCAGGACCTCAGATGGACTTCAGGGCATGATGGATTCAGGGATGGAAAGTCTGAGATATTGAAGACTCAAGAGGTGTGAGTCTCTGGGGTGTGGGCCACCAGGGTTTAGGGACTCAGACCTGAGAACCTCAAGTCCAGTTAACAGGGAGCCTGGGAACACCACAGTGCATCACAGCCTTCAGGGATCCCTGCAGCTGGGTGCCAGTTCTATGGGTGAGGTCACATCCGCAAGCTCTATCCTGTGTGTCTGTACCCCACAATTCACTCACTCACTGGGGTCTATTCTGTGGATGTATCACCAATTCGACTTCAGGACCCCTCCCACCCTGTAATCCCCTGGAACGGCCACCTTGGGGTGCCTCTACACTGCAGCCTGTTTAATGATGCAGATCAATAGCCAGGCCCAGGGGTGGGGCTCCAGCCAGAAATGCTAATAACAGAGTCCAAACTCGAATTTCCCACGCTTCGCAAAATATTCCCCTAATCGGCTTCCAGACATCTCCCATCCTGCCAGATCCTGGTGGCGTCTCTTTATTGCTATTAATTTAAGTTCACTGCAGATTGGCAGCCGGGATTGGGGGGGGCGGGGCTCTAGGCAGAAGCGCTATTATTTGTGTCTGCAATCAAAAATTCCCCTGCTTTGCAATAAAACTCCCGTTTGTCTCCCCAAATCGGTCTTCAAGGGCCTCCTGTCCTATTAACCCCCCAATAGGCTGCTCAGGGCTTATGAATTCCCCAGTACTGCAGAGCCTCCAAAAAAATGCCACCGCAGCACCCAGTGCCATGGCTCTGCCCACCCTAGCAGGGAGCATCCCGCATGCAGCCCGGACCTCCATGTAATATACTCTCAATTATATTTTATAGATGAATTTTCTCTGTTACCTTCCCACCAAATCGATGTCTAGACACCTCCTGTCCTGCAAAAATCCTGAAACAGACTGGTCCCGAAGAACCTCCAATGCTGCCCAGCCGCTTCTTTGCAGGAGATATTATCAGGTATGCTCACTCAGCCACCATCTTACCCTGCCTCTCTGTAGACACTCTTGGCTCCCTGGTGTGGTGGCAACATTTTGTGTTCTAAAATTAAATAAAGACATTTTTAAAAATAAGGAAGATTTCAAATCAGAGCCCTAACCCCACACCTGAAAAAACTAAATAAAAAGCATAATAAACTCAAAGTAAGCAGAATGAACAAAAACAGGTAGAGCAGATTGATAAATGAAATAGAGAACAACAATAACAAGAAATAGAATCAAGGTAACCAAAAGTTGGTTCATTGACAATGTCAATAATACTGACAAACCTTTAGTCAGACAGATAATAAGTTCAAAGTTTTTGTGATTTAAAAACTTATTTAAGAGTTGATACCAACATACCCATGTAAGACTTCTGGAAAAGTCTCCCCCTCAGAGTCAACAAAAGGCCAAATACCACTGGATTAGTTCTCTGGAGGATTACAGAGACAGGAGAAGGATTCCATCAACACTGAAACAAAGAAAAAGGTAAATATCAGGTAGAGGTAATATTTGGAAACCATATATCTGATTAGAACTTACCATCCAGAATATATAAAATCTCCTAAATTCAACAACAAAGAGGCAAACCAATTTAAAAATGTGCCAAAGACTTGAATAGACACTTCTCCAAAGAGGATATAAAAGTAGCTAAAAAGCACATGAAAAGATTAGGGAAATGCAAATCAAAATCACAATGAGGTCTTTCCCACTTACTATTAATAGAATGGCCACTATTAAAAAATCAGTGTTGAATAGGATGTGGAGAAAGAGGAAAACTCACTCACTGTTGGTGGGAATGTAAAATGCTGCAGCCAGTGTGGAAGCCAGTTTGGCTGTTTCTCAGGAAGCTAAGTATAGAATTGCCATATAACCTGGCAATCCCACTACACGTTATATATCCAAAAAATTCAAAGCAAGGACTTGGACAGGTATTTGAACACTGATGTTCATAGCAACATTATCCACAATAGCCACAAGATGGGAACAACCCTTGTGCTCATAAACTGATGAATGTATAAATAAAATGTGCATAGACATACAATAGAATATTGTTCAGCATTAAAGAGGAATGATTTTCTCATTCATATGACATGGATGAACTTGAAGACATTATGTTGTGTGAAATAAGCCACACAGAAAAAGACAAATATTCTATGATCTCACTATTAAGAACTAAGTTGAATAATTAAACTCAAAGAATTAGCATCTAGAATGTAAGTTACCAGGGGCTGGGTTGGGAGTAGGGAATGGGGGAGTTAATGCTTAATTTGTACCAAATTTCTGTTTTGGTTCATTGTAAAGTTTTGAAAAACTGATGATAGCAATAGTAGCACAACATTGTGAGTTCAGAAACATTTTCTTAGCAGATTGAAAATGAGAAGGGGACAAGTCAAAATCCAGGCCAGAGGTCAGCAAACTGTGACTGGTGGGAGGAAGCCTTACAGAGACCCAGTGTCCACAACAAATTGTGTAGAACGCGAAGTCTGACACTTTCAACTCAGCAAGGTACACGGGTTTACTTTACCTGAGAGGTAATATACTTCTCCCTTTTGTCCCTTCTAAATGAGAAATTAACCTTTATATCAGCAATGGGTACCAGTTCCAGGGATGTAAAGAAGAAAACCACCTAGTATATATTTGGTCCTTTGTTTCAAATCATCTTAGGAGGGAAGATGTGTCTGAATTAAATAATTTGTTCCATTCTTACCATGTGTGTACCTCAAAGTACAGCACATAAATATTTACAAAGGACTTTAGTTGACATTCTTCACTTTCTATGCTACTATGTGCCATGCTAATTTTATTAATGATGTATCAGAAACACATGAATCAATTATCATTCCCCCAAATTCCCTTAGTGTCAGTTGAGGATGGCCCAGCACCCTTAAAATATTGCCTAGCACAATACCTCTGTGGACACATAGTTGATATGTGTATAAATAAAATCACACAAAAATGTGTTTTAATTTTTATTTTAGTCTTAAAAATATAAAGGATAGACAGACTGGAGGCATAGTTACCTTTCAGTATTAGAGACCTTCATTGGAAAGGGAAGATTACTCAATACATAATGTAAGACCATTGACAGCCCTTCTAGGACAGCATTTCTGAAAAGGTAGTCTATGGGAGGAGTTTTAGAACCTTCAGAAACAGTACTAAAATTTGATAAAATGAATGCCTTTATATACCTGAATTTTTCTGTAAATAGGTTCATAGTTATTATCAGATTCTCATATCAGTCCCTTTCCAAAACAACATCTGTGTAATTACTCTAGAAATTTTTCAACTCCAAATGTAAAGATACAACTAGAAATCAATGTTTTGGGTTTGTTTGTTGTAACATATGGGAGACTTGATCATGAGACTTGCTGGAGCAGTGGTTGGACTTAATTTTTATAGTGATACTGTTTGGAGTTTTCTAAGAGTTTCAATTTCCCATATGCTTTCCTTTGCCCCACACCCCAGATAGCTCCCTTATGGTTTGCTTGTTTTGTTTTTGTTTTGTTTTGTTTTTTGCTTGTCTGCTCGTTGCCTGTTTTATCTTTAGGACGCACCAGGAACTGAACCTGGGACCTCCCATGTAGGAAGGGGGCACTCAACTGCTTGAGCCACATTCACTCCCTGCTCATTTATTTTTGCTCAATGTCTGTTCATTGTTCATCTTCTTTAGGAGGCACAGGGAACAAATGGGAGGCAGGTACTCAACTGCTTGAAACACATCAGCCCCTCCTGTATGCCTTATCTTTTCATTTTCTTAGAAATCCATTAGTCTCAACTGGCTATGCTCAAAGAGAGAAAATAACTCTTAGCCAACTAGTACTTAGAAGAATAAAAAAAGAGGAAAATCCTAATGGAACACTCCATTCAACACTGTACACCATATAAAAAGGAAACTTGAAAGTTCCTTTTTCACAATTTATGAGTCCTTCCAAACCATACAACAAACCATTTTCAGTAAGCATATAGTACATTTTTCTTAAACATAGGCTCTCATGCTTTATCTTACTTATTGAAGATAAATCATTTGTTGTAGCACTGCTTAGTCTTTTTCCTCTTTTATGAAAAGCACATAAAACAAATGTCCAGTTTAATTAATTATTGGGAGGCAATGACAACCAAATCCCATGTCAAGAAACAGGGACTTCCCAAGGAGAACTCCCACCCCCACATCCAATGTCCCTTGGGTCTAATAATCCCTCTCCCTCCTCATATCAGTAGTCACTTCACTGACTTTTAAAATAATTAAAATATAAAGCACTGTGCAATGTAGCTTTGCTTATTTTGGAACTTAACTTTAGTTCTATCTGAGTTATTGACAGTTGCTGTATTTTATTTTCTCTCATATACTATTATGCAATACAAATACACCACACTTTGTGTATCGAGTCTTCTGTTGATGGACATTTGCCTTTTCTGTTTTTGATCACTGCCAACACATTTGCAATAAACATTCTGACCCATGTCTTCTAAGCTCATAAGCACCCGTTTCTGAAGGAGTTAATATACTTGAGTACTGAACTTCCTGAGTTCAAGTTTACATGACGACAAGCTGTTTTAATGTGGTCCCACCCATTTATACGCTTACCCAGAGTGCAGGGGGCTCCCCATTGGTCCCATCTTTCCCAACACTTTGTATTGTCAATTTTAGCCAGCTAGACGTGTGGAGATACGTCACAATCGTTTTAATTCCTGATTCTGCAATGACTCAGGAGGTTGAATGGCTTTTTATGAACTTGAGCATTTGTGTTTCCCCAATTATTTTTTCTATCTTTCTATTGGACTGTTGAGCCTTTCTTTAAATATTCTGCATATGAGAATTTTCATGAGCTCTAGAGGGCTGGGGACAGAGACAAGAAACCAGAAGGGCCATTAGGGTTCCAGAGGGTAACTGCCATCAGGATGGTATGGAAAGGGGTGGGGGAGGGGTGCTCTAGGAACCCGAAGGCACGCGGGGTCTCAGTGATGAACCTGGAGAGGAGCTGCTGATTGGGCGAGAGGGGCCTTATAAGACGTGGGGTCGCCAACGCAGTCCCAAACGGGAGCGGACTGTGAGGGCGCTGGATCCTTTGCCCTGCCCCTGCAACCCCCGCTCACCTGCTGCTACTCTACCGGCCTGCTGACTTGCTCACCAGCATTGGGTGCCCTCCACCTCTGCTCTGTGTGTTTCACCCAAACCCTCCCCAGCCCCTCCCAGCCACTTCGTCGCCCCATTCCCAAATGCCAGTCTTCCCCAACCCCCTGTCCTCCGCTCCCCACTCCTTTCCCTCCCCTCCCCCTTCCTCCCCCTTTCCCCCTCCTCCGAGGGCACCATGGGCCCACATAGGCTGCTCCTCTGGCTCCCTCTTCAGTCCTGGTCAGTGCTGGGTCAGCCAAACACGAGTGTGAGTAAACACCACTCCCCCACGCCTTCTTCCTTGCCTCGGGCTGTCAAGGGTTTGAAATGACCGACATCATGCCCACTGCTATCAGGCTGAGTGCTGGGTCCTAAACCTACAGGTTCCACACTTAGGTAAGGTCACTTGATGGCATCAGGAAGCAAGGAAGTCTAGCCTGGTAGGATTCATGGAGCTGGGCTTGCTGCTGTGAGCTCTGTGCCAGTTGGGCATCAGGCTCTGCCAGCTTAGAGTTGGCCCCGCATGTGCTTCATGTTTCCATGAGTGGGTTGTTCAAGGCTCTGAAAGCTTGGCGGCTGTGGGGCCAGGGTGTCTAATAAGTGCTGTTACTTCAACTCTGTTAAAAGGTCCAGGGCCTTGTGAATTCTACTGTCTGGTTTATTTACTGACTTCTAGAACATCTAGTTTGGAAACCAACTCTCCTAGAGATGCACCTAGGGGCTCCATGTGTGGTTGGCTTGATGGGAGCTCACAAAGCACATCAAGAGCCTGCTCAGGTGAGTCCTGACCAGGAGGCAGATGAGTTACTGTCCTTCCCTCTGTCAAAAGCATCATGGACAGACTGTTGATTTACCCAAAGCAGAAAGTCCTCAGAATTGCCCAAACATAGAGATACCCAGTCCCAGCTCTGCAAGTCTTCACTCTTACTAAAAGCCAGCATCCTCCACCCTCCCCAACCAAAACAAAACTGTCAAGCAAATAGAGACACAGGAGAAACCCCCACAGGGAGAAGCAGGGCCCTTTGGATCTTCATGCCCCAGTCTCCAAGGAAGAGATCTGGAAAGTCCCACTGGTCAGGGACAGCAGTGCAGTTGGGCAGAATGGCCCAAGCCACCCAACTCAAAGAACTTACTCTGTTTCTGCAGTCAACCAAATAGATGAAGACAGAGACTTCCTTGCCCATAGGCTGCCCTTTTCACAGAGCAGATGCTCTCTCTCCCTCATCCTTGAGCATCCCGTGCATTTCCTACCTCCACCCTTGCTGACAACCATGTCCACCTGCACAGATCCTGATAGCCACCCTAACCACTTGGGGAAGCATGGCCTTCACAACCATCCAGAAGGCAACTTCAGCTGTGTGCAAAGCCTTCCTTGGTGTGTGTGTGTGTGTGTTGCCAGGAGGCATTTGATTTTGTTGCTCTACTGCAGGGAACTTGATTACCCAGCTTCCCTCCTGGAAAAGGTCACAGGCTCTGTAAGGGAAGTTACTTGTCCATTGTCTTGCCTCTAGGGTATTCCTTACAGGGCAAATACACATATTAACAGGTATCCTGAGAATCATTTATGCAGAATTTGTCCTTTTGAAACAATATTCTGCTTGATTTTTCAATTTAAATGAATAATTCCTTGGCAAGGATGGTCTGCAGAGGTAAACCCAAGCATCCCATGGTCGCTGGCCACAAAGGTAATAACCATCACTGTTGGCCTCGAGTTCTATGAGATTATGTGTGAGATCTTAAGAATTGTGATGCCACCCTGTTCATAAATGTGAAGTTGACTATGACCCATGGTCTCATTGGCAAAGATGAAACAAAAATATATATCTCTTCTATCTTCATATTGCTCTGATTTTTTCCCCTCTTTCCAGATTCAATACAATTTTCCTGTGGCCACTCTCATGTTACCACACACTTTAATAAATCAAATTCACCTTCCTTAGCTTTTAAAATGGTTCTTCTTTCAGTGTTTATGCTTTCACTGTATAGTATTTTCTTATTTCTTGGAGGCTGAGGCATTCCCGGAAGCACAGCTTCAGAGGCCCCTTTTGGGGAGGCTGATTCTGGAGCCCAGAGAGTTGTCAGTTGTCACAGGAACACCTGTGACAGTGACAGCTCAGACAGCACGTATTTATAAAGATCAACACTTTACACATCCCAGCTGAGAGGACCCCAGATGAAAGTCATAGATGTCAGAGGTTTGTTTCTTTTCTCTCATGAGAGGTAGGTGTTTTGCATTTTTTAACACAAATCAATTTTATTGATACATATTTATAAAGAGTACAATCCACCCAAAGTGTACAGTCAGTGGTATTTGGTAGTCATGTAGTTGTGCATTCATCACTTCAATCCTTCAGTCATTATTAGAGCATTTTCATTATTCCAATAATAATAATAATTTAAAAAAAAGACCAAAAATCTTAACTTTCAATCTTTCTGTGCTTCCCCTGCTCTACACAGCTCTTATTGTTTCTGTCTCTCTAGTTTATTTCTATGTATATTTTGTAAAAAGTCTTATATATGCAATATTACCCATATTCATATTTCACATGAGGTTTTTAAGTTTTCCCTCTAGTAATATACAAGTTCTTAAACTTTTCCCTTTAACCACTCTTATACCCATCTATTAGCACTGCTAGTTACAAACACTATGATGTGCTTTCACAGTTTCTATTCCTTTTCAGCAGAGGTTTTAATTTGCTTGAAACAGACTTGGTGTGTGAGTGTGAATTACACCATAGATGTGTTTTCTCCTAAGATTCTTATACTATTCACTTTTTGAAAAATCAATATTTGCCTTTTGTTGTGGTACCTATACATTCCAGAAGTTTCCTATTATTTTATCTATGTTCATAGTTGCTTTATTGGCTTAAGAGTATCTTTATAAGTGCAGGCTTATATTACAGTGAAAGAGGAAGGCAAATTCTTTCCTGGGGTTATTTGGAATTGGGTTTCTAACCAGCTTTGATTCTCCTAACTTCAAACTTTATAATGTACCATAATCTACTATACAATAATTCACTGTTTTTCATATATTCTATCTACTTAACAATTCAGACATTACGTGTCTTGTGTTCAGAATGAAGCTGAATTCTGAAAGAAAACATCAGCTTTTAAAGAAATATTGGCCTAACAACAGTCTGCATTTAATTTTCATTGGAATAACAATTATAACAGTAATCATCTTTACTTATATTAATACATTTATCAGTGTTTATCAGTTGTATCTGTACATTTATTGATATAATTGATATATCATATCATAATGATGCAACATAATTATATATGCATTTCCTCACCACTAAAAATTTTCTCAAATTTCTGTTGTACAGAATTTTTTTAAAGATTTTTTTAAAATTTATCTTGCTTCATGCTTGTTGTCTGCTCTGTGTCCATTCACTGTGCATTATTCTGCATCTGCTTGTCTCCCTTTGTTGCATCATCTTGCTGAGCCAGCTCTCCATGGGTGTAGACCATCATGTGGGCCATCAGCTCTCTGTGGGCACAGGCATCAGCTTCTGCAGGTATGGGTTAGCCTGCCTTCACAAAGAGGCCCCAGGAAACAAACCCAGGGCCTACCATGTGGTAGATGGGAGCCCAGTCACTTGAGCCACATCCACTTCCCTGTACAGAATTTTAATTGCCCATTTTTGCCCATTCCTTTAAATAGATCATGTATATTTTTAGAGCTTTTCCAACAGATTTACTTCAAGTAGTTTATGAATTTATCAATGAAAAACTAGACTTCTTGACTAATGTACGTTCTTGATTTCTTTTTATATTTCCAATTATAAATGGATTCATAGGTTAATAAGTCTAATTCAATTTTTTGAAAGCCTTTGAATTTTTTTGTTAAAAAATGAAAACTCTTACATTTTTTATAATTGTTTTTCTATTTATTGATGTACAAGTGATGTATATGAAAAGGCACCTGTGTGATTTGTTTGGTTTTATGTTACTAAATACATAAAAACATTTCTACAACCAAAATAGTAACCTTACCAAACATCTCCCAGTTTTTCCTTCAGACCCTTAATAGTCCAACCTGCCATCTACCACACCTTCCCTGCCAGGTCCTGGACAATCTTCAATCTGCAATCTGCCATTACAGATTAAAGTTCATTTTGTAGAATTTTATATAAATGGAATGTGGAGTAGATACTGTTTTGTTTTTTTGTCTGGGCTCTTATACGCACAATCATTTTTAAATCTATCCATGATGTTGTGTGTACTGATAGTTTGTTACTTTTATTGCTGAGTTTTATTCCATTATGGATATAACACAATATGTTAATGCATTCACTTGTAAAAGGCATGGAAAGACAGTGTTCTACTTAATGGTGCCAAATTCACAATTTCCAACAAGAAAACCAGCCAAGCAGAAAACATGAGGCAACCAATTTTCCATCTCCCCGGAAACAGTGGAATCCACTGGAGGTTTTTGAGGGACATGGTTATCACTTAGATGCTGATTAAAATTCCAATGAATGTTTTTTGTGTGCCTCTTTCATTGTACAATCTTTGAGGTTCTCAATATGTCAAGTATTGCTATTTCAGCTAGTTGACATCCTACCAGGCAATTTTCTATCTGGACTTGGTTTTTATGGATTTCCATAGAAGCCTGTCAATATTGCTGTCTTCTTGGGAATTATTTTCATTGCTCTATTCTGATGGATGAATGTTCTAGATGTGAGTATATTAACTTGTAGGTATACTGTAATTCATGAAAAACCTAGAATTTTTTAGTCACAGGACTTTTGTTTCATTTTAGATTACTAATATGAATGCAAACTAATGCTTGAGTTTGAAGCTAGCCTGGTTATATAGTTTAAATTTTGAGGTAAACAACTCAGTGAACAAGGCAACTGTATAATCTCAAAGTGAACACAAATTTTTTAAAAAACTTTCTATTTAAAGTGAAATATTAAGTAGTAGAGAGGCACTTTCATTTACTGTTAATAGAACTTTGAATTCTCATAACCATCCTAGAAAGAAATTTCATATTATATAATGCAATGCCTTAAAAATTTTTATATCTTTTTATTCAGTATGAAATTTACTTTTTTCTTTGTTTTAATTGCAGTTTTGAAAGTTCTTATAAATCCTGAGATAGATATTCATAAATGTATCCCTCTAGTCATATAAAAGGATCTGTTTTTGATCCATAGAAGAAGTAAGAATTCATTTTACATACCAAAACATTTTTAGCATTATTTTACAAATACAACAGGATGAAACCTGTAGTCCTCCTTTGTCTGAGATCAGCCCTAAGGCACACTTAATTCATATTCATAGTTCACTCTTAGGTACTAAAGTGATTTCTGACTCTAGGTCAAAGAAGTATCTTCTTTACATGTGCTTTTTGTACATCCCCTAATTTCCCTCTTGCCTCCCCTGGGTATTTCCTTCAGATGAAGAATTCCATGATTTTCCAAGTTGGACCTTTCTGGATGCATTTTTCATTAACATTCTAGTGTTTCCATGCTATAATAAGATTCCGTTATTACACAAGTTTTTCAGGCTGGCCTTAGCAGCTAATTATCACTTATAATATTTGAATGGGGAAATATGTTCTAGGTGGAAAAGGGCCGCTACTTCACCTGGTGTTTCAATGGGTTCCTGCCTAGATTTTATTATACTGTAATTTCATTGATGTTGTTTGGAAATGATGGGGCTTTTGAAAGAACATTCTGTCCTCTACAGCAGGCATCAGCTGTCATTTCTGTTGTTACTTGTGCATTTTGTCCAGCAGTTCCCACTCTTCTCCTGATTTGACCATTTCTGAATTTGTCTGGAACAATCATATGATCTGGCTTATTGAAATTGTCAATTCAAACAAATATCCAACCAACTCTTAGTAAGTTATCTAAGATGATTTCTGGTAATTGAAAGAAGTGTTTCTCAGTCCAAGATTTTGCCTCTACTTTTGTCTGCTCATGGACTTTTAAAACATTTCCTGATTCTGAAACTTGTGTTTCCATTTAGGAGTTGACAAATAAGTGATTTGAGGCTAATGATACCATATCATATTTATTCTAAAAATGTCTGTCATTCCTGTTATTAAAAACAAATAGAGGCTCTTGATACTAATGGCTACACTTTTGAGCCTATGCACCTGCAATAAGAACAAGGCCTAGAGTAGCATTGTGCCTGGGGGTTTCCTCCTGACAGCCTTCATGTTACTCAAATGTGGCCACTCTCACAGCCAAACTCAGCATGTAGATGTGATGCATTCCCCCCAGCGTGGGACACGACACCCGGGGATGAGCCTCCCTGGCACCGAGGGATCACTACCACATACCAGCTGAAGAAGCAACTAGAAAATGACCTTGAATTAAAGATTCAATGCGGAACAGCAGAATATACCTGTCTACATATAATAACATGACTTCGGGAAGCGGTTTGACCTAATGTAAGGGGGAAATGGAAAGGAGAAATGAGATTATAAGGCTGTGAGTCTCTAAAAAAGAGTCTAGAGGTTGTCAGAAGGAATACCCCTATGTACAACTGAACAGAGTCTAAGAGACAGATAAGGTAGATACAACCCCAGGTATTGGTTCTTTTGAGGGATAAAGAGACCCACGGGTTCTATGGTCATGGCAGAAGGGGTTCACTGCCATGACAGATGGCCCTTCTATGGAGCTGGTGTTTCTGCGTGATGGAAATGGACTCAGAGGGGATCACTTTTCACAAGACTTGCATGCTACTTTATTGGAATTGTAGTTGGTGCTGGGTTTAAGATATATGTAGGGGATTTGAATCTCTGGACTGATAATATGACACCCAGGCCCAGAGCCTCAACAGACTTCAGCTCCTACACTTTGACTTATTGGACTTACTCCACCCAGCTAACATGGAGTTGAAGAAGGTCAACCACCACAACATGGAGCCTAGAGTGTCTACAACTAGAAGCGGGAAGAGTGCATCCAGTACCCAAGTGCAATCTAAGCCCTCACTTGACATAGGTGTGCAATGGACACAACCAATCCAATGTCCACAGAGAAAATGTGGAATGGGTGTGGGAACGGTAGCCATGGGGGCTGCTGGGTGTGGGGAACGGGAGGAAGAGATGAGATGTGGAGGCGTTTTCGGGACGTGGAGTTGTCCTGGATAGTGCTTCACGGACAATTACGGGACACTGTAGATCCCCCCAGGGCCCACTGGATGGAACGTGAGAGAGTCTGGGCTATGATGTGGACCATTGACTATGGGGTGCAGTGATGCTCAGAGATGAACTTACCAGGTGCAATGGATGTATCACGATGATGGGAGAGAGTGTTGCTGTGGGGGGAGTGGGGGGCGGGGGCGGTGGGGTTGAATGGGACCTCATATATTTTTTTAATGTAATTTAAAAAAATAATAATAAATAAATATTAAAAAAAAAACAAATAGATTTGTACATGTTTAAGAAAGGTGTAAACAAACATTAATTCCAAAATAAAGTATTTGCCTTAGTGCTTGTATCAGAAAGTGATTTTGAAGTATTACTTGTCACTTAAATGAGTTGTTTTTTAAAAAGCTTTTCTATTTTTTCACAGATAACTCCTGTCAGTTCTTTTTTTAAAGATTTATTATTTATTTATTTATTTATTTATTTATTTCTCTCCCTTCCCCCCACCCACCACTATTGTCTCTTCTCTGTGTCCATTCACTGCGTCTTCTTCTCTGTCTGCTTCTGTTGTCAGTGGCATGGTGGCATGGGAATCTGTGTTCCTTTTTGTTGCGTCATCTTGTTAGGTCAGCTCTCTGTGTGTGCGGCACCATGCCTGGGCCGGCTGCACTTTCTTGCACTGGGCAGCTCTCCTTATGGGGCACACTCCTTGTGTGTGGGGCTCCCCTATGTGGGGGACACCCCTGTGTGGCAGGGCACTCCTTGCATGCATCAACACTGTACATAGGCCAGCTCCACAAGGGTCAAAGAGGCCCAGGGTTTGAACCATGGACCTCCCACATGGTAGATGAATGCCCTAACCACTGGGCCAAGTCTGCTTCCTCCTGTCAGTTCTGTTTCCTTAGAGAACCCTGAGTAATACAGGATTCATTATTCTAAAAATCCAATATTAAAATTTCTTTTGGCTATGATTTTGAAGTCTTATCAGGATTTAGAAGATTTTTATCAATAAAATGTTTTGACATTAAATTTAATTTTGTTTCCTTTCTTTTAGGTAGAACATGGATTTTATCTTATGTTGTCTATGCAGTGTTTTCTCGATATTGGTACTTGATGTGGGTTCTAATTCTGTTAGAAGAAGATTCAATGATTTCTGATGTCTGGTGTCTTGATAACTTGGAAAAATTTAGAATTAATGGCTTGTTGGCCTGAATGAAGGATGAGATAGCAATACCATCAACAGAGAAAGGAGACTGAGAGGAGCAACAGACTGTGGGATTTGGGAGAAGAGGAGTTTGACTTAGTGTAGAAATTCCTAGGGAGCACGGATGATCATCTGAGGTTTGGGGTCAGTGATGTCTGGGACAACCTGGCTTTACAGACAATGTAAAAAAGAGACACTGTAGGTGTGTATCAAGAAACATAAGGCTCGGAGAAGACTCCAAATATTGCTGGGCAAATTAAGCCTCTAATAGGCATTTAAGCCAGATGTTGTGAAGGTTAAGGTGAAGAAGCCATTAATTCCAGAAGAGAATGAGTAGAAATAAGCATGATGCAAAATGGGGATAATTAGTTCCATACATGCATCATATGTATTTCTTGATGCTTGATATTTCTTCAAGAAAGAGTGTTTCTTGAAATCCATGGCCTCAGGACATTATGTACTAGGGTCAGATGAGAGAATTCAGTGCCAATCAGGCAAGTCTGAAATTCTAAGTCCTGTCCTAGATACCAGATCATGTGCCTTTGCTCCTAATAATTAGGGTAGTTCCATTTTATTCATTTCCCCTAATTTTCTTATGGGTAGGTCTATGTTGAGAAGACAAAATATCTGAGACTTTGAAGTACTGCATGGCGGAAAACAAAATAATCATAAAAAAGTATCAGATTATAAAGAGAAGGTACAAGGAATTTTTAATTTTTCCAGGTTTCATCTTGAATTCTTTCCATGCATCTTCTGATTCCATTATTATTGGATAATTTCTTTCATTAGAGTGTTTTAGATCACAATTTTCTATAAATAGCCCAAATCTGAGGCCAGTGTCATATCTGTATATGCTCTTTAGTTTTGTTGGGGCTTACCCACTTGGGGCTAGGTTTAAATACCACTGTAATTTATATTTTTAACTCTAAATCCCTTATCACATTTTTGTGTAGATCACTGAAGTAAAGAATTATGTTGAAGAAGTCAACAAATGAAATAAAACTCTCAGATAAAGCAAATAAATTTAAGGTAAAAATGTCACCTCTATCTTGGATTACATTTTAAAAATAGAAGTAAAACTAATGAGTAATCATTACTGACCTCAATATGCTTTGTGTAGCATAACAATAAAACACTCAGCGGAATGAACAAAATCCTGATTGATGTAATTCGAAGCATAGAAGTTCCATCAGACTTTGAGGGAGGTCTGAATAGCAAGGATCAAGCCTTGGCAAAAGTTTTGTTTCTAACTTGCCATGATTTGGCTTTTGACTTTTTTTGTACATTGGGTGCCATGTAGCTCTCTTACAGTTTTTAGGCAAATTCTGAATTATCAACATTACAATGTGAACTGAGTGGCCCAATGCCCAATAATTGTGCCCTGGAAGCTGGGTAGCTTTTTGAAAGAAATTCTCACTTAGTAGAAATGCTCTGACATTGGAAGGTAAAGAATGGATTCTGATTTTCTGGATTCAGGCCCCTCTCCTCAGGCCCCCAACCAAGTTCACAAGTCCATTTCCACACACACAGTGCACAAATGTTCTATCCTTTACAGAGTCTGTAAAAGAACTGGAAGATGACGGTGATTCATTGCAGTCTAAGAAAGAAGCATTGGATGAGTAAAACAAAGTGCTGAGAATGAAAATAGAAGAGCTCCAGGAACTGTATGACCAGAAAAAGATGGACACGTGAATGGAAGATACTCCTGAGTTCACTGCTTCAAATAGTGCTCTATGAAAGAATGTGTGGTAGAGTAGATAACTGTCATTTTTGAGGAAAAGCAATGCCACATATTTGCCATATTTACACTACAAAATTGTCTTTCTCCCTTGATTCCATAATCTATACTGTTCTTTCCATCCTAACTGTTACCAGGATTCTCATCTCTAATTTGTTTTGAGGAAGGATGTTCAGGTACCATGAGTTTCTGCTGCTCAGCTGCCTCTGCCATTTTGGTTTTGTTTTTTTTTTTTAATTTATTTCTCTCCCCTTTCCCTGCCCCAGTTGTCTGTTCTGTTCGTCTATTTGCTGCATCTTCTTTGTCCGCTTGTTTGATGTCAGTGTCACGGGATCTGTGTTTCTTTTTGTTGCATCATCTTGTTGTGTCAGCTCTCTGTGTATGTGGCACCATTCCTGGGCAGGCTGCACTATCTTTTGCACTTGGCAGCTCTCCTTACAGGATGCACTCCTTGCACATGTGGCTCCCCTATGTGGGGGACACCCCTGCATGACACAGCACTCCTTGTGTGCATCAGCACCACACATGGGCCTGCTGCACATGGGTCAGGGAGGCCCGGGGTTTGAACTGTCGACTTCCCATCTGGTAAAGGGACGTCCTAACCACTGGGCCAAGTCTGCTTCCCTGCATCTGCCATTTTGCTCTTTCTGTGCTCCACCAAGCAAGGTGAATACCTTTCTCTGTGACCAAGTTACCTAACTGGGCAATCTTGAGTGATTGGTGTGAAATGGTTGTAGTAGCATAAAGTCTTCAAAACCCTGTGGAGAATCTTTTTAGCTATCAATGGAGCATGTGTTTCAGATTTAGTAGATGGCAAATATACAGAACAAACATTACATAATGTCAGAAGCAAACTTCGTAGGACTTATGAACATACAAAGACATCTTTGCAGAGCATGCTTGGGTAATTCATTAGGCTGTGGAAATATATGTGGCATTTGTGGAGTTAGGTAACTTTAAAAATATACAGCTTTATAGTGTATTTTGACTTCTCAATCCACAAAAAATAATTTCCTTGCAACTGGACTTTCTGTTTCCATTGCTGTTTGTATCTACTCACGTTCATTGTATCTTCTGGGCATATGGCCATCTCTGAGCAGTTTAGTATTTACTCACTGCTCAGGTACCTACTGCATGACGCCACTGAACACCAAAATCAGACAACTCACTTTGTCCCTTTTCTCTGCTCACCAAGCAATTGCTTTTTTTTCTATCCAAAATTTTTTTTTGATTCATGCTTAATGTCTGGCCTTCTTGATTCTCATTGCAGTATTTGTTTTTAGGAACTAATCTCTGCCACCAATAATTACCTAAAGGAAACTTGTTTTACTTAAGAGAATGGATTCAGCTCCTCCAGCATCCAGCCCATTTCATCTGCTGTGTTGTGACTGTCCTACTCTCTCTCCCAACGCTGTGTCCTTACCTTATCATCTTTCTTGCCCCACTCTCCTAAGTGCTTTGTGCCCAATTTCCTGTCCTCACTTCTTCCAAACATTGATCCATCCTCTCCACAGCTGCCAGAGGGAACTTTCTGGCCACCCCCTAAGTGTGTCATTCCCTGATATAGTCTGTGGAGGATGCTCCTTATACTGCACTGTCAGTCCTGGTCCCTCAGCAGGGCACAGGTTGCACTCCCTCAGGTGGTCCCAGGTGCCACCCCAGTGGTTCTCCTGAAGATCCCTCCCAGAAGCACTGAGCTGCAGCCAATCTGCCCCACTTCCTTGGGTCACCAGAAGCCTTTGTGTCTTTGCATCTGTTGCTTCCTCTACAGCAAAAATGTCTGCTTACATTCTGTATACCCAACAACCTCCTGCCCACTCAGGTCTTTCTTCTCAAGTCCTCTCTGGAGAAAGGTGGTGCACAAATAGGCAGTTAAGAATCTGGCAACTCATAGTTTTATATCTACAGTAACCTCTGAATATGTGTGGTCCAAATCAGACACCAAGCACAGGACCAACCTTCCAGGATTCTATATCTGCCTCCAGTGTGGTCAATTCTGCTGGTAAAACCCTCCATTGAGTTCTTAATTCCAGTTACTTCATTTTTCATTCTCTGACAGAATTCATAATCTTGATTTGTAATTTCTTGAGCATAGAGACAGTTAAAGTTTGTGTGATGACTTTGCTATCTGGATCCCTCTGAGAAGGTAGGCTTCTATTGTATTTTGGTTTTTGTCACATCACAGTGCCTTGTCCTGTCCATTGTCTGGTCATTTTTAACTGAGTTCCAGACTTTGAGTTAAAAATTCAGTGAAGTTGAAGCCTAGGAAGGTATTACCTTACTCGAGAAAAGAGTGGAGTTTATTTCTCATAGCTGATAGGGGACACTAGCAGTCCTAGAGCCTCTTAATCGAGTCAATTGAGATCATTCACAAGGGTTTAATCTTTGCAACAGCCAACGGATTTCCTGCCAGCCATGATTCCACATGTAGCTTTCAGGCCCCCAAACAGCCAGGGGTTTTATTAGGTGTGACCTCACCTCAGTGGCAGACCCTGCCCTCCATCCTTCTTCCTCATAGCACATGCACACATGGGAACTGCTGAACTTGGTTGTGTCTTCTTGAATTCACCAGTGAGCCTAGGGGACAGGGCTCCAAGGGTCAGGCTGACCTTATTCCTGGGTTTCTTTATCTGCCTGGGTCTTGGCCTCATGATTCTTTACTACCTTCTTAGCTCTGTGGTGTACTCACTCGCATACTTCACATTTCACTGTTCTTGTTATGGGAGGGGTAGAGCAGGGGCTTCAGATCCATCAATCCATGACCTGAAGCCACCTCTCCCTGATCTCCCCTCAAGACTTAGGTGCTGTCCCATCCCTTCCCAAGCCCCAGCGGGGATTGCTCTGTCCTCACTGGTACCTTACAGGCATGACCCTGTGAACCCCTTTAGCCCCTCTGTACCTTCCAACTTCACATGGTCCACATTACCTTGTAGCCCCTACAGAGAACATTTGCTGGAGCATTGACTGGGTAGCTGGAAATGAATGCATAAGCCTTGCTTTCTCTCTAGGGTGTTACTGTCCCAGATTCACAGAGCTTTTTATTTTGCTTCTCAACCATAGACAACAAAATGTTGAGTTGAATACCTTTTTTGAAAATATATAACTTTATTATAGAAGTTCTGAACTTATAAAGCAATCATGCACATGTGTAGAATACCTATACAACAGCCTTCATTAGCACACCACAATGGTGGAACATTTGTTACAGACTGTGAGATAATATCATCAGACTATTACCACCATGGTCCATAGCACACATTTGGAATACTTTATCCATTACCCGCCACCATCCAGTATCAACACAGTACATCTTTGGCACTGATGCAAGAATATTACAGTATTGTTGTTAAGCACTGTCCATAGGTGACACCAATTGTATTTTTCCTAGGCTTCTCCAAATTCCCACCACCCTGCAATAGTGACACATACCCATTTCAGTTCAAGAGAAGCACATTCTTGCATTTGTACTATTAAACACAATTCTCATCCATCTCTGGATTCACTGTTATTCAGTCCTGTTGGAGAAAATAAGGCTCTTACTGGGACATGGAGACTGATTGACCATAAGCAAAGAATTTATTTATTGGGAAACTCTCCCAATGGAGTGGGTCTGAAGAACAGACTTCAGCTGCAACACCAGCATGGTGGGGGTCTGAAGAGAGACTTTAGCCCACTTCTGGAAGGAGGGGACTTGAAGTTATAAAGAACTTTCCTAGGTGGGGAAATGAGAGTTAGTGGGACGGGGAGTGAGGGTCCGAGTGAGGTAGTGGGAGGGGGTTGAGGGAGTCTATGGCTTCTTGGAATGCTGCAGGAGCAAATGTTTCTTTTGCTCTGAATGGTTTTAAAGGGTTTCTAAATAGTGAAGGTGTCTGTCTCCATCTCCCCCTGATATGCAGATGGTGATGATTTCTATCTCCCTTTACTCCTGTCTCTATGGGGTTCCTTTGTTTAAAATGTGGGAAAGTGCAACATGGGGGAGGGGTTTTACCTTTTTCCCAATGCATATCAGGGGAAACTGAGGTACAGCTGGTTAATTATTGCAAATCTCTAACATTCCTAACTCTTTGTTTATATATGTATTTTGAGGGGGGGGCCTGGGTATTGGGGTATAAGGTAGATGGGAGGGTGAGGCGGTTTGGGCCTTGGCTCTCTCTGGCTACTTCCTGCTGTCAAGGGGTGGAGAAAAGAAGGTGTTTTCCACCCTGTACAGAGGGCTGTGCTTTCAGGTCCCACAGGGGTTGATGTTGAAGTTCACATAGCAGAAAGACGCCGTTTCCATATTCCTGGGTTATTGACTGTATGATTTGGTGTATGAATTGGACAAGAAGCTGTAAGAGACAAGAACCAAAAAGAAGCAGCAGCAATACTGTTGGTAATGATGGTATAATGGGTAAAAGGATTGATTTTATGGGTGAAGAAAAATAAGACAGGAATGAGGATAGCCATGACTGATTTCCATACTTGTTATTTTGGGTATTCTGAATGATTTCTAAATATTTTTTTAAGACTTTTAAGATATTTTTATCTGACCAATTCTGTTAATGTAAAAATAAGTTTCATTTATGATTGCACAGGTGCCTAGTACATCCTGTTGGATTAGGAACAGGGGTGGCAGTTTGGGGTTTTTTGTTATCTGTTTTTAGGGCAAGGGAGGCCTGAAATTCCCAACTCTTTTTGATATGGTTGGGTGGAGAGGAAGAGCTAGAAGGTGTTGTGGAATTTAGTTAGTTTTTCTTTTGGTGCTGAGGTGTTTTGGCTTCTGGCTCAGCTGCTGGCACTATATTTTTGCAGCAAGAGAAGATCATGTACATGAGCATGTGTGACATCTTGGAAGGTTGTCTGGATAAACTGAGTTATTGCATGGAAGATGTGTGGACCTGCTGATAGGAGGAGAATGAGTTATAACTGTGGTAAGAATAGGAATTAATCAGGAAATTTAGGGTTGGTTGTGAGGTTATCACCTCCAGGAGTCTGAGGAAAATCAGTAAGAAGATGATACATTCAGCATTAAACAATGGCATTAATGGTTGATAGGAAATTACATGATTTGATGCACTTCTCTTAAGAGTTTTAGCTGGAATAGGAGACTTTAGATTATTAACCATGGTTTTATAACAGTGTTTTTGAGTGATTTTTTTAAATGGATTTAAGATTTTCAACCAGCAGAGCTGCATAGACCAGTACGGTGATCACAATGACCACATTTTTCTCAGGTTATATAGTTTGAAGCTAGGCAACAACAAATTATTACTACTTCCCTTTTTGGGCTTGGAGCAGCTGGCACTTTAATTTGTAATTTAGACTTAGTCCATTGTTGTAAGAATTCAGCTACAAGGTTACATGAGTTCCGTTGCAGTGTCCGCGGCATGGAAAGCATACCTTGCCCCTTCTGAGAGAGAGGGGACCAATGTAATTCACTTGCCATCATGCTACTGGAGTCTGTGCTTGGCCAGTATGTTTCATCCAGTGAGTTAATTGCCACAGTCATTGGAGTGAGCACAGTGGACACTTGTGGGTGATGTTCATGAGCAGCTGGTGAGTGACAGGCAGTTGGAACTGCTGGACAAGGTAACACAAGGTCTGGAATCCATGTTTGCCTTTTTGGTGGAGCCACTCTGCTGGTTTTTGGGTTTCAGTAGTATGGCTCTGGAACTTTTTTTTAAAAAAAAGATTTATTTATTTTATTTCTCCTCCCCCAGCCCAGTTGTCTGTTCTCTATGTCTATTTGCTATGTGTTCTTCATTGTTCACTTCTGTTGTTGTCAGCAGCATGGGAGTCTGTGTCTCTTTTTGTGGTATCATCTTGCTGCATCAGTTCTCTGTGTGTGCGGCACCATTCCTGGGCAGGCTGCACTTTCTTTCATGCTGGGTGGCTGCCCTTACGGGGCACACTCCTTGTGTGGGGGGCTCCCCTATGTGGGGGACACACTTGTGTGGCACAGCACTCCTTGTGCATATCAGCACTGCACATGGGCCAGCTGCACATGGGTCAAGGAGGCCTGGGGTTTGAACCACAGACCTCCCATGTGGTAGATGGATACCCTATCCACTGGGCCAAGTCTGCTTCCCAGCCCTGGATCTTCTTGAGAGCATCTGCCTTAAAAGTTCCAAGAGAGATGTTAGAGGAGGGGACAGGGACAGAATAGACAGTCACTACTGGCAGGTGTTCCAGATGTTCTTCCACAGATTTCTCTTTTTTATAGAGGGCAGCTAAGATAGTTCATTGTTCTTGTTTTGCACTTTGGTTTTTCTTGCAATTGTGATTAAAACTTAAGTCATATTTGTTTAGAAAGTTGCCTTTGCCACAAACCCCACCCAAAGCAATATTGGTACTGGCTACATCCAATTTACAGGGTAAGTTAAGATCCACTCCCTTACTGCTTCAGCCTGTGTTATTGTTTAAAAAGCAGCCTGCTGGGTGGACTATCATTTCCATGCACAACTTTTTCTGATTAGCATGTAAAATGGTTTTAATATCTGAGTTAAATAAGGGATGAAGGGTTTTCAGTATCCCAATAATATGAGAAAACATTATACTTTATCAGTTACAACAGAGGGTATAGTTTTTTGTTTAACTAAAATGGTGTTTAACTAAAACTTAATGGTGTTTAACTAAACACCATTTAAGAATGTGAGAGTTAGGACTTTGTAGCTTGTCCTAATTGTTTACCTATCTCAGGCTCTTAAGATAAATGAGTTGTTTTATTTTAGGACAAAATTATTATCTTTTTCCTCAACAACAAAACACATTGTGTATACTTTACATACATAAGTTATTAAAATTATTTTGGAAACTGTTTTAAAGCAAATTTTTACAACATGCAACTATCATGATTAAATTAGTCAGCAGGTATTTTATTTTAGAATGCAGAAAAACTACTTTTCTCATTATTTTATGATAACTTAAGATTCCTAGTGAAATTAAAATGATTTTTCCTATTACCACTGTAGCATGCAGATTGAGGTGACTATTAATTATCAATTCAATTTCTGTTTGAGGATGACTTTTTGTAATTAGCTATTTGAATATTTCATTTTAAGCAATGCTTTATGAACTTTTTGTAATTATTCACAAATGCATATAGTTACTTCATTTCATTTCAAACTCTGCCTTCACAGAACACATTTCCGTATTCAGTGCTATCACAATACCTTCTACAACTTGCCATGTGCATTCAAGTTTTGTCTTACATACTTTCATTCAGGTTTTATGAAAACCATCCAATTTATCTTAGGACAAAACACACTCTTGACCAAACTTATTAAATTTCATTCAGCACTCTTACAAACTTTTCACTTCTTTCAATACCTTACATTTCATTCTGTGAAGAAAAATATACTTCATTTTAATTTAGGCAAGAACCATTTTTTAGGAAGAGATTTGTAGCAATTTTATCAGTCAAGACTTAGAATTTTTATCAGTTAGACCTACTTATTAATATAAGCACTTGTTTAATTTTTGGCCATTTGAATAGTGCTCTTGTAGGAATTAATACTACCATCCAGAGGTATTAAAATATATGCTGTCAGTGAACAAACAAATACAAAAACAGTTACGGCACGTGGACAGAAACATAAAGTTCATTAATTTGACTCATAATTTTTACTCCTTTGGTATGGTTATTTTACTGTCTTAAGATGTTTTGGAATCAGTGTTGCTTGTAATATGTAACTTTGTTTTTGGAAACACGTTTACTAGTAATCAGCAACAGTTAGGAGTATTTGAGCATGATAAATGCAGTTAAACTTTAACAGTTAAGATAGACCTTTAGCACATATATTTTAGGAATAATTTAGGAATATACTTAGACTTCAGAGTCAGCTGAAAGCTTGCTTGTAAGAGTTGAGCAAACAGGGTAAGGAAGATTATTAGGGGTAGTTGGGTATTGGTACAGAGGAAAAGGATCTGAGAAGGTGTTTGATTTGGGAGAGATCAGATTGAGAAAGGGATGTGTTTTCTGCCTCAGCCACTTCCTGGAGAGGGTAGACAGGAGCTGGGGAAGGAGCCTGGAGAGTGGGGAGTTGGGCTTGAGAGTGGTTGTGGGTGGGAAGAAGGGAGCAGGTTTATAGGGAGATGTGGGGGCACTGGAGGAGGATGGAGTAAGTTGGGGTGCTGATGAGGCAAATGGCAGTAGAGGAGGGACGTGATCGGAGAGATCTGAGTTGGAAGAAGGGTTTTCTGTGTACAGATGGCAAGGAGAGTGGGGAGAGGAATCAAACTCCAGCTCCAGTTCCTATATGAGGAGGGGAGAGAGTTGGGGTGGAAGGCAGTGAGGACCAGAGGGGGAAGAGGAGGAGTTAGTGAACGTGATGTCTGAGAAATATATGGAGGAAGTGCAGGGGGAGTCTGATCAGCTAGATCAAAGTTGAGGTTTTTGGGGGGATTTGAGGGGCAGAAAGGAGGAAGAAGAAAGCATTAAAAGAGGTTTTTGATGTGAAAGTTGAACAGGATACAAAGGTGAGAGAAGGTCTGAGTGTAAGGAATCTCACATGTCTGCCACTACTCTGGATAAAGTTTTTAAGTTTTGCAGAACTTGGGAATTAAAAGTACATTGATTTTCATTGTTCATTTGGTATTGCAGCCCACAGAGGTCGAATAGAAAATGAGTTTTTTAGGTCTGATGTCTCTCTTCTGGGTACAGAGTTTTAAAGTTTATGAAGGAGAAAAGCCAGAAGGTGTATTTTTGGGGGGCTGAACTTGAATTCCCCATTTTAGGTAGCTTGGGTGAGACTAAGGACCTCTAGAATGAGGGAGATTCTGAGTGAGACAGGTGTCCCCAAATCAGTCAGATATCTCCAAGGAAATGGGAAACAGCTCTTGGAGCCAGACATCTCTGGGACCAAGGAGTTTCTTCCCACAAGAATGCAGGCATACTACCCACTGTGGCCCTTGGGGAATGGTGAGGATCCTAACCTAGCACTAGGTTTTCCCAGTGGGTTGTTCTGGACAACAGAAAAGGATAGAGAGACAGAGAGAGACAGAGAGAGAGAGAGATAGCATGAGAGCATGAGTGCGAGCGTAAGCATGAGCGTGAGCATGAGCAGGATCCTCCAGTGGAGAAATCCTTAACTCACCCAGCTGAGATTTGATGTCTGGTGTTGGGTGGGCATTCAGCCATGGCAGAGGGGGGAGATTCCTCACTAGCCAATCAGTCTAAACATGATCCCAGTCCTGGGTTTCAGCACCATATGTTGGAGAAAATATGGCTCTTACTGGGACACAGAGATTGACCATGAGCAAAGAATTTATATATTGAGAAGCTCTCCCAATGGAGGGGGTCTGAAGATCAGACTTCAGCCCCACCATCAGCATGGTGGGGGTCTGAAGAGAGACTTCAGCCCACTTCTGGAAGGAGGGGACTTGAATTTATACAGAACTTCCTAGGTGGGGAAATGATAGTGTTGTAGAACTTGAGAGAGGTTCAATTATTTGCATATAGAAAGGCCAGGACTCAGGAATGATTTTGAGAAAGAAAAATGATTTATTGATAGCTGGCCAGATTTGGGAGCTTTCTGTTTCAAACCCAAGCCTCAAACAAGATTTCCAAGTTCCTTTTACACAGGGTAAGGGCTAAACCATTCTTTGTTTCAATGCTCAATAGGTTTGAATTAGCATATATCGTCTACATCTTAGGTAAGCTTTTAGCATGGACTTCATACATTCTAGATAAATTTTTAGCACATTTGGTTTGCATTTTCCCTGAATATTTAAAGTTTTTAGAATTTGCATTGCTAAACTATTTCTCCAGGACTGGAGTCATTGCCATGTTCACCAAGGGCAGGCCTGCCGCCTCTTACCATCCCACACCCACAATTCAGGACACAGACCACTTAGGTTATCTACAAAGGGATGAACAGCCTCCCACCCATAGCCCACATCATTTTCCCCCTTTATGCCAAAGCTTAACTTGCTAAGCTTTGGCATAATTATTGTTGGAGCTATGAGGTGGGGGCTGTTGATTGTTTTGATTGATTACTTTACTTATCAATTTTCACTGTAGCACCCAGGATCTTGTTTTGAGTTTAGAAGTTTTCATTCTGGTCAGCAGAATGAACCCCCTGCAGTCACCCTGGGGCCACTGGTGCTCACGTGGGTTTCCAATTTTATTTTACCCTTAAATAGTTTACACCTTTAATCTTAAAGGGGTGCTGAAGGGAGATGATTTCTTTTCTGTAACTGCTTCCTGCTGGCCATGGGCTGTAGTCATTGTCTAACAAGGTGTAAAACTTTTATCTTACCTGGAGGAAGAACGATCTGGCATTCTGTACAAAGCTGGGTGAAGTTTTCATATGGTTAAGGAGATATTCATTCTGAAAGAAACAAACTTAATAAAAATTTTGGAATACCTGTTTTAAAAGAGGACATTGGATTACAAAGGTAGACAAGGATAGGTGCCTATAAAGATGGCAACTCCTTTTAAAAGCTGGTGGGGGGGAATTTTTGCTGGTCCAGAGGTGTCTGGAAATCGATTTGGAGGGAAGGTAACAGAGAGGATCCATCTGTGAAATATACACGGAGATCCCAGCTACATGTGGAGGATTCCCTCCTTGGGTAGGCGGAGCCGAGGCATCTAGCACCGCGGCAGTGGGGGGAGCCGAGACGAGCCGCGGCGGCTGGGGGAGCCAAGCCGAGCCCGGCGGCAGGGTTTCTGTTCTTTGGTTTTTTTTGGAGGCTCTGCAGTACTAGGGAGTTCGTGGGCCCTGGACGGCATATTGGGGGGTTGGTGGGAAGGGAGGTGCTTGCAGACCCATTTGGGCAGACAGACGGAGGTTTTAGGGCAAAGCGGGGGGGAATTTTTGATTGTGGACACAAACAATAGCATTTCCGCCTAGAGCCACGCCCCCACCCAAGTCCGGCTGCTGACCTACAGCAGTCTCAAAGTGATAGCAACAAAGAGACACTACCAGGGTCTCATGGGGTGGCAGACGTTTGAAAGCTGATTAGGGGAATATTTTGCGAAGCATGGGAATTTCGGGTTTGGACTCTGTTATTAGCATTTCTGGCTGGAGCCCCTCCCCTGGACCTGGATATTGATCTGAGTCATTAAATTGGCTGCAGCCTAGAGGAGCCCCCAGGTGGACATTCCCGGGGACCACAGGGTGGGATGGTTCCTGAAGACAATTGGTGATATATCCACACAATAGACCCTAGTAAGTGAGTGAATTGTAGGACACAGAACACAGGATAGAGCTTGTGGATGAGACCTCACCCATAGGGCTGGCACCCAGCTGTGGGGATCCCTGAAGGCTGTGATGCACTGAGGTGCTCCCAGGCTTCCTGTTAACTGGACTTGAGGTTGTCAGGTCTGAGTTCCCTGGACTCTGGCTGCCCACATGCCAGAGACTCACACCTCTTGAGGCCTCAATACCTCAGACTGTCGATCCCTGAATCCACCATGCCCTGAGGTTCATCTGAGGCCCTTGAATGTCCTACACCTCAACGTTTGCGTTTTTTCTTCTGTTTTATTTTGTTTTGTTTTTATTTTTATTCTATTTCTATTTTTTATTCTAGTTTTTTAATGTTCTGATTCCTGGCATTGCATTATCCCCTAGTCTTTTCTCCCAGCGTATCCCCCAAAGTCTCTCTTTTTTTTTTTAATCCTCTCTTTCTTGTCCCCGATCTTCTTCTTAATCTATTTTATCTTAACAATACAATAAGTCCTGCAGGAAACACCTCACATTTGCTGGGTTTCCTCATCCTCCACTGCCTCATTTCTCTGTGAATAGATTTAGGCTATCTACACTATCCCCTTTCCCCTACAACTTGATATCCTCCACCATCTGCTATCTCTCCTATATTCCACCTCCCTTTCTTTGATCCACAAAGAGTCTAACTCTTAATTTCTAATACCTTTGTTTAGTTTTCCATCTGGTATTCGCCCTTGAAACTATTACCTTTCTTTTCTCTTTCCCTCTCTCACGAAAACAATAGCTTCTTAGTATGTACCATATTCCTCCCATATTCAGTCATCTACCTCATTATAGGTACTTTCCTACTACTATAACTCTACACAATTTACATGATCTAACATCCATCCTCCCAGAACTCATACTGCTGCTTTGTTAACATATATCACCAATACTACTTTACACTTTTTCCGTCCTTACACAATTGCCTTTCCCCAGCACTAATACTTTCCTTTAAAGTGAACTTAACCAGCAATAAGAAATTGGAATAAGAAGAACAAAGTGACAAAGAGAAGATATAACACTTACACAAAAACAACAGCTAATTAATCTCCAAGACTAGACAAAGAAGCTAAGGAACTGATTAAGCCTGTCAAGAAAAAATGATGACAAGACAGCAACAAAAATCTACAAACCAAACCAGTAATCAGGAAAACATGGCTGAATCCAATCAACAAACTAAAAATCAGGAAGGGGAGCAGAACTTCGCACAAGCAATAAAAGATCTCAGAACATTTATCACCGACAAATTTAATGAAGTAATGAAAGAGGTTAACAATATGAAGACAACTCTTGGAGGGGAAATTGCAGACATGCACAAAAAAATAACAGATATGATGGAAATGAACACCACAATTCAAGAAATCAAAAATACACTTGCAGCAAATATCAGCAGACTAGAAGAGGCAGAGCAGAGAATTAGTGATGTGGAAGACAGTGCATTGGAAATCAAACAGATAGTAGAAGTGGTCAATAAAAAGGTAGAAAAAATCCAGATAGGACTTAGGGACCTGAATGATAATGCAAAACGCTCAAACATACGTATTATAGGCATTCCAGAAGGAGAAGAGAAGGGAAAGGGGTCAGAAGGAGTGTTGCAGGAAATAAGGACTGAAAACCTCCCAAATCTACTGAAAGAGACAGATGTACATATCCAAGAAGCACAGTGCACTCCACTGGTCATAAACCCCAACAGGCCCACCCCAAGACATATACTTGTCAAATTATCCAATGCTCAAGACAAAGAGAAAATTCTAAAAGCAGCAAGAGAAAAGAAAACCATCACATACAAGGGAAGCTCCATAAGATTAAGTGCTGATTTCTCATCTGAAACCATGGAGGCAAGAAGGCAGTGGTATGATATACTCAAGGTACTAAAGGAAAAAAATTTCCAACCAAGAATACTCTATCCAGCTAAACTAACATTCAAAAATGATGGAGAGTTCAAAATATTCACAGATAAACAGAAACTGACAGAGTATATCAACAAGAAACCTCCCCTTCAAGAAATTCTTAAGGGAGTTATGCAGGAAGAAAGGAAAAAACAGGACATTCAGAGATGGAGGAGAGTGTAAGAGCAACAAAAAAGACAAAAATAGAAGGGGAAAATAAAATAATACAAACAAAATATAACAAACACAAATCCAACCTAATATGGCTACCACAAATAATTCTCTGAACGTAATAACACTGAATGACAACGGATTAAACTCACCTATCAAAAGATTCAGACTGGGACACTGGATAAGGAAATATGACCCATCTATATGCTGTCTACAAGAGACACATCTTAGACCCAGAGACTCATGGAGGTTGAAGTGAATGGCTGGAAAACAATCATACAAGCAAACAACAACCAAAAAAAGGCAGGAGTAGCTATATTAATATCAGACAAAATAGACTTTAAATGCGAAACAATTGTGAGAGACAAAGAAGGATACTACATTTTAGTGAAAGGGACAATCTGTCAAGAAGATCGAACAATCATAAATATTTATGCTCCTAACAAGGGCACCTCTAAATACGTGAGACAAATGCTGGAAAAACTAAGTGAAAAAATAGATGCATCTACAATTCTAGTGGGGGATTTAATGCACCACTATCAACTCTGGACAGAACATCTCAAAAGAGAATCACTAAAGAAACAAAACATTTGAACAGTATATTAGAAGAGCTGGATCTAATAGACATATATAGATCATTACACCCAAACACAGCAGGATATACATTTTTCTCAAGCAACATGGATCATTCTCCAAGATAGACCATATGCTAGGCCACAAAGAAAGGTTAATGAATTCAGAAAGATCGAAATCATACAAAACAATATCTCTGACCACAGTGGAGTGAAGCTGGAAATTTGCAAGGGACGGAGGCCCAGACTTCAAACCACAATTTGGATATTAAACAGCACACTCTTAGAAAAACAGTGGGTCAAAGAGGAAATCTCAAAAGAAATCAATGACTACCTTGAAACAAACGATAATCATAACACAACATACCAAAATTTATGGGATGCAGCAAAAGCAGTACTGAGAGGGAAATTTATAGCCATAAATTCACATATCAAAAAAGAAGAAAGCAAAAATTGAAGAACTAACTGCACTTTTGATGGAATTAGAAAAACAACAACAAAGTAACCCAACAGGAAGAAGAAGGAAGGAAATAACAAAGATAAGAGCAGAACTAAATGAAATAGAACATAAGAAAGCACTTGAAAAAATAAACAAGAACAAGAGCTGGTTTTTTGAGAAGATCAACAAAATTGACAAACCTTTAGTGAAACTAACAAAGAAAAAAGAGAAAAGATGCAAATACACAAAATAAGAAATGAGAAAGGTGATATTACGACTGACCCCACAGAAATAAAGACTATCATAAGAGGATATTTTGAAAAACTATATTCCAACAAGAATGACAATTTAGAGGAAATGGACAAATTCCTAGAAACACATAAGTAGCCCATATTGACGAAAGAAGAAATTGATGATCTTAACAAACCAATCACAAGCAAAGAGATAGAATCAGTCATTAAAAATCTCCCAACTAAGAAGAGCCCAGGGCCAGACGGCTTCACAGGTGAATTCTCCAAAATATTCCGGAAAGAACTAACACCAATCCTGTTGAAACTATTCCAAAAAATGGACACAGAAGGAACATTGCCGAACTCCTTCTATGATGCCAACATTATCCTAGTACCAAATCCAAACAAAGACACCACAAGAAAGGAAAATTACAGACCAATTTCTATAATGAACCTAGACACAAAAATACTTAACAAGATACTTGCTAATTGTATTCAATAACACATTAAGCGAATTATACACCATGACCAAGTGGAATTTATTCCAGGTATGCAAGGATGATTCAACATAAGAAAATCAATCAATGTAATACACCATATAAACAGATTGATGGGAAAAAATCCCATGATTATATCTATAGATGCAGAAAAGGCATTTGACAACATACAGCACCCCTTCTTGATAAAAACACTCCAAAAGATCGGAATACAAGGAAACTTTTTGAACATGATAAAGAGTATATATGAAAAACCTACAGCCAACATTGTTTACAATGGCGAAATCCTGAAATCCTTCCCTCTAAACTCAGGAACAAGACAAGGATGCTCATTGTCTCCGCTCCTATTTAACATTGTCTTGGAAGTACTTGCTCCAGCACTGAGGCAAGAACCAGATATAAAAGGCATTCAAATTGGAAGGGAAGAAGTCAAAATTTCCTTATTTGCAGATGACATGATCCTATACATAGAAAACCCCGAGAGATCTACAGCAAAGCTTCTAGAACTCATAAATGAGTTCTGGAAAGTCACAGGTTATAAGATCAATGCGCAAAAATCAGTAGCATTTCTGTACACCAAAAATGAGCAAGATCAGGAGGAAATCAAGAAACAAATACCATTCACAATAGTAAATAAAAAAATCAAATACTTAGGAATAAATTTAACTAAAGAGGTAAAAAACTTATACACCGAGAACTATACAAGACTGTTCAAGGAAATCAAAGAAGACCTAAATAAATGGAAGAATATTCCTTGTTCATGGATAGGAAGACTGAATATGATTACGATGTCTATCCTACCAAAACTGATCTACACATTCAATGCAATCCCAATAAAAATCAACACAGCCTTCTTTAAGGAACTAGAAAAACTAACTATGAAATTTATTTGGAAAGGAAAGAGGCCCCGAATAGCCAAAGACATATTGAAAAAGAAAAACGAAATAGGAGGAATCACACTTCCTGACTTCAAAACATACTACAAAGCTACAGTAGTGAAAACAGCATGGTATTGGCATAAGGAGAGCCACACAGACCAATGGAATCGAATTGAAAGTTCAGATATAGAACCTCATGTATATAGCCATATAATATTCAATAAAGCCACCAAATGCTCTCAAATGGGAGAGAATGGCCTATTGAACAAATGGTGCCTGGAGAACTGGATAGCCATATATAGAATAATGAAAGGGGATTACCATCTCACACCTTATACAAAGATCAACTCAAGATGGATCAAAGCCCTAAATATAAGAGCCAAGACCATAAAGGTCTTGGAAAGCAGTGTAGGGAAACATCTATAGGACTTTGTAATAGGAAATGGCTTCATGAATATCACACCAAAAGCACGAGCAGCAAAAGAGCAAATAGATAAATGGGACTTCCTCAAAATTAAAGCCTTCTGCACCTCAAAGGAGTTTGTCAAGAAAGTAAAAAGGGAACCCACACAATGGGAGAAAATATTTGGCAATCATTTATCTGATAAGAGACTTATAACTTGCATATATAAAGAACTCATATATCTTGAAAACAAAAAGATAAACAACCCATTTAAAAAATGGGAAAAAGATTTAAACAGACACTTCTCCAAAGAATAAATACAAATGGCTAAAAAGCACATGAAAAAATGCTCCAAATCTCTAGCTATCAGGGAAATGCAAATCAAAACTACAATGAGATACCATCTTACTCCCATAAGATTGGCAGCTATGAAAAAACAGAAGAATACAAATGCTGGAGATGACGTGAAGAAAGGGGAACACTCATCCACTGCTGGTGGGAATGCAGAAGGATCCAACCATTCTGGAGGACAGTTTGGCAGTTTCTCAAAAAACTAACCATAGATTTGCCATATGACCCAGCAATACCACTGCTGGGTATATACCCATCAGAACTGAAAACAAGGACACAAACCGATATATGTACACCAATGTTCATAGCAGCCTTGTTCACTATCTCCAAAAGTTGGAATCAATCCAAATGTCCATCAACAGACGAGTGGATCAATAAAATGTGGTGTATACACACAATGGAATACTACTCGGCTGTAAGAACAAATACACTACAATCACATGTGATAACATGGATGAACCTTGAGAATCTTATGTTGAGTGAAGCAACCCAGGCATTGAAGGACAAATACTACATGACCTCAATGATATGAAATAAGCAAACTTCCTCAGAGAGCTAGAGTCTGGAAAAGAGGCTTACAGGAAATCGGGGGGTGGAGGAAGGATGTGAGTTAACGTCTACAGGGGTGGAATCTGTGATGAGCTGGTGGTAAGTATAAGCACAAAGAAGGGACAAAATGGGGGCAAGGGATTGCCTTCGGGTGGGGCTTTGTGGGTTTGAGGGGGGTGGGGATGGGCAGAGAGGTAATATTGTCCAAAAATTGGGGGGAGGGAGGGGCAACATACGAACATGGGAGAGTGTCAGGTGTTCGTTGAGAACAAAATGTTGAGAAAATCATATCAAAGTATAAGTAGGAGGGTTACCTGTTTAGGATGCTCAGGGGGTATGGTCTGATGTGGGATGGACTCTGGGGGAATAGCTGAAGGCTCATTTTGCCAAGGTGGGTTGTACCATTGGGAAGAGACCCAAGAAGTGAGAGTTGGGGTGGACCCACATCCTGGGGAGCACTAATGCCGTCAAATAGAGAGAACTGTATCTCTCGTGAGAAAGGATGGCTCCCAGGGCATTAGGGCAGTTGAGAAAGTCAGGCCCTGAATACTGCTGCAAGTGTCTCTGGACATGGCTTCTTGGGAAATGGAGATTGGCTGGCGTTGTGGGTCCCAAGGGGAGGGGAGAATGGATGTGGAATGGATGGAACCAAGGTAAATATGGGGGTGAGAGGAGTTTTGTGAGAGTACACGAGGATGAATATAAAACATGTAATATTACACCAAAAACATATAGGGGACGACAGACTAATAATGTAAACCATAAGGCAAAACATAGGATAACTAAAAAATTTATAAAACTGTACAACCTAAAGTATGGACCACATAGTAAGCACAGATGTCACCTTGTTTGAAAGCTATTGTCTCGGAATCTGTACATCAGTTTCAGGAAATATGATATGAATAAGTTGAAAGATTATCGCTGTGGAAGGGAAAAGGTTTTATGGTGGATCTGGGGAAGTACTGTATATTGTATATATGAATTTTGGTGATCTAAGACTCTTGTGAAGCTGACATTATGTTGGGATTTACTTTACAGGAAGTTTTGGAACACAGAGTGGTTCAACAATGGCAGCGGAGGAATACTGATATAGGATGTTATTGACAGGATATATATGGCTGACAGGGAGTTATACAGGGCATATGCCCAGGGTATATAGTAATGTCTAGATATACTCATAGTGGAAACAATTAAAAACAACAGCTGGGCAGGTACTGGGCCCCTGGATGGGGGGTCACTATCGTGGACCCTGGGGGAGCAGCGGCAGTCCCCCAGGTGCAATGGCAAGAACCAGGAAGGAAGGAGGGCCCAACAGTGGGCTCCTGATACTAATGGCTATGATTTTGAGAATATACACCTGCAATAAGAACAAGGCCTAGAGTAGCACTGTGCCTGGGAGTTTCCTCCTGAGAGCCCTCATGTTACTCAAATGTGGCCACTCTCACAGCCAAACTCAGCATGTAGATGCAGTGCATTCCCCCCATCATGGGACATGACACCTGGGGATGAGCCTCCCTGGCACTGAGGGATCACTACCACATACCAGCTGAAGATGCAACTAGAAAATGACCTTGAATTAAAGGTTCAATACGGATCAGCAGAATATCCCTGTCTACATATAATAACATGACTTCAAAATGCTGCTTGACCTAATGTAAGGGGGAAATGGAAAGGAGAAATGAGATTATAAGGCTATGAGTCTCTAAAAATGAGTCTGGAGATTGTCAGAAGGAATGCCCTTATGCACAACTGATCAGAGTCTAAGAGACAGATAAAGTAGATAAAACCCCAGCTATTGGTTCTTTTGAGGGATAAAGAGACCCACGGGTTCTATGGTCATGGCAGATGGGGTTCACTGCCATGGCAGATCGCCTGTCTTTGGAGCTGGTGTTTCTGCATGATGGAATTGGACTCAGAGGGGATCTCTTTTCACAAGACTTGCATGCTACTTTATTGGAATTGTAGTTGGTGCTGGGGTTTAAGATATATTTAGGGGATTTGAATCTCTGAACTGATAATATGACACCCAGGCCCAGAGCCTCAACAGACTTCAGCTCCTACACTCTGATTTATTGGACTTACCCCACCCAGCTAACATGGAGTTGAAGAAGGTCAACCATCACACCATGGAGCCTAGAGTGTCTATAACTGAAAGCAGGAGGAGTGCATCCAGTATCCATGTGGAATCTAAGCCCCCACTTGACATAGATGTGCAATGGACACAACCAATCCAATGTCCACAGAGAAAATGTGGAATGGGTGTGGGAAGGGTAGCCATGGTGGCTGCTGGGTTTGGGGAATGGGAGGAAGAGATGAGATGTGGAGGCGTTTTCGGGACGTGGAGTTTTCCTGGGTGGTGCTTCATGGACAATTATGGGACATTGTAGACCCCCCCAGGGCCCACTGGATGGAACGTGGGAGAGTGTGGGCTATGATGTGGACTATTGCCTATGGGGTGCAGTGATGCTCAGAGATGTACTTACCAGGTGCAATGAATGTGTCACGATGATGGGAGAGTGTTGCTGTGGGGGGAGTGGGGGGTAGGGGTGGTGGGGTTGAATGGGACCTCATATTTTTTTAATGTAATTTTTAAAAATAAATAAATAATTTTAAAAAAAGCTGGTGGGAACAGTACATATATATATATATGTTATTTATTTTCAGAGAGGCATTGCAACAGATACTTAGCTTTGTTTTGAAGACATGTTTCAGGCTGTTTAATGATTGGCACTCATGTGCTCTGTCAGATGCTCCTGGTGAACTGGCACCCTTTGGGCAGTTGTTTTCATTCAGGATTAGTGCACCAAGTTGGAAAATTTTTAGGTTTTAGCTGTGGGAGTGATCAGAATTACAGAATAAAGGTTTTTTACATTTTGGTTTTAATTGTACAATTTCTGGTAATTTTGACTGTTTATTAGGTGACCCATTATTAGCAAGCAAGCCTCATTTTTGCTACATAGTAGAGTACAGTAGAATAGTAAGTAGATTGAGCCTGACTAAGACAGACACTTTATTCTATAGACATGTTTAACTGTTTAGAAAATGAGTTTACCAGGAATTTCACATGTCTAATATACTTTTGTACTTGATCCAAAATAGAAAAGATAATGTCATAATTATTAGGCATATAATTAGTACAGGATAAAAATACAGCACTTAATATTAGTTAATATATTATTTAATGCATAAGGATTCAGAGTTGCAATTAATAGTTTTAAGTTGTTCAGGTTTGTAATACTTTCATGTTATATTTCCATGGGAGCAGGCCTGAATGCCAATTGCATTTAAGCTTTACTTACAGTATCCTGGTAATCATGGCTCCACTTACTATTTTTTCACACAGTGAGCAAGCCACAGCATTGTTGATCCTAGAGAGTTTCCAGTATTCTACCAGCCTGGTGCATAGCACTCTCTGGCACTATGGAACAGTGCCAGTCTGGAGGTGCTATCCATTGTACGCTTGGCTGTACTGAGTTATCATTAGCTGCTGCAGGAGCTTGAAACTGCAATGTAGTTTCTGTTGATTTCTGGAGCATAACCAGTGGCTGATATAGCAAATATTTCTCTTTGAGGGATCAGTGGCCAGCCTGCCAATAACTCACATGGAGAAGCAATGTGCAATGTATTCAAGACCTGGTTTGAATGTATAAGAGAGTTTGACAATGTTAAAGTTTATTTCTTGTTTTTATATATTTTTTAAAAATGTTTTAATTCAACACATCATATATCAAGTGACTTTGTTTACTTATACATTCTTTTTTTTTTTACCATGGAGATAATAGTAGGTATTTTGCTTTAGTAATAGAAAAAAAAACTATTTTTCATTCTTAAAATGAAAATGGGAGATTTCTAGTGTTGTAGAATTTGAGAGAGATTCAATTATTTTCATATAGAAAAGCCAGGATTCAGGAATGATTTTGAGAAGGAAAAATGGTTTATTGATGGCTGGCCAGACTTGGGAGCTTTCTGTTTCAAACCTGAGCCCTGAACAAGAATTTTGAGTTCCTTTTATACAGAGGAATGGGATAAATCGTTCTTTGTTTCACGCTCAATAGGTTTGAATTAGCATATATACCTTTTACAACCTAGGTAAGCTTTTAGCATGGACTTCATACATTAGAGATAAGCTTTTAGCACATTTGGTTTGCATTTTCCCTGAATATTAAAAGTTTATAGAGTTTGCATTGATAAACTGTTTCCTGGGACTGGAGTCATTGCCATGGTTACCAAGGACAGGACTGCAGCCTCTCACCATCCCACACCCACAAGTCAGGACAGACAGCTTAGGTTAAGGTTTTCTCCAAAGAGACAAAGAGCCTCCCACCCATAGCCCACATCATTTTCCCCCTTTATACTGAAGCTTAACTTGCTAAGCTTTGGCATAATTATTGTTGGAGCTATGAGGTGGGTGGCTGTTGGTTCTTTTGATTGATTACTTTACTTATCAATTTTTAGTGTAGCGTCCAGGAATTTGTTTTTAGAAGTTTGGAAGTTTTCATTCTGGACAACAGGATCCTGGGGTGGGGGCCCCCCTGCAGTTATCCTGGGGCCACTGGTGCTCAGTTGGATTTCCAGTTATACTCCAGATCCATCTACTAATTTTGTTTTACCCTTAAAGAGTTTGCACCTTTAATCTTAAAGGGGTGCTGAAGGGAGATGATCTTTTTTCTGTAACAGCTTCCTGCTGGACATGGGCAGTAGTCATTGCCTAATAAGTGTAAAACTCTTATTTTAACTGGAGGAAGATGGATCTGGCATTCTGTACAAAGCTGGATGAAGTTTTCATATGGTTAATAAGATGTTCATTCTGAAGGAAACAAACTTAATTAAAATTTTGAAATATCCATTTTTAAAAGAGGACATCAGATTACAGAGGTAGACAAGGTTAGGTGCTTATAAAGATGGCACCCCTTTTTAAAAGCTGGTGGGAACAGTATATATATATATATATTTTTTTTTTTTCTCTAAGGTATTTTAGAGAGAAATTACAATAGATACTTAGCTTTGTTTTGAAGACACATTTCAGGCTGTTTAATAATTGGCACACATGTGTTCTGTTAGATGCTCCTGGTGAACAGGCACCTTCTGGACGGTTGGTTTCATTCAGGATTAGTGCATGAAGATGGAAATTTTCTTACTTTTTAGTTGTGGGAGTGGATCAGAACTACAGAATAAAGTTTTTTATATTTTGGTTTTAATAGCACAATTTCTAGTAAATTTGACTGTTTAATAGGTGACCCATAATTAGCAAGCAAACCTCATTTTTGCTACACAGTAGAGTACAGTAGAATAGTAAGTTGGCTGAGCCTGGCTAAGACCATGGCCATATTTTGTAGACATATTTATTAATTATTTAGAAAATAAAATTACCAGGAATTTAACATGTCTAATATACTTTTGTACCTGATCCAGAATAGAAAAGATAATGTTATAATTACTAGGCATATATTTAGTGCAGGACAAAAGTACAGCACTTTAATATTAATTAATGTATTACTTAATGCATAAGGATTCTGAGTTGCAATTAATAGTTTTAAGTTTCAGGTTTGTAATACTTTACATGTTATCTCTCCATGGGAGCAGACCATAATGCCAATTGTGTTTAAGTTTTACTTACAGTATCCCAGTATCATGGCTCCACTTAGCATATTCTTCATACAGTGAGCAAGTCACAGCATCATTGATCCTAGAGCATTTCCAGTATTCTACTAGCCTGGTGCATAGTGATCTCTGGCACTATGGAACAGTGCCAGTCTGGAGGCGATATCCCTTGTACACTCGGCTGTACCAAGTCATCATTGGCTATGGCAGAAGCTTGAAACTGCAACATAGTTTCCATCAATTTCAGGAGCAGAACCAGAGGCTGATATAGCAAATATTTCTAATTGAGGGGTCAGTGACCAGCCTGACAATAACTCACATGGAGAGGCAACCTGCAATGTATTCAAGGCCTGGTTTGAATGCACAAAAGAGTTTGACAATGTTAAAGTTTATTCCTTTTTTAATATATATTTTAAACAATTTAATGCAACACATCACATATCAAATGGCTGTTTACTTATACAATTTTACTATTAATAGTAGGTATTTTACTTTAGTAATAGAGGGGAAAAACTATTTTTAATTAATGAAAACAGAAGATTCCCAATAGAATCAGGATAACTTTTTATTATCATTTACTTAAATATGCACTTTGCAGTGGCCTTCAGACAGGTTTTATTACCACAAAGTTATTTTTTGCAACCAATACCAATCCAAGTTTTTAGTTAACAATGACTTCTAGAACTAGAACTATTTAAACATTTTCAGTTTGGAAGATGTTTTACAAACTCTTTATAATTGACTACAACCATACTGACTAGTTACCTTAGGTTGAAATAAACTTAATAAATTATAATTATTAACTAAAGAAATTTACTTTATTTAAGAGAGTATATCTACAATCTTTCTTCTTTAGCTTAATTTCATTAACGTGCACTTACAGTTTTTATTACTCTAAAGATTTTGTACATATAATGTTAATTTAGTTAATGGGTAATTTATAAGCTATGGGAGATTACACTCAAGCTAAATAAAATTGAAACCATTAAAGTCTATGCAAGGAATGTTCTTTTTTCCTTTACAGGAAGCTAAAACTTGTTTGTTTAAGTTATGAAAATGAATAATTTTTAAAAGCATACTGACTACCAGGTTTCACAACACATTACGCAGTTACTTAATTTGTTTAATCATAATCTAGGAAAGTTCCCTCCATAGTTTTTATGGACTTTACTTACTGAAATTTGTCAACAAAGACACTAATTATCCTTATTTTATGGCTTTTAAAAGGCTTAAACTGGGAAATTATAGGGCAAACTAATTCTAAATTCCCCAGCCTAATAGATAGGTTTAATCTGCCACACCTAGTCCTGCCCTCAAAGCTCTTGCAAAGAGGAGGGCCTTTCCCAATAGTTTTATAATCAGATTTCTATATGACCTTTCCATCCTGCTTAGTTTAATTTGGGTTCCAGGAATATTTATTCACATATATAACTGCATATTAATTTTTAACAATTTAAATAGCACTCTTTTAAGAATTTTGGTTAGTTAATTTGATATTATCATCCTGATGTATGAAGACATACACTGAGTAAATGGGCAGACACAAAGAGGGTTAGACACAGAAACACAACTCATTGAGGTTACCTATGATTTGCATTATTTTATATACTATTTAGCTTAATTTGGGTTCCAGAAATATATATTACTTATATAACTGCATATTTAATCTCAACAATTTGAGCAAATAGGCAGACATGAATAATTTGACACAAAAACATAATGTTAGTTACTTAAAACTTCCATTTTTTTAACAAAATAAGTGTGACTGTAAAACATTTCAGAGACTTTTGACACATTTTCTTTTTTTAATTTGCACTATGACTCTGCAGTTTTGTACAAGAATTTTGTTTCTTAACTAATGGCTTGTAACCAAAATGTTCCCAATGCTTTAGCACCATTTTCTTTTGATTCAAGACTTTATATTTTATCTTGAATTTAGCAGAATTTTGGATAAGCAACAAGATTAATTCTATGTATATTTACTGAGGCTATTTGAAGCCTCAGGGAGACTGGTTTCTCTCATGAATTGCCACTTTTAAGAATACTGACAGTCTAGGCAGGAGAATTCCCTTTTTCCTCCAAGTCCTTGGGAGATAATAAAACTCCAGTGGTCATTTAAACCCAAGGGCTAAGAATTCCACAAGAATTTAGTTTACACTTGGATTCATGAGAGAAAGCAGGGCTACTAATACCAGTAGTACAGGAGACATCCCCAGGTCTGCCTTTCCCTGGACTATAGGGGCAGAAACTGTCATGAAATAACCATAGGCAAAGGCAAGGGAAGGGGCGAGGCTAGGCTTGAAGTAACCATAAATGAAGGTAAGGTTAGTTTAGAATTTACACTTACTATAATAGTTTAGGCTAAATTCACCCAGTTTTAATTTAGTTATTATCTTTCTGCTGCTTTATAATATAAATGCATCTATAATTGACCTTAACTCTTAGTTACAGTTTTTATTAATTTTTTAACCTTAAGGTGAATTGGATACCTTTATTAATTAAGCTACAAGAATTTTATTAGAGTTTAATAGAGCCTATTTTATTCTGACCTGAATTCAGGACCTTTCTGTCATCATGAGAAGGTAAAATTAATTCCAAATCAGGTTAAGAAATCCTAAATTTAGGAAATGGCTGGGCAGCATGGGAAATTCCTAGGGACCAGGCTGTTTTGGGATTTTGCAGGGCAGGAGGTGTCTGGACATTGATTTGGTGGGAAGGTAAGAGAGAAAATTCATGTATGAGATAAAATTGAGGCTCTCTTACATGGAGGTGGGGCTGCATGTGGGACACTCCCTCCTGGGGTGGTCAGAGCCACAGCACCAGCACTGCAGTGGTGATTCCTGGAGGCTCTGCAGTACTGGGGAATTCATAAGCCCTGAGTGGGCTATTGGGGGACTAACAGGGCAGGAGGCCTTCGCAGACCGATTTGGGGAGACAGATGGGAGTTTTGTGCGAGGCGGGGAATTTTTGATTTCTGACATGAATAATAGCACTTCCAGCTAGAGCCCCATCCCCAAGGATGGCTGCTGATCTGCAGTGGCCTTAAATTGCTCACAATAAAGAAACGTCACCAGGAGGCTGTTTCAGGGGCCTGCAAGGTGGGAGACGTCTGGAAGTCGATTAGGGGAATATTATGCCAGGCGTGGGAAATTCCATTTCGGACACTGATATCAGTGCTTCTGGCTGTAGCCCCGTCCCCTGGGCATGGTTGTTGATCTGCAGCATCATTAAATTGGCTGCTGTGTAGAGGCACCCCCAGGTGGCTGTTTCGGGGGCTTGCAAGGCGGGAGGTGTCCTGAAGTCAAATTGGTGATACAGCCACAGAAGAGACCCTAGTGAGAGGGTGAATTGTGGGGTTCTGACACATAGGTCACAGTTTGCGGATGTGACCTCCCCCATAGGGCTGGCACCCAGCTGTGGAGATCCCTGAAGGCTCTGTTGCCCTGCAGTGCTCTGAGGCTCCCTGTTAACCAGATTTGAGGTTGCCAGGTCTGTGTCCCCTAAACCCTGGGGACTGACACCCCAGAGACTCACACCTCTTGAGTCTGCAATATCACAGACTTTCCATCCCTGAATCCACCATGCCCTGAGGTCCATCTGAGGTCCTTGAATGTCCTAGCCCTCAACATTTGTGTTTTTTCTTTTTTGTTTTATTTTTGTTTTGTTTTGATTTTTTAATTTTTTTAAAATTTTTTATTTTTTATTGTCCTGATTGCTAACATTGCATTACCTCCTAGTCTTTTCTCCCATTGTACCCCCAAGGTCTTTTTTTTTTCAGTTATTTAGGTTTTCTTTTTTGTTCCTGTTATTGGTGTTCTATATCTTATTATCTTTTCCTTACTTTTCCCCTCCTTTTACCCACCCCACTTTTACTTTCTTTCTTTCTTCTCTCTCTTTTTTTTCTCTCTTTTCCCACATTTTCTTATTTTATTTTATCTTAATTATGCAATAGGTGCTGCAGGGAACATCTCACATTTGCTGGGTTTCCTCATCCTCCGTTGCCTCATTTCTGTGTGAATTGATTTTGGCTACCTACACTATCCCCTTTTCCCTATATCTTGATATGCTCCATCATCTACTGTCTCTCCTATATTCCACCTCCCTTTCTTTCATCCCCAAAGTGTCTAACTCCTAATTTCTACTGCCTTTGTTTTGTTTTCTGTCTTTTGTCCACTCTTGAAACTACTGCCTTTCTTTCTCTTTCCCTCTCTCACGAAAACAATAGCTTTTTAATTCATACCATATTCCTCCCATATTCAGTCGACTACCTCATCATAGGTACTCTACTTACTGCTATAACTCTACACAACTTACATCAATCTAATATATATCATCCCAGATTCATTGTTGCTCTGTTAACATTTATTACCAATACTACTTTACACATTTTCCTTTCTTACACAATTGCCTTTCCCGGGCTTTAATACTTTCCTTCAAAGTGAACTCAGCCAGCAAAGAGAATTTAGAATAAGAAGAACAAAGTCACAAAGAGAAGACATAACATTTAAGCAAAAACAACAGCTAATTAATCCCCAAGACTAGACAAAGAAGCTAAGGAACTGATTAAACCTGTCAAAACAAAATGATGACCAGACAGCAACAAAAATCTACAAACCAAACCAGTAATCAGGAAAACATGGCTGAATCCAATCAACAAACTAAAAACCCAAAAGGGGAGCAGAACTTCGCACAAGTAATTAAAGAGATCAGAACATATATCACAGACAAATTTAATGAAATAAAGGAAGAGGTTAATAATATGGAGACAACACTTGGAGGGGAAATTGCGCACATACACAAAAATATAACAGACATAATGGGAATGAACACCACAGTTCAAGAAATCAAAAATACACTCACAGCAAATAGCAGCATATTAGAAGAGGCAGAGAAGAGAATTAGTGATGTGGAAGACAGTACATTGGAAATCAAACAGATAGTAGAATTGAATGATAAAAAGATAGAAAAAATCCAGCTAGAACTTAGGGACCTGAATGACAATACAAAACACACAAAGATACGTATTATAGGCATCCCAGAAGGAGAAGAGAAGGGAAAGGGGTCAGAAGGAGTGTTGCAGGAAATAATGGCTGAAAACTTCCCAAATCTACTGAAAGAGACAGATATACATATCCAAGAAGCACAGCACACGCCAAACATCATAAACCCAATCCCAAGAGATACTTGTCAAATTATCCAATGCTCAAGACAAAGAGAAAATTCTAAAAGTAGGCAAGAGAAAAGAAAACTGTCACATACAAGGGAAGCTCCATAAGATTAAGCACTGATTTCTCATCTGAAACCATGGAGGCAAGAAGGCAGTGGTATGATATAGCCAAGGTACTAAAAAAAAAAATTCCAACCAAGAATACTCTATCCAGCTAAACTAGCATTCAAAAATGATGGAGAGTTCAAAACATTCACAGATAAAAAGAAACTGAAAGAGTATGCCAACAAGATACCACCCCTTCAAGAAATTCTAAACGGAGTGCTGCAGGAAGAAAGGAAAAAACAGGACAGGCAGAGTTGAAGGAGAGTGTAAGAGCAACAAAAAGACAAAAAGAGAAGGGGAAAAAAAACAAACACAATATGACAAACACAAGTCCAATCAAAACATGGCTAACAGAAATAATTCCTTGAAAGTAATAATGCTGAATGTCAATGGATTAAACACACCTATCAAAAGATTGAGACTGGGACATTGGATAAGGAAATATGACCCATCTACATGCTGTCTACAAGAGATACATCTTAGGCCTAGAGATTCATGGAGGCTGAAAGTGAATGGTTGGAAAACAATCTTACAAGCAAACAATAACAAAAAAAAGGCAGGAATAGCTATATTAATATCAGACAAAATAGACTTTAAATGCAAAACAATTGTGAGAGACAAAGAAGGATACCACATATTAGTGAAAGGGACAATCTGTCAAGAAGAATGAATAATCATAAATATTTATGCTCCTAACAAGGGCGCCTCTAAATACATGAGGCAAATGCTGGAAAAACTAAGTGAAGGAAAAGATGCACCTACAATTACAGTGGGGGATTTTAATACACCACTATCAACTCTGGACAGAACATGTGAATAGAGACTCACTAAAGAAACAAAATATTTGAACAGTATATTAGAGGAGCTGGATCTAACAGACATATACAGATCATTACACCAAACACAGCAGGATATACATTTTTCTCAAGTGCTCATGGATCATTCTCCAAGATAGACCATATGCTAGGCCACAAAGAAAGGCTTAATGAATTCAGAAAGATCGAAATCATACAAAATAATATCTCTGACCACAGTGGAGTGAAGCTGGAAATCTCCAAGTGCCAGAGGCCCAGATTTCACAGCAAGATATGGAAATTAAACAGCACACTTTTAGAAAAACAGTGGGTCAAAGAGGAAATCTCAAAAGAAATCAATGACTATCTTGAAACAAATGATAATGATAAAACAACATACAAAAATTTATAAGTGCAGCAAAAGCAGTACTGAGAGGGAAATTTATAGCCATAAATTCATACATCAAAAAAGAAGAGCAAAAATTGAAGAACTAACTGCACATTTGGAGGAAATAGAAAAAACAACAACAAAGTAATCCCATAGTAAGAAGAAGGAAGGAAATAACAAAGATAAGAGCAGAACTAAATGAAATAGAAAATAAGAAAGCACTTAAAAAAATAAACAAGACCAAGAAGTGGTTTTTTGAGAGGATCAATAAAATTGAAAAACCTTTAGCAAGACTAACAAAGAAAAAAGATAGAAGATGCAAATACACAAAATAAGAAATGAGAAAGGAGATATCACCACTGACCCCACAGAAATAAAGACTATCATAAGAGGATATTTTGAAAAACTATATTCCAACAAAAATGACAATTCAGAGGAAATGGACAAATTCCTTGAAACACATAAGCAGCTTATTTTGATGAAAGAAGAAATTGATGATCTCAAAAAACCAATCACAAGTAGAGAGATAGAATCTGTCATTAAAAACCTCCCAAGTAAGAAGAGCCCAGGGCCAGATGGCTTCACAGGTGAATTCTACAAAACATTCTGGAAAGTACTAACACCAATCCTCCTGGAACTATTCCAAAAAATCGAAACAGAAGGAACATTGCCTAACTCCTTCTATGATGCCAACATTACCTTAGTACCAAAGCCAAAGACACCACAAGAAAGGAAAAGTACAGACTGATTTCTCTAATGAACCTAGATGCAAAAATACTTAACAAAATACTTGCTAATCGTATTCAACAACACATTAAATGAATTATACACCACGACCAAGTGGGATTCATTCCAGGTATGCAAGGATGGTTCAACATAAGAAAACCAATCAATGTAATACACATATAATCAGATTGAAGGGAAAAAATCACATGATTATATCTATAGATGCAGAAAAAGCATTTGACAAAATACAGCACCCTTTCTTGATAAAAACACTCCAAAAGATTGGAATACAAGGAAATTTTTTGAACATGATATAGAGCATATATGAAAAACCTACAACCAACATTGTTTAAAATGGAGAAATCCTAAAATGCTTCCCTCTAAAGTCAGGAACAAGACACAGATGTCCATTCTCTCCCCTACTATTTAACATTGTCTTAGAAGTACTTCCTCGAGCACTGAGGGAAGAACAAGATATAAAAGGCATTCAAATTGGAAAGGAAGAAGTCAAAATTTCATTATTTGCAGATGACATGATCCTATACATAGAAAACCTTGAGAGGTCTACAACAAAGCTTCTAGAACTCATAAATGAGTTTAGTAAAGTCGCAGGTTATAAGGTCAATGCGCAAAAATCAGTAGCATTTCTGTACACCAATAATGAGCAAGATCAGGAGGAAATCAAGAAACGAGCACCATTCACAATATTAAATTAAAAAAATCAAATATTTAGGAATAAATATAACTAAAGATGTAAATAATTATACACAGAGAACTATACAAGAATGTACAAGGAAATCAAAGAAGACCTAAATAAATGGAAGAATATTCCGTGTTCATGGATAGGAAGACTAAATATTATTAAGATGTCTATGCTACCAGAACCAATCTACACATTCAATGCAATCCCAATAAAAATCAACACAGCCTTCTTTAAGGAACTAGAAAAACTATGAAATTTATTTGGAAAGGAAAGAGGCCCCGAATAGCCAAAGACATATTGAAAAAGGAAAACGAAATTGGAGGAATCACACTACCTGACTTCAAAACATACTACAAAGCTACAGTTGTGAAAACAGCATGGTATTGGCATAAGGAGAGACACACAGACCAATGGAATCGAATTGAAAGTTCTGATATAGAACCTCATATATATAGCCATATAATATTCGATAAAGCCACCAAAACCTCTCAACTGGGAGAGAATGGCCTATTCAACAAATGGTGCCTGGAGTACTGGATATCCATATGTAGAAGAATGAAAGAGGATTACCATCTCACACCTTATACAAAGATCAACTCAAGATGGATCAAAGCCCTAAATATAAGAGCCAAGACCATAAAGACCTTGGAAAGCAGTGAAGGGAAACCTCTACAAGACCTTGTAATAGGAAATGGCTTCATGAATATCACACCAAAAGCATGAGCAGCAAAAGAACAAATAGATCAATGGGACTTCCTCAAAATTAAAGCCTTCTGCACCTCAAAGGAGTTTGTTAAGAAAGTAAAAAGGGAACCTACACAATGGGAGAAAATATTTGTCAACCATAAATCTGATAAGAGACTTATAACTTGCATATATAAAGAACCCCTATATCTTGAAAATAAAAAGATAAACAACCCATTTTTAAAAATGGGAAAAAGATTTAAACAGACACTTCTCCAAAGAAGAAAGACAAATGGCTAAAAAGCACATGAAAAAAGGCTTCAAATCTCTAGCTATCATGGAAATGCAAATCAAAACTACAATAAGATACCATCTTACTCCCATAAGATTGGCAGCTATGAAAATAAACAGAACAATACAAATGCTGGAGAGGATGTAAAGAAATGGGAATACTCATCCACTGCTGGTGGGAATGCAGAAGGATCCAACCATTCTGGAGGACAGTTTGGCGGTTTCTCAAAAAACTAACCATAGATTTGCCATATGACCCAGCAATACCACTGCTGGGTATATACCCAGCAGAGCTGAAAACAAGGACACAAACCAATATATGCACACCAATGTTCATAGCAGCATTGTTCACTGTCGCCAAAATTTTGAATCAACCCAAATGCCCATCAACAGACGAGTGGATCAATAAAATGTGGTATATACATACAGTGGAATACTACTCAGCTTTAAGAAAAAATACCCTACAAACACACGTGATAACTTGGATGAATCTTGAGAACCTCATGTTGAGTGAAGCAACCCAGTTAGTAAAGGACAAATACTACATGACCTCAATGATATGAAATAAGCAAGCTGTCTCAGAGAGCTAGAGACTGGAAGATAGGCTTACAGGAAATTAGGGGGTAGAGGAAGGATGTAAACTCACATCTACGTGGGTGAAATCTATGATAAGCTGGAGGTAAGTATGCGTACAAGGAAGAGATAAAATGGGGGCATAGGTTTACCTTTGGGTGGTGAATTGCGGGTTTGAGGGGTCTAGGGATTGGCAGATGGGTAATATTGCCCACGAAATTGGGGGTGTGTGGGGCAACATACGAACATAGGATATTGTCAGGTATTGGTTGGGAGTATAATGCTGAGAAAACCTTTTCAAAATATAATTACGAAAGTTACCTGTTTAAGATACTCAAAGGGGATAATCTGACGCAGTGCAGACTCCTTGGGAATATGTGAATGCTCATTTTGCTAGAGTGGTTTATACCATTGGGTAGAAACCCATATAATTAGAGTGAAGTTAGACCCACATCCTGGGGAGGACTAATGCCATCAAATAGAGGGAACTGTATCTCTCAAGAGAAAGGGTGGCTCCCAGGGCATTAGGGTAGTTGAGCAAGTCAAGCCCTCAACACTGTTGCAAGTATCTCTGAACATGGATCCTCAAGAAATGAAGATTGACTGTCACTGTGGGCCCCAAAGGGGAGGAAGAAATAGATATAGAATAGATGGAACCAAAGTAAATGTGAGGGCAAAAGAAGTGTTTCACAAGAGTGCACAAGGATGGATATAAAACATGTAATATTACACCAAAAACATATAGAGGACGACAGACTAATAATGTAAACCACAATGTAAAACATAGGATAACTAAAAAATTTAGAAAACTGTATAGCCTACAGTATAAACCACAATGTAAACACAAATGTTACTTTGTTTGAAAGCTATTGTCTCAATATCTGTACATCAGTTTCAGTAAATATGATATGCATAACGTAAAAGATTATGGCTGTGGAAGGGAAATGTTTTATAATGGATATGCGGGAGTACTGTATATTGTATATATGAATTATTGTGATGTAGGGCTCTTGTGAAGAGAAGCTCAATAATTAGGAAAAAAGAAAAAAGATAGGATGTAGAATTTTTCCAAATCCATATGTATTCTATATCTAACATTTAAACTCATCGCTATATTCCATTTTACTAGTAAGGGAACCTGACATTATATTGGGCTTCACTTCTCAGGAAGTTTTGGATCACAGAGTGGTTCAACAATGGCAGTGGAGGAATACTGGTATGGGATGTTATTGAGAGGGGACATATGGTTGACAGGGAGTTATACAGGGCATGTGTCCAGGGTGCATGGAAATGTTTGGATATACTCATAGTGGAAACAATTAAAAACAACAGCTGGGGGGTACTGGGTTCCTGGCCAGGGGAGGGGGGGCTCTGTCATGGTCCGTAGGGGAGCAGTGGCAGTCCACCAGGTGCAACGGCAAGGACCAGGAAGGAATGAGGGTCCAACAGTGAGCCCCTGGTACTAATGACTATGTTTGTGTGCCTATACACCTGAAATAAGAACAAGGCCTAGAGCAGCACTGTGCCTAAGAGTTCCCTCCTGACAGCCTCTGTGTTACTCAAATGTGGCCAGTATCAAAGCCAATCTCAGCATGTAAATGCAATGTCTTCCCCCCAGTGTGGGACATGACACCCAGGGATGAGTCTCCCTGGCACCGAGGGATCACTACCAAATACCAGCTGATGATGCAACTAGAAAATGACCTTGAATTAAAGGTTCAACGCAGACCCGCAGAATATCCCTGTCTACATATAATAACAGGAGTTTAAAATGGTGTTTGACCTAATGTAAGGGGGAAATGGAAAGGAGAAATAAGTTTATATGGCTATGAGTCTCTAAAAAAGAGTCTGGAGGTTGTCAGAAGAATTTCCCTTATGCACACCTGAGCGGAGTCTCAGAGACAGATAAAATAGATACAACCCCAGGTATTGGTTCTTTTGAGGGCTAAAGAAACCCACAGGTTCTATGGTCATGGCAGATGGAGTTCACTGCCATGTCAGTTGGCCCTTCTTTGGAGCTGGTGTTTCTGCGTGATGGAGCTGGACTCAGACGGGATCTCTTTTCACAAGCCTTTCATGCTACTTTACTGGAATTGTAGTTGGTACTGGGGTTTAAGATATATCTAGGGGATTTGAATCTGTGGACTGACAATATGATAGCCAGGCCCTGAGCCTCAACAGACTTCAGCTCCTACACTCTTATTTATTGGACTTACCCCACTCAGCTAACATGGAGTTGAAGAATGTCAAACACCACACCATGGAGCCTAGAGTTCCTACAACTGAAAGCAGGAGAAGCGCATCCAGTATCCATGTGGAATCTAAGCCCTCTCTTGACATAGATGTGCAATGGACACAACCAATCCAAGGTCCACAGAGAAAATGGGCATTGGTGTGGGAAAAGTGGCCATGGTGGCTGCTGGGTGTGGGGAATGGGAGGAAAAGATGAGATGTGGAGGCGTTGTCGGGTCTTGGAGTCATCCTGGGTGATGCTGCAGGGACAATTACTGGACATTGTAGATCCTCCCATGGCCCACTGGAATGAACGTGGGAGAGTATGGGCTATGATGTGGACCATTGTCCATGAGGTGCAGCAATGCCCAGAGATATACTCACCAAATGCAATGGATGTGTCATGATGATGGGGGAGAGTGTTGCTCTGGGGGGAGTGGTGGGGTGGGGGCGGTGGCGGTGAATGGGGACCTCATATTTTTTGAATGTAATATTTTTAAAAATGAATAAAAAAAAAAAGAAATCCTAAATTTAGGCAGAGAAATTACGAGTGCAAACCTCTGGTGCTTTTTAAATAGAAAACAATATGGAACAGTGTTTTCAGTGTTCCAGTACAAAAGAAAGAAAAATTAAAATAGGAATCCTAAGTCTTAGCATTGATTGGAAGGGGACATCTCAGCTTCTCAATTTCTAAGGTCCCAGAGGAAAAAGGAAGACACCCCTATAGGAAATGTGATAAAATTATCAAATACATCTCATGTAGAAGAGTCAATATGTTAAAATGTTTTATAGAAAATAAACAATAACAAAAAAAAGAATTTTATTAGTAACAATTCTGTGAAGTCCTGCCTTTTCTTCGTAATGGAACAAATTTTCATCTGCAAGTTATGCATTTAATTTACCAGCAAGATTCATTTTCAACTATGTTTTTACCTTTTTACCATGAATTCTTAGGCACCAGCAACTGACAAAAGCCAAACACAGATTTCAAAGTAGCATTTCATTCCTTTTTTTTTCTTTTCCCTCTGTAGTCTTACAGCCCTGAAGTTCCTAGCCAGACCATTGAAAAGGCTATCAAGGGATTAAAGGGCCATTGTTTCAAGTGGTAGCCTCCTTTCTTTAGACAAGTTTACAGTTCTAAAACATTTCAAAGTATTTCTACAGTCTTACAGAGAGAGAGATTTGGAAAAGTAAAGAACCTGGGCAGAATGCAAATGTATTTTGGCCTTGACATCCTAGGAAGGGAACATTACTGCATTTTATTTTGATTCTGCTTTTCATCTCCTTCACCTTCCCCCTTCCAGGCAGTCAGTGCACAAAAATCAAACAGGAATGCAACTTATAATTAGAAGGTGTGGACTCACTGGAAAGGGGCAAGCCACTGCCCCCTTTTCAGCTTTCTGCCAAAATGGGTAGACAGAACCTACTCAAATTGAGCACCCTTCCTGGGGACCCAGCCACCCTGACTGGGGCAGCCCCAACAAACCTGAGTGTGTGGCATGTACACAGATGGCCTTCAAGCCCCGGCAGAGGGGCAGACCAGAGATGAGGCAGCAGAGCATGCACAAACATCCTGACTCTGCAAACATCCAGACTCCTCAGTTTTGCCCCATAATCAATTCACCCCCTTGACAATGGCAAGGGAGGGTTCCAGCTCAACTAAATTCCACCACTTTACATAGCCACACAACTATAACACCAGCATTGACCTGACACAGAAACACAAAGGTCATTAATCTGACTCAAAAGTTCTTTATATATATTTTTTTCAGCATGGCTGCCCCTGCACCCATCACAAACCTTAGACAATTCATTTGCGATTCAGCACCACAGCAAAAGATTCTAGCTAGACCTTTTTCACTGTTTAAGTTTACACCCAGAACAAGCTTCACTAGAAAAGCTGATCCATTTTCCTGTAACCAAGTTTGTTTGTTTTTTTTTTTAAACCCAGACCAATTTCCAGGACATTAGGACTTGAACTTATAAATAGCCCTTCCTATTAAAATCAAGCCTCCACTCCTTCGGTGGATATAAAACCAGTACCAGATTCTACATGCAGTTAGACAAACCCAAAATACCAGGCTTTTTCCTAGTTTTTCTCCTTTTTCCAGACCTAGAGAAAACAGCTTCCCCCCAATTTTCTGGGGCTACTAGGGTTCTCTTGGGAGGTGATCAGCCTCTCTCCCTAGCAATTAAAGCTAGGGTTCTCCAGACTGTGCTTACACGGGGAGTCTTACCTTCTTCCATGTTCAGAGTTCTTTCTCATTCCCAGAATCTTTCTCTTCAGACGTTCCATTGCCCTTGATTTTTCTCGGGAAGATTCTGGTGGAGCCCACATCCTTTCTGGATTAAATTTAATCTAGGGGCACCCAGATTTGGGGTTCACCCAAGTCCTCCCAGCTTCCTCAGGGATATGGAAGGGGGCAGCAAAATGCTACCATCTCTGGCCTTCGTTTGCAATCTGGGATGAGCCCCCCAAAATGTTGTAGCATTTGAGAGAGGTTCAATTATTTGCGTATGGAAAGGCCAGGACTCAGGAATGATTTCAAGAAGGAAAAATGGTTTATTGATGGCTGACCGGACTCAGGAGCTTTCTGTTTCGAACCTGAGCCATGAACAAGAATTTTGAGTTCTTTTTATACAGAGGAAGGGCTAAATTATTCTTTGTTTCAGTGCTCAATAGGTTTGAATTAGCATATATATCTTCCACATCCTATGTTAGCTTTTAGCATAGACTTCATACATTCTAGAAAAGCTTTTTAGCACATTTGGTTTGCATTTTCCCTGAATATTTAAAGTTTATAGAGTTTGCATTGATAAACTGTTTCCTGGGACTGGAGTCATTGCCATGGTTACCAAGGGCAGGGCTGCAGCCCCCCATCATCCCACACCCACAAGTCATGACAGACAGCTTAGGTTAAGGTTATCTTGGAAGAGACGAAGAGCCTCCCACCCATAGCCCACATCAATGCAACAGTGTTCATATGAGAGTTTGTTGAAGTGCTATATGTAATTGTAAAAAAAGAAAAATTGTCAATGTCCTACAGTAGAATATTTGTTTGACAAATCATTATATATCATATTTTATAATAGAATACTTTCCAATTATTAATAATACACATACATAAACATGGATAGTTAGATAGTTGCAGATAGATGATAGTTGGTAGGTAGGTTGGTAGATACATGTTGCAATGGGCAAATGTACACAGTATATTGTTTAATGGAGAAAACAGATTATAAAATATTATGCATAGTTAGATGCTATTTATGCAAAAATGTTTAAATATTTTTAATGTAAAGTGAGTTCTTGGGAAAGTACATATGTGCAAGTTTAGTGACGATATTGACAATTCAGATTTTAAAAAATTGTTTACCTGCCTCTCCCTAAAATAAACATCAAATTTAAAAAAATAAATTTTAAACCAGAGAAAATTTAAAAACAATAAGTAGAAAAGTTTTTCCCTAAGTTCTCTAAGGCCGATGACAATCACAGTTCATGTTTGTAATTCACAATCTTACTTTTCTTTTTCTTTCCTTCAGCTCCCACAATTTCCATTTTATCCTGCTCTCTGAGTGAGGAGTACTTAAATGTTCCACCCAAGCAATATATCCATGGGCTATGATTTCTGTAGTTTAGGACTCTGATTTTATCCTATTTAAAATATCCTAAGACCTCAAACCGAGAAATTACCTTAAAAGGTGTATCTGAGTCGCTTCACTAGTGTCCACGGCGCCTCTGCGCCCGCAGAGCTCACCGCCTGGCCATCCGCGCCTCTCCCCGGCCTGCAGGCGGCCCCGCGAGGAGTGCTCCCCACCAGCTGCACCCCGGCCAAGAGGCGGCGCCTCAGCCTGCGGCCTCGGGAGGGCAGCCGGCAGGGCCGGGCTCAGGGCGGTGGTGGGACAAGCGCCTCCACGGGTCCTGTGCGTGTCTGTCCCTGTCTCTGCACGTCCATCCCTGTCCTCCTCTGCGTCCACTTCTGGGTGCGTGTCCGGCCCTGTGTGTATCTGTGACCATCGCTGTGCATCCGCCCCTGTCCAGCTCTGAGTCCGCCTCTGGGTGCGTGTCCGTCTGTGTACCTGATGTCCCTTGAGCTTGTGTCCCCTCTCGCCACCCACTGGCCCTGAGGGCCACCTCCAGGTCCTTCATATGGCCCCGTGTCTCCGTCTCTGGTTTTGGTCCCTGGAGCTGCACCACACGCTTGTGTCCTGGTGGCATTCCGTGTCTCCCTCCCTCTGTCCGGCTGTCTGTATTCTGTCCGGTCTTCCTCTCTTCTCCGTGGCCTTCCTCATGGCCGGTTAGTCCCTGTCCTTCTCCTGGAAGCCTGCCCCGGGGCCTCAGGCCGTCGCAGGGAGCTTGGACATGGGGTGTGGGGAGATCCCCGCCGTCACTGCACGCCCAGCCCCCGGGCTACTGGGACCTTCCTGCCTGCAGGCGGCTCCCCTGGAGAGGGGGCTCCTGAAGGCTTTGTCTTCCTGCCCCTCCCGCCCTCAGTCCTTCCACACCGCAGGGAACCTGTTCGGTGTTGTGGGCTGAACCCACCCGCTGGGAAGAGGGAGGCGGGCCACTGCCTCTCCCCAGGGACCCCAGTCGGAGTGCTTTGGGCTGGGCGGCGTGGGGTGCCTGGGATTGCTTGAAGGGGCTTGGCTGCAGATGTGGGTGGGATCTCCCCACCCCTGGGCGTGCAGTATTTGCTTACTGATGGATCCTTCCCAGATGGAAGCAGGGACAGCCCCCTCCTCTGCGGTCTCAGGGTTGTCATTTTCTCCTGCAAAGACTCCTCCCATCTCCTTGCAGAAATGGCTTCCTAGGCTTTCTCAGCAGTCGGCCCCTCCGGTATGGGCTGGGGATTTCGGAGGGGAGCAACTGCCCCGCTGAGTGCAGAATGCCAGCCTTCGCGATTCCACCAGTACCCTTTCAGTTACATTTGGGGAAACTGAGTCCCAAAAAGTCAATGCACACAGCCCCTCCCCAGGTCACAGGGCAGCTAGGGCTTGGCAGCGCTAGGATTTCCAGGCCCTTGAGCGGCCGTGCCCTGGAGGCCTTAGTGAGGGGAGGAAATAAATTTGAATTCTTTCTGTAGGAGGCAGGATTAGCATAGGGCACTTTTCCTGAGTGAGCAGCTCCCTGCCTAGCCTTCCTTGAAATGGAGCTTTCCTGAAGGGTGGGGATGGGCAGGCTTTCCACATGTGGAGGGAAGAGGACAGTCTTCGGCTTCTATTCTGAAAAGGTGTCAGGACACTTTAGGCAGAAATTGGAGGCTCCTCAGTAACACATTCAGCACACGTTCATGGCAAATTCCAGCCCAACAGGCCTACCTGGCACCTGGCTCCCAATGTCTGGAATGGGAGGGGTCAGGGGCCATCTGCTCCAGGTCCTCCAGCCTCTTGCTCAGCATCTCCAGGCAGCCACCACCTCTCTCCTGTCCCTCCTGCCTTCTGACAGACCCTGCCCCCATGGCCTGTAGGCCTTCCCAGAACAATGCTAATAGCATAGGTGTTTACTGAGCACTTACTATGTGCCAGGTGCCTTAGTGGGCTGCTTCAGCTTAATACTAGTAAGATCTTGTGAGGTGGGAAAATTATTTCCACTTCACTGAACAAGAGCCTGAGGTTCAGAGAAGTAAGTGACTTACGCAGGGACAGCCAGTGGGGAAGTGGCAGAATTGGGATTGACCTCCACTTGCTCTGACCCAGAGCTTGCCCTGAGTGTCCCAGCAAGGCCTGGCTGCTTCCGGGGAGGAGAGCCATCCACAGGAGGCCAAGACCAGAACTCCATGACCACACTCTTCCTCATTGTCTCCTCCCCTGGCCTCCAGCCCTCCCCTGGCAAACAAGACACCTCCACCCTACCCTGTACCTGCAAAGCCATCCCCTACTCATCTGCCCCCCAACACCCACAAGTCCTCCTTCAGGTCCCAGCTCAAGTGCTGCCTCCCTGGGCAGCTTCCTCTGACTCCTCCAGGCAGACTTCCCTACTCCGTGGCCCGGACTCCTTGCTCCCCTTGTGCGCTCTCTGTTCTTATGGCGATTGTGACATCATCACTGTCAGCAAGGCTGTCTCCATCTCCCCATGAGGGACTGTCCAAGCTGAGTCCTCTCACCTGGGAAGGTAAACAGCAGGTACCCAGTCAACATTGTATAAAAACATGAACTTATGGTTCTGAAAGGCCTTGGAGGCCAAGGATATTGGAATTCTAAATTCTCAGAAGGACTTGAAATTTGATGTTCAGAGAGGGCTCAGCTTAGAGCCTGAGTAGATTAGAGGCAGAAGTGTGGCAGCGCAGCCAGGACAAGCCACCAGCCCTGGGCACTTGTACCTCCAGGAGGGTTTTGTAGCAGCTGTGACCCCTGAGGCTTGAACACCTGTGGGTTAATGAGGTAATTTAACTCTCTCAGATGGTTGGTGGTGCCCTGTAGTTAAGCTTAGGTATTTCAGAACCATGCCTCCTCCTCTCAGGCAGTTCTGGAACTGTGGAGGGAGCCTCTGGTAGAGGAGCTTGGCTTTGGGCAGACTCCTGTCACCTGAGTCAGCATCTGTCAGTGGGATGGGACAGATGCTGGACTCTCAGGATGAGGGAAGAAAGGAACCTCGCAGGCCCTCTGAGTGGCATCTGTTGCAGCCTCTGCTGTGGAAGCCTGTTACGAGTGCTTGCTGTGTGCCAGGTGTGGGCTCATCACCTGCCTTGTTAGGGGGTGAGTGGTGGGCATAGTTGAGCCTGGGACTGCTGGGGCTGTGGGACTGTGTCCACTCTGGGTGGGATTTGGGTGTTTTGCCCACAGGAAATGACTGGGATTCCAGGTGACCTATGAACCCAACTGAGCTTCTGTGGGTTCCAGAGTCCAGTGCCCAGCTGCTCTGGGGTGGAGACTCTCGGGGCAAAGTGGGCTGAGCTGTCTTGTGGGCCCTGGGCATTTGCCCAAGTGTGTGTATGGGGGGGGGGCTGGCCCCCTTCACAGAGGCAGCTCACATCTGGCAATGGGTCTGGCTGTTTGGCCGTGACCTGGCCCAGGACCAGGTGTGCTTGTCCTCTGGGCCTGCCTCAGTGCATGTTGTCAAGAGCCACCCAGGCCTGGGCTCCCTGCCTGTTAGGAGGCCCAGGGAAGTGCCATCCTGTGGGGACAAAGGAGTATTTAAATCCCCTCATTCCTTTTGTCCTTGACATAAGCCCTATGGTAGGTGTTGTTCTGCTCTTCTTTTGGGCCTCCATGAACCAAGAAAACTGGAGGTTCCAGGTAATCTGCCCCAGTTGCATACATGGTAAGTAGCAGGATGTGCTAGAACAAGCCTCACCTGCTTCCACAGCCTGCAGGTCACACACACAATTTCAAGACAGGGGACCTGGTGGAGTTGTGAGTGCTCAGGAGGGTGGGTGCCGAGAAGGACACCACTGGAGCTGGTGGGGAGCACCATGGTGGGTGTGATCCCTGACATAGCGCTGAGGCTGGGCAGGCCTGGCTGGAGGTGGAGGAGAGTCGAGGCTGGAGGGGGTGTGGAGCTGTGGCCCCTAGACCCTGGGCTTCCCTGGCCAGGTACCTGGCAGCTTGGCAAGGGTTGGGGCCATTGAGGGGCCTGCTTTGGAGAGGGATTAGCTGGCAGACCCTGTACACACACAGATCACCTAATTCCACCTTCCTGGAGGTAGGTTCTTTTCCTGCCCCATTTCACAGGAGAGGAAACAGCTTCAGAGAGGAAAGTGACTTGGCCAGAGTCACACAGCCTGGAGGTGGCAGAGATGGGATTCCAGCTGAGGGCGGTTGGATGCAAATAGCCATCCCAGAGGGGGCCCTGCAATGGACCAGAAGGAGTGGAGGGGAGCTGCCCTCCTGTGAGCCTGTCCTCTGTCTGAACAGTGGTGCCTGTGGCCCAGCCCTTCATGGTTTGGCCCAGTGCAGCTGGGGAGAAGCAAAGTGGTCTGGAGGTGAACATGGGGGCTGCGCTGGCTGCTGGAAAAAGGACGTGGGCCCTGGCTGAGCACTGCACACTTCAATGCCTCTGTGTCCTCATTTGTGAGATGGAGACGACAGGCTTCGTGGGGTCATGGGAAGTCATTGGAGGAGGTAGTGGACAGCTTCATAGGGCTGCCGCAGGGCCTGAGTGGGCATTGGGAGCTCAGCCTGGATTCCAGCCTGGGTGGGCTCCACCCCCACAGTGCCACTGTCTTGACTTATTGTCACAAAGAGTCAGAAGAGCCTTGCTCAGTGACTAGCAGGTGAAATTATGGTTATACTCTTGCCAGGACATTGAGACAGCTATGCCATCTGGGGGATGGTTTCCTGGGGCTCCCTGGAGCCCTGCACACCAACCCCCTCTTGGGCATCTGGCCTAGTGCTGTGGGGAGGAAGTATGACTCTTTGAGCAGTGCAGTGGCTCTTTCGGTTCCTAGCCCTGTGCTTATGAACTGTGAGCTCTGGCCTCCTTCTGTTGGGAGTGGCTGGAGCAGGTGAGCCCATTTGGGCTGTGGTTGTGGCTCTCTCCTTTTTCAGGAACCTCAGGAATCTGGACTTCTGACTTTGAGGCCAAGGGTCATCAGCTTGTTTGCACCTCCCCCTGCTCCCTGACCCTCAGCCTGCAGCAGAGGGGGTGACAGGCATTTGCTCTCCTTGTTTTTATTTGCCTCCTTCCCCAAGCTGGGTAGGGCTTGTGAATCTGAGCCAAGCAATGAGGCTGCTAAAGAGAAAAAACAGCCACAAAATGACCATTTCTTCTCCAATTAAAAATTGCTACATGCAGGGAAGCAGACTTGGCCCAATGGATAGGGCATCCGCCTACCACATGGGAGATCCACGGTTCAAATCCTAGACTTCCTTGACCTGTGTGGGACTGGCCCATGCACAGTGCTGATGCACGCATGGAGTGCTGTGCCATGCATTTGTATCCCCTGCATAGGGGAGCCCCACACATAAGTAGTGCACCCCATAAGGAGAGCTGCCCAAGAAAGAAAGAAAGAAAGAAAGTGCAGCCTGCCCAAGAATGGCACCACACACACAGGGAGCTGACACAACAAGATGATGCAACAAAAAGAAACACAGATTCCTAGTGCCACTGATAAGGATAGAAGCAGTCACAGAAGAACACAGCGAATGGACACATGTTACATGCAGATTACAGAAAACTAGAAAATAAAAGAGGGAAGCAGATGTGGGTTAAGCAGTTCAGCACTTGCCTACCAGATGGGAGGTGTGGGGTTTCTCTCTGGGTGCCTTCTAAAAAACAAACAGACACAGGGAGTGGACAGTGAAGACAGTGGGTGCAAACAACAAGGGGGGTAGAAATAAATAAAAATAAATCATAAGACAGCAAATAGACACAGAGAATAGACAAGTTGGGTGGGGTGAAGGGGTGAGAAATAAAGAAATCTTTTAAAAATAAATAAATAAATAAATAAATCATAAATAAAAGAATCTGAACTGGTGGTTCTCTTAGGGAAAATTGTACTGCAGTTATATTTTTAAATAATTCCTATAGATCAAGCTATGACTAAATTGAGCTCACAATATGAAATTACGAGATGAATGGGCAAATAATTCTAGTAAGAATTAGGAGAAAAAACAAATAACAGGTTTAGATCCCTAAGATCCTCTCAGAATAGAGCTAGCCAAGAGAGACAATGAAAAAACCATTCTTTAAGGGCGATTCGATGTATAAAATAAGTAATGGAAAATGTGAGAAAATACATGATACTATCAAATTAGTCCAAATCAAAATCTAATGGAAATAGTCATAGAAGATAAAAACTTTATGGATTAAATAGCAGATTAGACACAACTGAAGGGAGAATTCATGAAATGGAAGCTAGATCTGAACTCAGCACAAAGAGGTAAAAGGAGAGAAAAAATGGAGAGTTTGAGAGAGGAGGAGAAGAAAATGATCATGAATGATCACTAATTCATAGATTTTAACTAAAATGTATGAATAAATAGCTTTTTTCCATTGATGTGAGTGTGACATTTTGGAGCTGTTTCTGGATCCCAGAAAGGATCATGTTTTAGGAGCTCAGCCATTTCTGTGTGTATGGGGCACTTTGGTCAGATTGCTCCTGTGAGGTGTGTCCCAGGGTGGGTCCTGACCCTCTAACTGGAGTACTTTATAAATGAGGGACTGACAGAGGAGACATGCAGGGAAAAGCAGCAGAAACAGAGACCCCAAGAGGCTGGAATCAGTGGAGCACAGAGGCATGGAAAGAGGCCCCTGAGAGGCTGAGAGAGATGAGGCCCAGAGGAAAGGGGAGAGACAAACCATATGCCTGAGCACCCACAGTGGAGCTCAGGGAAAAGCGAACTTGGAGGGAAAGGCAGAGAACTCACCAGAGACTGTCCACCATTGTGCCTTGTCACATGGCAGGAGTCCAGGATCACCAGCAGTCAACCTTAGGTGAGAGAGCATCTCTGAAGATGCCTTGATTGGGACATTTTCAAAGTCCCAGAACTGTAAGCTTTTAACCTAATGCATTCCCATTTTAAAAGCCAACATTTTTCTGGTATTTTGTTCCTAGTAGCTTTTAGAAAATTAAAACAAAGTGGTTTCAAATGTTTTCTTATTTCCAACAATGCTGTGGTAATTAATCATGCACATTTCCTAGTATATATCTATACATATTCCAACAAAGTATAATTCTTGGAGTGGGATTACTGAGTTATGAAAAATGTGTTGGTCCAACTTATTTGCTGTAGCCAAATGATTTTCTTTTTTTATTTTTAAGATTTATTTATTTATTTCTCTCCCCTTCTCCCCATCCCAGTAGTCTGTTCTCTGTGTCTATTTGCTATGTGTTCTTTGTCCACTTCTGTTGTTGTCAGTGGCACGGAAATCTGTGTTTCTTTTTGTTGTGTCATCTTGTGTCAGCTCTCCATGTGTGCAGTGCCATTCTTGGACAGGCTGCACTTTCTTTCATGCTGGGAGGCTCTCCTTACAGGGTGCACTCCTTTTGCATGGGGCTCCCCTGTGCGGGGACACAAATGCATGGCACGGCACTCCTTGCACACATCAGCACTGTGCGTGGGCAGCTCCACATGGGTCAAGGGTGCCTGGGATTTGAACCACAGACCTCCCATGTGGTAGACGGATGTCATAACCACTGGGCCAAGTCCACTTCCCATCAAATGATTTTCAAAGGAGATCAATTTATACTGCCATCAGCAGTGGAAGATAATTCCCATTCTTCCCCTTTTAAATTTTCACCAATCAGATATTTGTGAAAAAGCATCTCATTATTGCTTAATTTGCATTTCACTGATTAGGTTATGTTGAGCACCTTTTCATATAGCTATTAGAAGTTCAGTTTTCCTGTTCTGTGAATTGCCATTGCATATATTTCTAATGGTTGTTTTCATTTTCTTAGTGATTTGAGTGTAATTTTCATGTATTCTGCATACAGATGAGTTTTAAGTGTTTCAAGTATGAGCTGAGAATATAAATAACAGGACATAGCTTGCATTTTAATTTTGGTATCTTTTGGGGACAGGTTTTACTTTAGTAAATTTATTGCTGTCATTATTATTTGTACTTTTTGCTTATTGTTTTTTCGTCTGAGATTTATTTCCCTACTCTGAATTTATAAAGATACTATTGGGGTTCTCTAGAGAAAGAGAACCAATATGATATATATACATATATAATTATTAAAGGAATTGGCTCATGTGATCAGGGATTAACAAGTCCAAATTCCATAGGATAGGCCACAAGCTAGAAATTTCGGTGAAGTTGAAGCTGTATTCTGCAGGAGAAATAGGCTGTCTGATGTAGACATACACATACTTTTTGATATAATGGCATTTTACTACCCTGAAACATATTAAATATATGTAATAAGGATAACTTGACATTAGAGCTTTAGGCAAAGATATATTAATTATTTGCATGGCATAAGAGCTTCTTCTTAGAAAACATGATACATGATGTAAAACACATAGAAACTGCTCTCTATGTTTGAGTGAAGCCAAAATACTTTATGCACAAGTGAGAGGATAAGGCAGCATCTAAATGACTCAGTCTGTGGTTTTCCTGGGATATTTCTCCATATTTTCAATAGTTATATTGGAATCCCCAAAGAGGTTGAAAACTTGGTGAAGGGAATAGGGTAAAAAAAGGAAAAAGGAATGGATACAATAAAAACTCTAAGTGTACAATTCAGAACTATTAATTAAATTCATAATGTTATGCTACCATCACTACCAACCATTACCTAAATTTTTCCTCATGTCAAATACAAACGCTATACCCATTAAGCAATACCTCTCCACTCTCCCCAACACAGGCCCTGATACTTTCTTTTTTTAGAAAAGATTTATTTATTTATTTCTCTCCCCTTCCCCCCATCCCAGTTGTCTGTTCTCTGTGTCTATTTGCTGTGTCTTCTTTGTCTGCTTCTGTTGTTGTCAGCAGCACAGGTATCTGTGTTTCTTTTTGTTTCATCATCTTGTTGTGTCAGCTGTCCATGTGTGTGTCACCATTCCTGGGCAGTCTGCACTTTCTTTCATGCTGGGCAGCTCTTTTTATGGGGTGCACTCCTTGCACGTGGGGATCCCCTATGGGGGGACACCCCTGCGTGGCCTGGTGCTCCTTGTGCACATCAGCACTGCACATGGGCCAGCTCCACACGGGTCAAGGAGGCCCGGGATTTGAACCACAGACCTCCCATGTGGTAGGTGGATGCCCTAACCACTGGGCCAAGACTGCTGCCCTACCCCTGATAATCTCTAATCAACTTTCTGCCTGTATGTATTAGTTTATTCATGTAAGTGGAATCATAGAATATTTGTCCTTTGTATCTGGTTATTTCAGCATAATAGTTCATTCATCCATGTTGTGGCCTGTATCAGGATTCTTTCCTTATTTTGACTGAATATTATTCCTTTATTATTCTATTAAATATGTTTATATATATATATACACACACACCAAGTTTCATTTAGCCTTTTATCCTTTGATGGACACTTAAGTTGTTTCTAACTTTGGGTTATTTTAAATAATGCTGATATGAACATTCATATATGAGTATGATAGGAACTCTTTTCATTTCTTTTGAGTGTATACCTAGGAGAATGGCTGCTGGGCATAGGTTATTCTATGTTTAAATTTTTAAGAAATTACCAAAATGTTTTCCACAGAGCTTGCACATTTTTACCCTTCCAGATTCACATTATTAACCATTTTTTTCTTTTGTAAACATAAAAATGCATAGAACAAAATGGTCAATTTAAACATTAATTATAAAGCAAACACCAATATCTCAAATCCATCCGAATGGTCAATACTTTACTTTTCCCAGGAATTACCACACAACTGACATTATAGGAATTGAATTCTTATTTTTACTTTTTAATCACATTTTAAAGCACCTATACAATATTTCAAAGTTTTCCCTGTTTTTGGACTTTCTATAAGAAGTGCCTTATATATATTTATTTGTGCCTTACATTTTGCTCTTCTGTTCTATTACCATATATACAATCTAACATTTCCCTTTAACCATATTCAAATATATAACTCAGTGAAGTTAATTATGTTCACAATGTGTTAAAATCATCACCATCCATTACCAAAACCTATCCACCATCCCAAAAAGAATCTCTGTACATTTTAATCATTGACTCCCTATTTCCTACCTCCACCCTGTTAACCTACATCCTAAATTATGATTCTATGAGTTTGCTTACTTTACTTATTTCATGTCAATGAGATCATAGTATATTTGCCCTTTTGCATATAGTTTATTTCACTCAATAGGATGTCTTCAAGGTACAACCTGTTGTTGCCCCTGTATCAGAATTTCACTCCCATTTGTGGCTGAATAATATTCCATTTTCTGTACATACCATATATTTTTTATCCATTCATCAGTTAATGAACACTTGGGGTCCTTCCATCATTTGGCATCATGCCACAAGAACTTGGGTGTGCAGATATCTGCTTTCAAATGTTTTGGCTATACAACCATGAGTGTGCTTGTCAGACCAAATGTTGATTTTGTGTTTTCCACAGTGGCACCATTTTACATTCCCTCCAAAAATGAATGAATATTCCTATTACTCCACATCCTCTCCAAGACTTGTAATTTTCAGTTTTTGAAATAGTAACCATTCTAGTGGGCATGAAATGGTATTTTACTGTGTTTTTCATTTGCATTTCCCTAACAGCTAAGCATCTTTAAAGACTTGAATGTTTTTTCATGTGCTTTCTGGTCATTTGTATGTTCTCTTTGGAGAAATGTCTATTCAAGTCTTTTGCCCATTTTTGAAATGGTGTGGTGGTTTGGAGCTATATGTACCCCAGAAACACATGTTCTTAAACTTATTCCTTGTAAACACCAGGAAATTGCTCTCTTTATTCACTGGTTACTGACACCCATCCCCCACTCTCACATTAGGCAGCAGTGGAATCCAGCCACTGCCATAGGTTCTTGGTGCCAGACAGAGACATATAAAACCTGGACCATTGACTACGGGGTGCAGTGATGTTCAGAGATGTAATTACTGGGTGCAATGGATGTCTCATGATGATGGGAGAGAGTGTTGCTGTGGGGGGAGTGGGGGGTGGGGGCGGTGGGGTTGATTGGGACCTCGTGTTTTTTTAATGTAATTCATAAAAATAAATAATTTTAATTAAAAAAAAAACAAAAAACCTGGTTCCCAAGATTGAAGGGGGTACCACACAGGCCCAAAGCTTCCCACTGCTTTTGATTAGCTACTTTGGGTCTCTGGGGGCATGACCTTAAGGGCAATTACTGTTTCTTGCCTCCCCATCCTCAACAAAAGTGACAGAGCAGACTTAAAGAAATAATGCTTCCTCAGACCTGCAGAAGATAGGTGGACTACATTTTATAGAAAGGTACCAAGTCAAGAAGGTACAGCTTTGTGGAACAATGAAAGAAGTTCCTGACATACTTACTGTCCCCTATCTGATCCTCTACCCTGAAAGCTACTCTGGTTGGTGCTGGTTTTGTGGTTCCTGGTCTTGATCCAACTGTAAAAGACTCTCTTGGGAAACTCTATCCAGCTTGTCCCTCCTCCCAGAATTTGTCCTACAGGCAAAAGCAGCTTGAGACAACTAAAGCAGTGTAAAAAACAATTTAGGCAGACAGTCTAGGGCAAAGAGTTACCTGCTTTAAATCCTACAGTGGAACACCTGGAGAAGGAAGAAGGTCTGCTTCTGTGAGGGTCCACAGGGACATTCAAATGCTTGTAAACAGAGGAACTCATACGGAAAGAGAAAAAAAATTCTAGAAACAGCAATGAAGACCAGGCCTGTCTGGACATACCAGACAAATTCATTATAAAAATGTTATTCAATATGCTCAAGGAGATGAAGGAAAATACAGAGAAAAAACTAAAGAATAAAAATGTTTATAAAGAACCAATTAGCAGCTAGGACTTAGGGACCTGAATGATAATGCAAAACACACAAACATACGTATTACAGGCATCCCAGAAGGAGAAGAGAAGGGAAAGGGGTCAGAAGGAGTTTTGCAGGAAATAATGGCTGAAAACTTCCCAAATCTACTGAAAGAGACAGATGTACATATCCAAGAAGCACAGCGCACCCCAAACATCATATACCCCAGCAGACCCACACCCGAACACATATACTTGCCAAATTATCCAAAGCTCAAGACAAAGAGAAAATTCTAAAAGCAGCAAGAGAAAAGAAAACCATCACATACAAGGGACGTTCATAAGATTAAGTGCTGAATTCTCATCTGAAACCATGGAGGCAAGAAGGCAGTGGTATGATATAGTCAAGGTACTAAAAGAAAAAAGTTTCCAACCAAGAATACTCTATCCAGCTAAACTAGCATTCAAAAATGATGGAGAGTTCAAAATATTCACAGATAAACAGAAACTGAAAGAGTATGCCAACAAGAAACCTCCCCTTCAAGAAATTCTAAAGGGAGTTCTGCAGGAAGTAAGGAAAAAAAGGACAGGCAGAATTGGAGGAGAGTGTAAGAGCAACAAAAAAGACAAAAAGAGAAGAAAACAAACAAACAAAATATGACAAACACAAGTCCAATCAAAATATGGCTAACATAAATAATTCCTTGATAGTAAGAATACTGAATGTCAATGGATTAAACTGACCTACTAAAAGATTCAGACTGGGACATTAGATAAGGAAATATTACCCATCTATATGCTGTCTACAAGAGACACATCTTAGACCCAGAGACTCATGGAGGCTGAAAGTGAATGGTTGGAAAACAATCTTACAAGCAAACAATAACCAAAAAAAAAAAAAAAGGCAGGAGTAGCTATATTTATATCAGACAAAATAGACTTAAAATGCGAAACAATTGTGAGAGACAAAGAAGGATACTACATATTAGTGAAAGGGACAATCTGTCAAAAAAAACGAACAATCATAAATATTTATGCTCCTAACAAGGGTGCCTCTAAATACGTGAGGCAAACACTGGAAAAACTAAGTGAAGGAAAAGATGCACCTACAATTATAGTGGGGGATTTTAATACACCACTATCAACTCTGGACAGAACATCTCAAAAGAGAATCACTAAAGAAACAAAATATCTGAACAGTATCTTAGAGGAGATGGATCTAATAGACATATACAGATCACTACACCCAAACACAGCAGGATATACATTTTTCTCAAGTGCACATGGATCATTCTCCAAGGTAAACCATATGCTAGGCCACAAAGAAAGGCTTAACAAATTCAGAAAGATCAAAATCATACAAAATAATATCTCTGACCACAGGGAGTGAAGCTGGAAATCTGCAAGGGCCAGAGGCCCAGATTTCACACCAGGATATGGAAATTAAACAGCACACTCTTAGAAAAACAGTGGGTCAAAGAGGAAATCTCAAAAGAAATCAATGACTACCTTGAAACAAATGATAATGATAACACAACATACCAAAATTTATGGGATGCAGCGAAAGCAGTAATGAGAGGGAAATTTATAGACATAAATACATACATCAAAAAAGAAGAAAGAGCAAAAATTGAAGAACTAACTGCATATTTGGAGGAATTAGAAAAAAAAACCAACAAACTAATCACACAGGAAGAAGGATGAAGGAAATAAAGATAAGAGCAGAACTAAATGAAATAGAAAATAAGAAAGCACTTGAAAAGATAAACAAGACCAAGAGCTGGTTTTTTTAGAAGATCAACAAAATTGACAAACCTTTAGTGAGACTAACAAAGAAAAAAAGAGAGAAGATGCAAATACACAAAATAAGAAATGAGAAAGGAGATATCACCACTGACCCCACAGAAAAAAAGACTGTCAAAAGAGGATACTTTGAAAAACTATATTCCAACAAAAATGACAATTCAGAGGAAATGGACAAATTCCCAGAAACACATAAGCAGCCTATATTGATGAAAGAAGAAATTGATGATCTTAACAAACCAATCACAAGTAAAGAGATAGAATCAGTCATTAAAAACCTCTGAACTAAGAAGGGGCCAGGGCCAGACGGCTTCACAGGTGAATTCTACAAAACAATCCGGAAAGAACTAACACCAATTCTCCTGAAACTATTCCAAAAAATCGAAACAGGAGGAACATTGCCTAACTCCTTCTATGATGCCAACATTACCCTAGTACCAAAGCCAAATAAAGACACCACAAGAAAGGAAATTTACAGACCAATTTCTCTAATGAACCTAGATGCAAAAGTATTTAACAAAATACTTGCTAATCGTATTCAACAATACATTAAACAAATTATACACCACAACCAAGTGGGATTCATTCCAGGTATGCAAGGATGGTCCAACATAAGAAAATCAATCAATGTAATACACCATATAAACAGATTGAAGGAAAAAAATCACATGATTATATCTATAGATGCAGAAAAAACATTTGAAAAACACAGCACCCTTTCTTGATAAGAACACTCCAAAAGATCGGAATACAAGGAAATTTTTTGAACATGATAAAGAGTATATATGAAAAGCCTACAGCCAACATCGTTTACAATGGAGCAATCCTAAAATCCTTCCCTCTAAAGTCAGGAACAAGACAAGGATGCCCACTGTCTCCCCTTCTATTTAACATTGTCTTAGAAGTACTTGCTCGAGCACTGAGGCAAGAACCAGATATAAAAGGCATTCAAATAGGAAAGGAAGAAGTCAAAATTTCATTATTTGCAGATGACGTGATCCTATAAATAGAAAACCCTGAGAGGTCTACAACAAAGCTTCTAGAACTCATAAATGAGTTTAGTAAAGTCCCAGGTTGTAAGATCAATGTGCAAAAATCAGTAGCATTTCTGTACACCAATAATGAGCAAGATCAGGAGGAAATCATGAAATAAATAACATTCACAATAGTAAATTAAAAAATCAAATACTTAGGAATAAATTTAACTAAAGATGTAAAAAACTTATACACCGAGAACTAAACAAGACTGTTCAAGGAAATCACAGAAGACCTAAATAAATGGAAGAATATTCTGTGTTCATGGATAGGAAGACTAAATATTATTCAGATGTCTATCCTACCAAAACTGATCTACACATTCAATGCAATCCCAATAAAAATCAACACAGCCTTCTTTAATGAACTAGAAAAAATAACTATGAAATTTATTTGGAAAGGAAAGAGGTCCTGAATAGCCAGAGACATATTGAAAAAGGAAAACGATATTGGAGGAATCACACTACCTGACTTCAAAACATACCACAAAGCTACAGTAGTGAAAACAGCATGGTATTGGCATAAGGAGAGACACAAAGACCAATTGAATTGAATTTAAAGTTCTGATATAGAACATCATATATATATATATAGCCATATAATATTCGATAAAGCCACCAAACCCTCTCAACTGGAAGAGAATGGCCTATTCAACAAATGGTGCCTAGAGAACTGGATATCCATATGTAGAAGAATGAAAGAGGATCACCATCTCACACCTTATACAAAGATCAAATGAAGATGGATCAAATACCTAACTATAAGAGCCAACCATAAACACCTTGGAAGTCAATGTAAGGAAACATCTACAAGACCTTATAATAGGAAATGGCCTCCTAAATATCACACCAAAAGCACGAGCAGCAAAAGAACTAATAGATAAATGAGACTTCCTCAAAATTAAAGCCTTCTACAACTCCAAGGAGTTTGTTAAGAAAGTAAAAAGGTAACCTACACAATGGGAGAAAATATTTGGCAACCATATATCTGATTAGAGACTTATAACGTGCATATATAAAGAACTCCTATAACTTGAAAATAAAAAGATAAACAACCCATTTAAAAAATGGGAAAAAGATTTAAACAGACACTTCTCCAAAGAAGAAATACAAATGGCTAAAAAGCACATGAAAAAATGCTCCAAATCTTTAGCTATCAAGGAAATGCAAATCAAAACTACAATGAGATACCATCTTACTCCCATAAGATTGGCAGCTATGAAAAAAACAGAAGAATACAAATGCTGGAGAGGATGTGAAGAAATGGGAACACTCACCAACTGCTGGTGGGAATGCAGAAGGATCCAACCATTCTGGAGGACAGTTTGGCAGTTTGTCAAAATTCTAACCATTGATTTGCCATATGACCCAGCAATACCACTGCTGGGTATATACCCAGCAGAACTGATAACAAGGACACAAACCGATATGTGCACACCAATGTTCAAGCAGCATTGTTCACTATCGCCAAAAGTTGGAATCAACCCAAATGCCCATCAACAGATGAGTGGCTCAATAAAATGTGGTATATACATACAATGGAATACTACTCGGCTGTAAGAACAAATACACTACAAACACACGTGATAACTTGGATGAACCTTGAGAACCTCATGTTGAGTGAAGCAACCCAGTTAGTGAAGGACAAATACTACATGACCTCAGTGATATGAAATAAGCAAGCTGCCTCAGAGAGCTAGAGACTGGAAGATAGGCTTACAGGAAATTAGGGGGTAGAGGAAGGATGTAAGCTCACATCTACATGGGTGAAATCTATGATAAGCTGGTGGTAAGTATGTGTACAAGGAAGGAATAAAATGGGGGCATAGGGTTACCTTTGGGTGGGGCTTTGGCGGTTTAAGAAGCCTAGGGATGGGTGGATGGGCAATATTGCCCAAGAAATTGGGGGGATGGAGGGGCAAGACACGAACATAGTGGATTGTCAGGTGTTGGTTGAGAGTAAAATGCTGAGAAAACATTTTCAAAATATAATTAGGAAAGTTACCTGTTTAAGATACTCAAAGGGGATAATCTGACACAGGACAGACTCCTAGGGAATATCTGAATGCTCATTTTGCCAGAGTGGGTTATACCATTGGGTAGAGACCCATATAATGAGAGTGAAGGTAGACCCACATCCTGGGGAGGACTAATGCCATTGAATAGAGGGAACTCTATCTCTCAAGAGAAAGGGTGGCTCCCAGGGCATTAGGGCAGTTGAACAAGTCAAGCCCTCAAAACTGTTGCAAGTATCTCTGAACATGGCTCCTCAAGAAATGAAGATTGACTGTCACTGTGGGCCCCAAGGGAAGGGGGAAATAGATATTGAACAGATGGAACCAAAGTAAATGTGAGGGCAAAGAAGTGTTTCACAAGAGGACACAAGGATGGATATAAAACATGTAATATTACACCAAAAACATATAGGGGACGACAGACTAATAATGTCAACCATAATGTAAAACATAGGAAAACTAAAAAATTTAGAAAACTGTATAGCTTAAAGTATAAACTACAATGTAAACATAAATGTTACCTTGTTTGAAAGCTATTGTCTCAATACCTGTACATCTGTTTCAGTAAACATGATATGAATAATTTAAAAGATTATGGCTGTGGAAGGGGAAAGGTTTTATAATGGATATGTGGGTGTACTGTATATTGTACATATGAATTACTGTGATCTAAGGCTCTTGTGAAGAGAAGCTCAATAATTAGGAAAAAAGAAAAGAAAAAGATAGGATGTAGAATTTTTCCAAATCAATATGTATTCTATATCTAACCTTTAAACTCATCACTATATTCCATTTTACTAGTAAGGGAACCTGACATTATATTGGGCTTCACTTCTCAGGAAGTTTTGAATCACAGAGTGGTTCAACAATGGCAGCGGAGGAATACTGGTATGGGATGTTATTGACAGGCGATATATGGTTGACAGGGATTTATACAGGGCATGTGTCCAGGTGCATGGAAATGTTTGGATATACTCATAGTGGAAACAATTAAAAACAACAGCTGGGGGGGGTACTGGGTTCCTGGCCAGGGGGGGGCTCTGCCGTGGTCCCTAGGGAAGCAGCGGCAGTCCCCCAAGTGCAACGGCAAGGACCAGGAAGGAATGAGAGTCCAACATTGAGCCCCTGATACTAATGACTATGCTTGTGAGCCTATACACCTGAAATAAGAACAAGGCCTAGAGCAGCACTGTGCCTAAGAGTTCCCTCCTGACAGCCTCCATGTTACTCAAATGTGGCCAGTCTCAAAGCCAAATTCAGCATGTAAAGGCAATGTCTTCTCCCCAGTATGGGACATGACACCCGGGGATGACCCTCCCTGGCACCAAGTGATCACTACCAAGTACCAGCTGATGACATAACTAGAAAATGACCTTGAATTAAAGGTTCAATGTGGACCAGCAGAATATCCCTGTCTACATATAATAACAGGAGTTAAAAATGCTGTTTGACCTAAAGTAAGGTGCAAATGAAAAGGACAAATGAGTTCATACGGCTATAAGTCTCTAAAAAAGAGTCTGGAGGTTGTTATAAGGATTGCCCTTATGCACACCTGAGCAGAGTCTCAGAGACAGATAAAGTAGATACAACCCCAGGTATTGCTCCTTTTCAGGGCTAAAGAGACCCACAGGTTCTATGGTCATGGCAGACGTGGTTCACTGCCATGCCAATTGGCCCTTCTTTGGAGGTGGTGTGTCTCCGTGATGGAGCTGGACTCAGTTGGGATCTCTTTTTACGAGCCTTTCATATTACTTTATTGGAATTGTAGTTGGTGCTGGGGTTTAAGATATATCTAGGGGATTTGAATCTCTGGACTGACAATATGATAGCCAGGCCCTGAGCCTCAACGGACTTCAGCTCCTACATTCTGATTTATTGGACTTACCCCACTCAGCTAACATGGAGTTGACAAATGTTAACCACCAAACCATAGAGCCTAGAGTGCGTACAACTGAAAGCCAGAGGATTGCATCCAGTATCCATGTGGAATCTAAGCCCCCTCTTGACATAGATGTGGAATGGACACAACCAAGTCAAGGTCCACAGGAAGGAGGAATACAGTAAGGATTAGAGTGGACTTAATGGTATCCTATTCATGAACTATTGTGGCTAATAATCGAGAAAATGTGGCACTGGTGTGGAAAAAGTGGCCATGTTGGCTGCTGGGTGCGGGGAATGGGAGGAAGAGTTGAGATGTGGAGGCATTTTTAGGACTTGGTGTTGTCCTGGGTGGTGCTGCAGGGACAATTTTCAGACAGTGTATGTCCTCCCATGGCCTACTGGATGGAACGTGAAAGAGTGTGGGCTCTGGTGTGGACCACAGGCCATGGGGTGCAGTGTTGCCAGGAGATGTACTCACCAGATGCAATGGATGTGTCATGATTATGGGGGAGAGTGTTACTGTGGGGGGAGTGGTGGGGTGGGGGCGGTGGGTGTGAATGGGGACCTCATATTTTTTCAATTTAATATTTTTTAAAAAATGAATAAATTGAGTAGAATTTGGGGGGGGGGGGGAAGAATCTCCTCTGTCACCATCCCAACAAATTGATGTACAGACACCTCCTGCCCTGCAAACATCCAAAACAGCCCAGTCCAGCAGGACTCCAACCCTACTCAGCCGCTTCTTTGCAGGAGAGATTATAAAGTGCACTCACTCGAAGCCAAACTCAGCATGTAGATGCAGTGCATTCCCCCCAGCGTGTGACATGACACCCGGGGATGAGCCTCCCTGGCACTGAGGGATCACTACCAAATACCAGCTGAAGATGCAACTAGAAAATGACCTTGAATTAAAGTTTCAATGCGGACCAGCAGAATATCCCTGTCTACATATAATAACATGACTTTAAAATGCTGTTTGACCTAATGTAAGGGGGAAATGGAAAGGAGAAATGAGTTTATATGGCTATGAGTCTCTAAAAAAGAGTCTGGAGGTTGTCAGAAGGATTTCCCTTATGCACAACTGAGCAGAGTCTAAGAGACAGATAAAGTAGATACAACCCCAGGTATTGGTTCTTTTGAGGGATAAAGAGACCCACGGGTTCTATGGTCATGGCAGATGGGGTTCACTGCCATGTCAGATGGCCCTTCTTTGGAGCTGGTGTTTCTATGTGATGGAACTGGACTCAGAGGGGATCTCTTTTCACAAGCCTTTCATGATACTTTACTGGAATTGTAGTTGGTGTTGGCATTTAAGATGTATTTAGGGGATTTGAATCTCTGGACTGACAATATGATAGCCAGGCCCTGAGCCTCAACAGACGTCAGCTCCTACACTCTGATTTATTGGACTTACCCCACTCAGCTAACAGGGAGTTGACAAATGTCAACCACCACACCATGGAGCCTAGAGTGCCTACAACTGAAAGCAGGAGGATTGCATCCAGTATCCATGTGGAATCTAAGCCCCCACTTGACATAGATGTGCAATGGGCACAACCAATCCAATGTCCACAGGGAAAATGTGGCATTGGTGTGGGAAAGGTGGCCATGGTGGCTGCTGGGTGCCGGGAATGGGAGGAAGAGATGAGATGGGGAGGCGTTTTTGGAGCTTGGAGTTGTCCTGGGTGGTGCTTCATGGACAACTACGGGACACTGTAGACCCCCCCAGGGCCCACTGGATGGAACGTGGGAGAGTGTGGGCTATGATGTGGACCATTGACTATGGGTTCAGCGATGCCCAGAGATGTACTTACCAGGTGCAATGGGTGTGTCATGATGATGGGAGAGAGTGTTGCTGTGGGGGGAGTGGGGGGTAGGGGCGGTGGGGTTGAATGGGACCTCATATTTTTTTAATGTAATATTTTTTAAAAAATGAATAAAAAGAGAATAAGGTGCACTCTGTCAGGCGCCATCTTGCCTCCTACCCACAACTATCTTTTTAATATAGGATAAAGCATCTGCCATATCTGAAAAGATTCCAAGGGCTGATGTTGGGGCAGCCATAACTGGTGGCTCAACAGGTGCATTAAGTTGAACTGGATATAAGCTAGGATAAGCACCTGGATGATATATGGAGACTGGATATTTCATTAGAGTAGACAGTTATTTTCTTAATTATAAATGGGTTAGTACTAGGATTAGGCATAAAGCCAGGAGACTCTCCTCTGTCTTTTGGCTCAGAATTAATTTCTTTCAAGTGGCCCTCCACTTTCTGTTTCTCTATGGGTTTTGAAAATATAGTAATTTCTTCTTTGTCATCTTCCTCTGATTGTAAAGGATCCAAGGTGGCAGTAATTTGCTGGCACAAAGCTCACACAGATAAAAGGAATGGATTCCCCTCTTTGATATGCTCTGTGTAAAGCTTGAATTACACATCTCCACTGTTTAAAATTTAAAACATTATGCCCCTGAGGCTGAAACCAACCATAATGCTTTTGTATTAAAGCAAACAATTCAATTAACTCACAATTTTTCAGTCACACCACTAGCTTTCAACAAAGTTTTTAACACTTGCAAATATTCTTCCATAGTTTACATTTGAATACCCATTACCCTGATGACTTCATGGAAATGTTACTTACCTAAAAGAAAACTTGAATCACACTGCTTTGGACATCATTCACGACCCTTGTAGGAGTCCTTTCCGTGGTTCCCAATACTGTTTAGGAAGACTCCCTTCTTTGGGCCCTGCATTGGGCACCATCTGTTGGAGATGTGGGCCTGAAGGGTATTGGGAATGAAAGAAAGAGAAAAAGAAGAATGAAAGAAAGAGGAAGAAAGTGAGCTGGGATCAGGGGGTCTGTGAGTAGAGACTCATCAGACAACTTTATTGTTTACAAGGGGCTCTATATATACCCCAGTCTACATGAGAACAAGCAGCAACATGCAGTTAACTATCAGAATTACTCATAGTCTAAGGAATTTAAAAAATCTTATCTCAAGGTACAAAGTCTAAGTGTTCAATTTAATACAAAAGATATGTGCTCATCTTTTCTTTCAGCCTTTAACAGGTTCCTCCTGTTTACTGGGAACTCTTTATTACCACAATCCTTAGGTTGCAAGCATAGCCATGGAAACAGCATGTCTCTCCTTGTTAGACCACTGTGCCTCAGTTTCCAAGGGAAAAAGCTATAGAATATTCCAGTCTGTAATTGGATGCAGAAGTTATACCATACTCAGCCATGAAAGGATAGTAGCTGCGGTTGCAACATTACATGAGGTGTCAGCTGACATGGGCAGGGGGCATACTTTTTAGCTAATAGAGCCCATGATTTGCTGGTTGCTAATCTCAAGAAAAATCCAGCATATGTCAACTCACAGGGTGACCTTTTTTGAAATCATACTGCTCTCTCCTTAAAATATCGAAATCCTCTACTGTGATACTTTAAATCCAGTACTCTGTTGTCCATGCCTGAAAAAGATGATTCTCAAGATTGTGAGGTTCATATTTCTCAATTATTACCCCCAGGACCAGATTTATCAAAAATAAAGCAAAACAAAACACACACACACACAAAAAAAAACAAAACAAAACAAACAACATAAAAATCCTTGAAAAATCTGCCTTAGATCATATTTTTAGATGTGTCTTACCATAAAACAGAAACAGATAATTATGAGACAGACTATGAAGTAATCACTACAGTAGAAGCAATCACAGGTCTACAAGCCCCTGGCCTCACCATGCCCTAGTGAGCTGTGGTGAAATTTTTAAATAGAGGCAGTCATTTAGCTAAAAGAAAATCACAATATTTATACTGTGGAGTAATTCATGATTTTGGAAGTGTATGAAAACAAATAGACTTCCTGAAGTCATTAGGAACCAAATTAAAAATGGTAAATATCTGAAATAATAGATGTATTTCTATCAATCACCTAAGGATAAGGTAAAACAAAGAAAAAATGCCGTGATAAAAATGGAAGCTCACACTCACAAAACTTAGAAGAAAAATGCCAACCTAGCAGCTCAACAATATGTGGAGACAACAAAACATTTTCCTTGTATAATGTCCCTCATAAGCCCTCTCCAAATGAGTTAGCTTACAGTTAGGAAAATGTTTCTGTATTTGAAAAAGAAAAACAGAGTCAGTAGGGTTACCAATTAAATTCTGGGAATGGAATCTAGGAAGTGCTGGATAGTGCCCTGTTTGCCCTAGAGTCCCTAGAAGGAACTACATGTGAGCACTACATGAAATTACCCATTACAGAATGCAAAAAATGAAAAAGGACAAGGAAATACATTGGTGGGCAGTCTTTGATAAGGTACTTAAAAAAATCTGTAATCAGATTCATGCATGACAGGCTTGTAATCTAGTCAAAATTTATTAATGTATATATCTCCATAAACTTAACCTCCACAACTGGACTATTTGAACATCAGCTGAAGGGCTTTACCAGCCAGTTCTTTCAATGGATTATAATTATATATACTTATGACTTACAGCTATTAAGAATGGGTTGAGGCATTCTCTTGTCAAAATAAGAATGCTTTAACTGTAGGGGAAAAAAAGAAAATGGTTTTCCAAAGCAGGGAGTACCCTTTGAACTCTCAAGCAAGCTTCAAACTCACTTCACTGAAAAGGTTATAAAAAAGCATGTCAATAAACATTTGTGTAATCTAACCATCTTTTTAAAAATTTAAATATATATATATTTAAAGTTTGTGTCAAGTGGTTCTGATCCAGCAAATCACCCATTGCCCATACCATCCAACACCTACTGTAAGGTAGAATAAATCCATGAGATATTTAAATTAAAGTTTAAATATTGATTCACTGGTGCTGTCTTGGCCAAAACATTCCCCTTGGTCCTCATGGCCCTGAGGTCTATGCCATCAGGCAAACACCACTGATCCCACAAGAGGTAATTATAGGGCAGCTCATGTATGGGAAACAGTTCACTAAAGAGGATCTTTAACAGTTTGATGCTGGATGGATCCCAGAGAATCATGACCTTAGAGCCAGTCCATACCTGTGGAAGTGGACTTATTATAAATTGGACTCTTTGGTTAAATTACTTCTGTAAGGCATGCCCCAGGGTGGGACTTAATCCTCTTACTAGAGTCCATATGGAAAGAGACAGACACAGGTGCTCAGAGTGAAATGCTCAGAAGCTGAGAGAGAAACCAGAAACTGAAAGCAACAGAGTTCAGAGGAGAAAGCAGAGACTGACAGATGACACCATGTACCTTCCCATATGACAGAAGAGTCCAGGATCACACACAGCTGATCTTTGAGGAAAGAGCATTGATTTGGACTCTTTTCTCAGCTTCACATCTGTAAGCTTGCAAGTCAATAAACCCCCTTTGGAAAAGCCAACTCATTTGGGGAAATATTGTTTTCATCAGCCTTGGCTAACTAAAACAGGATCCAATATAGTGAAATGAGGTTTTTTCAGTATTGTAGGAAATCAGTGGAATATACTCAGGGATATTTTTTTTTAAGTTACTGAAGATTTACTGACCCTCTACCACCTAAAGACAACATCCCATCACCTGCAAACTGATGCCATTATATTCTGGAAAAGAAAACAATGAAAAACCAATCTCTGACCTACTTGAAATAAACTTTTCAGGTTTTAATAACTTCACATATAGCTGTCAAATTAGAAGGAAATGAGACTTGGGTACAACACATGCAGATAAAACTGATGTCACTTCCAAGGTGGGTATATGAAATGGTATGTGGTCCAAAATTAAAATTAACCAAAATAACCCAGAAGCAGTTGACACTGTGTGTGTATCTGATGTGGACAGGTACTGCCAAGATCATGGAACAAGAACCCATTCAACCAAGTGTTTTGTAGGTTATGGGGAAGTTTTTTCAGTGATGAGGTACGAACACAGATACCCAGCAAGATTGCATGAAATGAGAGGTTCATAACATCAAAGAATCTGGAGGGGGAATGGAGAATCTTGGCATGGCAGGTCCCAGCTTACCTGACCTAGGTTCCTGGGAGGATTCATGGAGGGGCAGGTTGGAACACATGTTTATTCCAGGCTCTTGTCTTTACTGTGACCCAGATGGGAAACATCCAATGGATCCTGGGCCTGGCAGTTTCACAATATATGGTACAAAAAGCAGATGTGATTGAGGCCATGTGGAAAAGCTGAGAGCAGCTTATCATCCAAGCCACATGGAAATTGATGCCTTGCAAATAAATTATGCAGCAGGAAAAAGCTGCAGTGGCAAGGGGGCAACTGAAAAGAAGTGGCAGAGTCTGATCATAGAAGGTGAGGTTAGGTCTTATCATCCATACCTGTGAAGGTGCAGGTGTTGCTAGTTGTGGTTATACCCAGGGAAGGGTTAACTCAGGTGGTTGCTCAAAATGACTAAGTCAGGACAAGGTGAAGATGTGTCAAAATAATTTTTTTATTTCATTATGCCAAAATTCCCTTGTTTAATTGACACCCTTGTGCTTTTATCTATATTTACAATTTTGTTTTTATGCTTTTATCTTCCTCAAAAGCCAATTTTCCACATTTTCTCTAGGCATCAAGATAAAACCTTTAGTTTAAATAACATTATTAGGAGCAGATGTGGCTCAAGTGGTTGAGTGTCCACTTCTCACATTGGAGATCCTGGATTCAGTTGGCTCATGCCTCCTAAAAAATTAAGAAAAACAAACAACAAGAAAAACAAAAGAAAAAATCAATTCAGGGAAGCCTATGTGGCTCAATGTTAGAGCTCCATTTTCCCACATATGAGGTCTCTGGTTCAAACCCTGACCTTGGTACCCCAGAGAACAAAAACAACAACAAAAATCCCAAGGGGACTGCACTTCATCAGTCCAACAGTGGTTTACATGGACTAATATCCAGGTAACCCTTCCCAGGAGAACAAAAGGCAAGTCAGCAAAGCCAGCATCAGGTGACCAAGGGTATTGGCTCTTCTAGGTTTGAATTTGTTTCCTAGTCTGAAAAGGCAGACTGTGGTCAGCACTCATTTTGTTTTGCTTAAAAAAAAACTTTTTCCTGAGAAAGGAAAAAAAATCATACTTTCATTTTTTAAAATCATCACTTCATAAAATTATGGGTTTACAAAATAATAACATTTGACATCCAAATAAAATAGTTTTTCTCCCAGGAATTTCTCAAACTCTTTTTGTGTCATATATGATGCTAACAAATATAAAGTAGATAATCTAAATTAGTTTCATGACAAAATGCATGTTTTTCCAAAGCTGCACAGAAAGCTCACCTAAACCCTTGGGCCCTGAGAGAGTGGCCTTTAAGGAGAAAGCTGGGCACCCCGGCAGCCTCTGGGGCTGAGGTCCAGAAGCAGAATCCCCTGTGAGTGGGGATTGGACCATGAAGGCAGCAGAGAGGCCACAGGAGCCCAGAGGCTTGGTGGGAAATCTCAGTCTCCATTCAGCCATGCTCCATTTGGTGTTCCCTGCACAGATCAAAGGCACCTGGGGAAGTGGCTGCCTCCAGGGAGAAGACCAGGCTGGGGTAGCTCTCACTTACCCCCATGGAGCAGGGAAGAGCCTGAGGGCCATAGTGGACCACCTGCTCACAGAGCCTCTATTCTCTAAGCACCGACATCAAGCACTTGCAAACCACATCCCTCCAGTATAAAACATTGGTCTCCTTCTGACTGCACTCACCACGGGGGAGGTGTTACTACTGCCCATGTGCAGAAAATGGCTTGTCACGTCAAATCCTCCAAAACTGCAGGTTCTCTGTGTGAAGGAGAGGTGGACAGGAGAGGAGTTACCCCTGAAGTAGATAGCAGAGCAGCACACCAACCCCAGACCCCACTTGCAGGGTGTCGCTGAGCCCCAGATGTGTGTGCAGGTGGAAGTGATGGGGGAGAGGGTGCAAGACTCAGGTTCCCAGGAACTTCTTGCCTAAACAGAGGTCCACAGTGCCCCTGACATACAAACACCATGATCACCACACAGCCCTCTGGATATTCTGTGCCCTAAGATTCCCAGTCTTGTCATGACCCAGCCTCCCATTCAACCTCCCTTATGTCAGTGACAAACAAAACAAGTGCTATTTATACAGGGTCATGAGCTCAGCAGTTTTAGAAGAGAAGACAGAAGGCCTGTGGCTCCAGAGAGCCTTCTAATGGACTTCTGTGTAGTTTAAATCACTCAGAAAGGAACAAGGCTATGTTTATTGCAGGCTGACAGGCAGGCTCATGCACTGGTGTCTCCTAACCACAGCCACAACTTTACCAACCTACTTAAATATGACCCTTTTTCTAAAAGTGTAAAGGGAAGAGACCACATTTCCCCAGAAAGAAAAAGTTGGATGAACAACTGTCGTCAACCACACTCTTTAATTTCATCAGGAAAATTATTGAAGCTTTATAAGGAAGAAGAATTTCAGTGTCCTTTTACCTTGTTTCAAACTTCATGGAATGCCTTTATATTAGGTAATATAAGACAGTAATTTTATATTTCCAGAACTTGATTTGAATACACTGTTGACTAAAAAACTAAACAAACAATACCTAAACTTCTAAGAAAATAAGTGAAAGCCAAAACACCCTATTTTTGGCACAGCTGATTATCTTTTTATGTAGCTGTAATAAGATGTGAACAGCAGATACATGTTTCTCAAAGGACTATAGTTAATACTATGTATACTAGAACAGCACAATGAATATTAGAAATGCTGCTTATTTAAAATAGGCATGCTTGCTCTAAATACTTTAATTAGCTGACAGAGCAACACCCTGGAAGGGAAGTTCCAGACACTGGGCTCCCAGATGTGGACTCGAATCCTGTGTCTGTCCTACACAATATGATGGGTGAAGTGCTTAGACTCAGCTCTGGTTCCCCAGCAGCAACACTTACCATGGACTGAAGACTGGATGGCAGGTGCTCAGTGACAGCCACTGCACTCAGGACAGCCAACAGTGCCTCCCGACCACTGTGACCCTGAAGTTGAGGCTCAGTCAATGCCACAACCATGCAAATGAAGGGCTGGAATTCATTCTGTGAATTTCCACTCTAAAAGCAAAGCACACTGGGGAGGAATGGAAGGGCTGGATGTGGCAGTTTTGTCCAAAGAGGAAAAGAGGAACAGGCAGCAGCCTCTCAAGGTGGCAGGTGATGAGGACATCACAGAACCTTCTCCCTCAGCAAACAGCTGCTGCTGCTCTGAATAATGTAGGGTGGATGCAATCTCCAATGGGACCTCCCTAATTCATAGCAATTTAATGGGATATCTGACTTCCTTTATAGTCAACTTGGCTGGACTTCCATCTACTCTGTAAACATAGAAAGACCCACATGCAAAAACGTTCACCAAACCACCTAACAAAGCAAATGGTATTGCACCCACCCTTCAAGGCTGATTTTTAATATTAGCTTTCCCTTCCCACCTTACAAGGCCAAGTAAAGGTTCCCATGTTTACAAAGGCAATGATTTTATTTCAGTTCCTTTCACCTGACTTGGGCTTCATGACAGTGTAGGGTCCAGATGCCACACTTGGTAGCATCTGCACATCCTTCTTTAACCAGCAGCAGCTTCACAAGACTGGAGCCTAGCTTGTTATTTCCAATGCACATGAAATAGCTGATAAAGAATTTATGAGGAAACTATGACTGCAATAAGTTAAGCTCACATTTAAGTTTCTAAATTCCTGCTGTGTGCATTTATTCTTAAATTTGAAAGCTTAAAGCTAAGAATGGACTAGTTTTCTTAAATACCAACTAAGACCTCAACCTAAGATAAGATAAGGTATCTGGAACAATTTTTCTTTCAATCAGTGGGGGATTGACAAGCAGTATAACAATAAACAGTCCTCAAACTAATCTCCAACTTTCTCTGTAATACCACATAGTTCTAGAAGCAGCACTCCTTAAATGAAGAAAATAGGTTGTAAATATTAAAAGAAAAATAACCCAATCTTTGATTTTGTGATATAAATGAAGCTATGTACTCCTTGCATCTTCTGTACAATTATAGAAATGTTTCAGACATACTTGTGGAAAGGGCAGCTAGTAAATGGAATATGCCATGCAGTTGCCATGCATATCTCTTCCCCCAAACAAAAATTTAATGACCAAATAAAATAAAGACAAGTGACACATCCAGTGTGTATGAGGCATGATCATTTCCCTGAGGTTTCATTAAGCAAATATGGCATTTTTAGAAGACAAAAAGATCAAGGTTGAAGAATAAAGGACAGCTTTTGGTAAAATGAAGGAATATATGAAAAGGAGATGCAAGAGAACTTTAAAAATAAATAGAGCAAAGAAAATAATCCTAACCCCTGAAAAACAACAAGAAAAATTTCTTATTTCTCAGTAAAACATTGTTTTACATTACTTTCTCTGGATAATTAGAAAATTAAATGTTGTTTTCCTTATTGTACAGTAAAGAAATATGCACAAATATAATTGAACACTGAACACATTTCAGCAAATGCTAAACTGCCCAGTGCTGCCCTAAGTTCATAGTACCTTAAAAATATTTAGACTTGGGCTGAGATTTGTAACAGAGATTACATACATTGCTATCATTATGGGGCAAAATAAATATTTTCTTATAAAAATGGTGCTTGAAGATAACCTTGTCTGATATCTACATGATGCCTGTGGAATCAGTCCCTAACCCCCACGTTAGCACAAATCTGAAAAAACATCTTTCAGAGGGAAGTTCTTGATGAAGTTACATTGTTATAAATGGTGACATATGCAGTCTATTATTTAGGTATCATATTGATAACGTATCATCTTATGTTGTGAACCTACATATATTGTGAATACAATGAGGGTCATATGAACAACTGAATGTACTCAATTTGGGAAAATTGTCAGTGTCACATAATTTAAACCCACAAGGATGGTCAGCCAATTAGGGAAGTGGGCTGTTTTATCATGGACATGAGCTGAGAAGACACTGGTGTGCTGAGCCTGTACTGAGTCTGGCCATGGTATATTATACAGAACAGATGTGAGGCTGACTGAGCAAGAAAGAGAATTGTCATTTCAGCACAAAAACAAAACCCAAACAAAAAATACCATGCTAGAAAGGAAGAGAAAACTTTTGCTACATAGTAATAGTATTAAAAGAGCCACAAGATTCCTTTTCTAGAATGGAGAAGGGTGTTTCACATTGGTGCTGACCAGACAAGGACCTGGTGAAATATAAGTAGCACAGCCTTGGGCTGGGGAGGATGGCAGGGTGGAGGGCCACTGCCACCCTGAAGAGCTGGGTGTGAGCCCAGGGCTTCTCCAGGCTCTGGGCATTCATACAGACCATGAACCAGCTTCAAGGGGACACTCACATCCTCTTACCAGTCTAACCACACAGTAGTAAAACTGAGAAGCATTTTATTATCTCTAAGTAACTACTTCATTTCTGGCTACATACAGGAGAATAGACAAGATGTATGTGTACATTTCCAAATGCTGCTTCTTTTGTTTAAAAAGATAAGAGCATCTAAGAGCTTAAGTAGAACAGAAGAGCTCTAGTCTTCTTCCCTTTTAGATAGCAGAGATAACAAGCATGTCTCTCAAGGCATCAAAGCAGAATGCTCTGATTGGTTTTGGGTCTCAGGAGGTTGGGGGGGGCCTTCACATTTAGCTTCCCAGCCCCAGTGGCCTCCCACTATCAAGAGGACAGATGGGAAGAGGGGGGAGCATGGCTATTAGCAACCTTTGTTCCTTTTGTTTGGGGCTTGTGTTGCCCTGTGTGACTGGAAGGGGGATGGAGCAAGAAGCTGAGCCTTTTTCTGGTCAGAACCTCTGATTCAGGTTCTGATGCTTTTACCTCAAGGAATCTCCTACTCCCAACCTAATGTGTTGGAATACAACAGTGGTGTGAAATTAACATGAAGGCTTCCACGTGCCCCATGAACAGAACTGGGGAGCCTCAAAAAATCCCACTGCAGGCATGAAAAACCCTGCATGGCACATGTGCAATACCAACAATGATCTATCTACTGATATATTATGAGCACCTCACAGATTCCTGTTTCAGAACCAGAGACCCTGGTTAGAACAAAACGGTCATTACTGAAGTTGCTAAAGTCTGTTGGTGCACAAAAAGACACACAATGAAAGGCATTATATTTTATCTTGGTCACTATATTATGACCAAGTGATGAGAAACAACAATATATTGTATATTGTTCAAATTATCTTCTAAGGGAGTTGTTTGTGGTGCCAAGCTCCTCCGTGAAAGAATATAGGAAAATGTCTACAGAAACTTGGTAGTAGTCAACCAGCAGGAACCATCAGATTCAGGTGCATCTCTAAGTGAAAACAGGTGTCACCTTGGGAAGCAGACTTGGCCCAGTGGATAGGGTGTCCGTCTACCACATGGGAGGTCCATGGTTCAAACCCCGGGCCTCCTTGACCCATGTGGAGCTGGCTCATGTGCAGTGCTGATGCACACAAGGAGTGCCACCCCATGCAGGGGTGCCCCCCGTGTAGGGGAGCCCCATGCAAAAGGAGTGCACCCCATAAGGAGAGCCACCCAGAGTGAAAGAAAGTTCAGCCTGCCCAGTAATGGTGCCACATGCACATCGAGCTGACACAAGAAGATGATGCAACAAAAAAGAGACACAGATTCCCGTGCTGCTGACAACAACAGAAGCAGACAAAGAACACACAGCAAATGGACACAGAGAACAAACAACTGGGGCAGGGGAGAGGGAATTGGAGATAAATAAAATAAATCTTAAAAAAAAAAAGATGGCAGCCATCAAAGGGACCCTGTGCAAGAGGAGTAGGAGGAGAAACCTTCATCCTCAAATTTGATTTTTAGTCCTTCATCTAAAAGGAGAGTAGTGAGACAGAAAATTCAGAAAACTTAGCTGGTGGACAACAGAGAAAGCACCACAAATATGCTAGCATTTACCTTTCCTCTGATGAAAGTCTTGCTCTATGTATAATAAGGAAGATATGGTGTAAAAGATTCTGTAGGAGTGAATCAATGGAGACTATTGGATGTGGATCTTGATGCTGGTGTAAGTGAACATTCTGGTGGTTGGTTGAATCAGGATTCAGCTTCAGATCAATTCAGTGTATAATTTGAAGTTGAATCTCTTGATTCAGAAGATTAGTGAAGAAGGACAAGAACTCTTATATGAAGATGATCAGGTTTATCAAATTACTATATATCAAGCAGGGGAGAGTGATACAGACTCATCTGAAGAAGATCCTGAAATTTCCTTAGCTCTCTGTGGGAAATGTACTTCATGCAATGAAATGTATCCCCCCCTTGTGGAAATGCATTACAACAGATGTGAGAATTGGCTTCCTGAAGATAAAGGAAATGATAAAGGGAAAATACGTGGGAAAGCCATACTAGAAAACTCAACACATGTAAAAGAGGGCTTTAATGTTCCTGATTTCAGAAAAATGACATAGAGGAAAATATAAAATCACATAAGCCTTCCAATCCCAAGAAAATGAGGGCTATTCTCAGCCATCAACTTCTAGTAGCAACATTTATACCAGTCAAGAAGATGTCAGCCATCTGCCCATTGGGATTTGAGCCCCCTCTCAAGTAGAAGCAGAGCGGGATCACCATCCCAAAATAATCAAGACTGGGGAGTGAACAATGGACTAAAGTAGACTTAGTATTATTCTATTATAGACTTAATATTATTCTAGCAATGGAAGAACTTTTATCATTAATGTAAAGGTAGTGAGTGGCCACTAGAGGTTCTGAGGTGAGGGAGAGGGAAGAATAGGTATAATATGGAGACATTTGGGGAATTGGAATTGTCCTGCATGACATCACAATGACAGGTACAGGCCATTACATTTGGTCATAACCTATAAAATTGGGTAAGGCAGAGTGTAAGCTATAATAGAAACTACAGTACATTGTTAATAACTGTTGCTGAGCAGGGAGGTCTCAGTCTCGCTCAGGCCCAAGAGTCGGGGGGGTCAGCTCCTACCGAACCGCCGGTGGGGGGTGCTCCAGGGATAGAGCACCGGGGCTCTCCAGGCGTGGGGGACGCGCGGTTAGGAAAGAACCACGGAGACCGCCTGAGCGCAGGAACAGGTCTGCTTTATTACGGAAGTACACTTAGCTATATAGGGTTGGGTAGAGGGAGGGGCGTGATGAAGGGAGGGTTGGCTAAGGGGCGGCTGTGGACAGGCTGAAGCTGATGGATAGACCTGAGGTAAGCAGTTACTGGGGAAGAGGGCAGATTGTGGGTTGGCAATATGGGCGGGACTGGCGGGAAGGACGGCGGGGGCTGGAAGGGGAGGAGGGGTGGAGAAAGGCGGCAACAAATAACAATGCTTCAATATGTGTTCATCAATTGTAGCAAACTTACCACACTAATGAAAGATGTTGTTAATGTGGGAAAGTGTAGGAGGGTTAGGGTGAGGAGTTGGGAGATATGGGAATCCCCTACATTTTTTATTAAACATTTATATAATCTAAAGCTTCTTTAAAAATTAAAAAATTAAAGCTGTCAGAGTGTGAGAGGAATAAAACACAAGAGCAAGAAAAATGCATGGAATCTAGTTTCCATCCTTGTGCCATTGAACCTTGTGACCTAAAATTGTCTGTATCATCCATGAAAAAAAGGATGTTATAGCTTGTGTTACATGTTCAAAAAAGCTAAAAAAAACAAAAACAAAAATAAGGCCTGCCCAATATGTGGGCAGCCAGTTCAAATGATTATGCTAACTTATTTCTCCTAGTTGACTTGTTTGTAAGAGTAGAATAATATATTTCTAACTATGTAACCCTAAAAACTCAGACAGTATTTTGGCAACATTAAATGTATTTTTATGTTTTTATATATATTGAAGTGTAAAAGTATCTCAGTCCATGTAGAATTCTTCTCCTTTATGTAATTTACCTACTTGGGGAGAGGATGTGGTTTAGTGAATATTCATTTCATTTTAGGAAAATTTCACTTCTCTTTATACTTCATATTTGGGTTTTTATGTAATTTGAATTGGCTATATAACTGGTTATTTTGGCAACATTAAATTTATTTTTATGTTTTCATACATATTGAAGTATAAAAGTATCTCAGTCCATGTAGAATTCTTCTCGTTAAGGTAATTTACCTATTTGGGGAGGGGATGGTGTTTAGTGAATATTCACTTCATTTTAGGAAAATTTCACTTCTGTTTATAGTTCATACTTAGATTTTAATGTAATTTGAATTGGCTATATAGCTGGTTATTTAATTCTATCCTTCATATTTTAATTCATTTCCACCTTCACTTACATAAAAATATCTGATTTTTCAAAATATAAGTAGGGTATTCACATTTAAGTTATTTAGTACCTTTCTTTTAATGAGATAAACTTTGTGAGAAAGATTTATTATTTAAATTTTAGATACTCTTAAATCTTCTCATCCTTAGTTACTCTGCTCTTTCAGAGTCTCTTAAAATGTTCTTTACAGGGAAGTGGACTTGGCCCAGTGATTAGGGTGTCTGTCTACCACATGGGAGGTCCACAGTTCAAACCCAGGCCTCCATGACCCTTGTGGAGCTGGCCCATGCGCAGTGCTGATGTGCACAAGGAATGCCCTGCCACGCAGGGGTGTCCTCCGTGTAGGGGAGCCCCATGTGCAAGGAGGGTGCCCCATAAGGAGAGCTGCCCAGCACAAAAGAAAGTGCAGCCTGCCCAGGGATGGCACCACACACGTGGAGAGCTGACACAGCAAGATGATGCAACAAAAAGAGACACAGATTCCCATGCCGTTGACAACAGAAGCTGAGAAAAACAAGAACATGCAGCAAATGGACACAGAGAACAAATGACTGGGGTGGGGGAGGGAGGACAGGGGTCAGGAAGGGGAGAGAAAAAATCTTTAAATAATATTCTTTACAGATACATAGAAATTGGTAGATATAGTCTCTGCTACTGAAGTAAAAAATGTACCAGTTGTTCTCCAGGTATAGGTGGTGATGATGTCCACTGAGAGTCTTTTTTTTTAATTCATTTTTTTTAAAATATTACATTCAAAAAATATGAAGTCCCATTCAACCCCACCGCCCCTACCCCCCAGTCTTTGAGAAGAGCCAATACAACTTTTTTAAAGCTCTAGTAAAATGTGGAGTTGTCCTGGGAGATCCAATGTGACATACATTTTCAGGGTTTGGTGGGAATTGTTTGTTTCTCTCAAGTGAAAAACAGTTTAATTCACTTTGAAATGTTTCTTAGACAGGGTTACACAGTCTCTATTAATTGCCTAGCTATCAGACCTTTGCTTAAGACCAGTTTCAGAAACCAGTGAATTCAGAAAGTGTTATAGACTAGTGATATCGACTAGACTCAGACTCAAAAGTTCCAATTGAGAGCTTTATTAGCTGCGCGGCAACTGCCTTGTCCTAAGCAGAGGGGAGTAAGCAGAGGGGAGAGCAGCCCCGAGTCACAGGGGGAGTTTGCTTATACAGGTCTTTAGTTTCAGGGCAGTGGGCAGTAGCTCAGCAAGCAAGTACATACAGAAGCAGGTGTTTGCGGTTAATCAAGCGCTGGGAATTCTATCAGGGGAGACAAGCGATTGGGGAGTTCTTATTATTTACAAGGATCTGGGTCAGGTTGGCCTTTTGGCAGGGGCTGATGACACTTTCTACAGGAGGAGGCCTTGAGATAAGGTTTTACTGTTGAGCAAGCTTGTTACAAAAACTAGATATAGGCGGTTAGGGAGCTATGGAATTTTCCTCTCAGGTGGGGGTGGTCACAGGCTCCTGCTTCTCCACAAAAGATTACTTCATAAGTTAGTTAAAAGGAAGAACTGTTCAATTTTTTAAAAATAGCTGAAAAGGTCAACATTTCTCTAAATTACTCAGAAAATATACATCACTTCCTTCAAGAATTACAGGGTCATGAGATTCCAATATTGCTGTCAAACTGCACAGATTAACTTATTGATTTATATATACATATGAGACCTTCAGCAAAATAGTATGAATAAACAAACCTTTAGACAAGGGAAGTTGAGTTTTAATTTAAAGTTCCAGTGTTTTGCTTCTGGTTATGACAGGTTGAGGGCAATAAAATAAACTGAACTATGAGTTTAGAGTAGAACTGAGGGACAATTTTAAACAGCAACATAGTGTGTCTGTTACTAGCAGTAGATCGATATAGATTAAAGAGTCAGAAACTGTCTGTAACAACTGTTCTGGAGCTCAGGAGGCCAAAGGAGCATTATACAGAGAGAATGGTGTATGGAAAACGCTGAGAGATTGTGCTAAAAACTGTATGTACAACATTATGAGTATAATAAAAGCCATTGCTTATACACTTTGGATAGATCATAGTGTATGTGAATACATCTCAAAAAAACACACAACAATTTAATGAACTAATAAATAATTGTGCAAGAGTAGCCAGAAATAGCAACTATGTACAGCAGGGGAATCATAGAGACGTTGAGAGGTGAGGAATTTTCTTGTTTTTTTTTTTATTATTACTGAAATAATGGAAATGTTGCAATAATGATTGAAGTGATGAATGCACAACTCTGTGATCATACCAATTTCCACTGTTTTTATACTTTGTATGAATTGTAAGCTTTATTAATATGTATAAATAAAATTGACTTGTTAAAAAAGAACACTATGCAGTCTAATTACATTTTTATCAAGTTTAAAAAATACAGAGTGGCTCACTCTGCAGTGACAGCTGGCACCCATCCCCCATTCATGATATGGGCTATCTTAGGATCTAGTCCCTGGCTGGCTGTTGTGGGTAGAGAGGAACATGGAAGTCTAGCCCAAGAATGGTGGGGTTGAGCATATCTTTTGATCAGCAAGTTTTGATTACTGAGTTCCAGTTCTGAGCTGCTGTTTTAGCTAACCCAGACAAGGACAGCCACTGCCATTGACTCAACCCCACTGTTGACATAGAGGAAGGCATTTAAGGTTTAAAGACACAATACCTCCTTAGGGTTGCAGGGAACAGTTTTCTAAAGGGTGTCATATTTTTGGCAGGCCAGGAATTCAAGCTTCACCGAGTTGTGAAAAAGGCTTCTGGTGTCTTACCTGTACCTCTCTACAGGGCTCACTGGGGCTGGTCTGAGCCCTTTTTGTGAGTCTCTGGTCCTCTTTTGACTGGAAATACTGACTTCAGAAAGTCCTTTCTGAGGAGACCATCCTCCAAGATTGTGCATATCATGTAAAACAGCTAGAGGCAATGAAAGGAGTGTGTAAAAAAACTATAGATACAAAAATAACAAAAAACAAACAAAAACAGAACAGATCAATATTCTCAGAGAAGGAACTAGGAAAGAACCTTTTTTCTTGGGGTGAAATAATTACACAAAGAGTACACTCTTAAAAATTATACCAAATATCCAGACTAGAATGAGATGAAGAACTGGGAAAATTTGATCAATTAAATACAGCCAATTCTGAGTGTCAGAGAAGAGTTTTAATATAGAGTCAATCAACAATAAAATACTAGGGAAGAGAAGGAAAGTGACCTTCATGTTGGGGCACTTTGAAACTTTATGTGGAGCCCAGGAAAGATCACATATTCTTGGAGCTAATTCATTCCTGTGGGCTTGAGAACTTGAATTGGATTCAATTTGGCGTCTTTGCCTGGATTGCTTCAGTGAGTCTAGGGTGGGTATTGGTCCTCTTGCTGGAGTCCTTTATAAATGGAGGACTGAATGCAGCAGATGTAATATAGCCTGTGCCTAAATCTAAACTTATTTTATATCCAAATATGCCCAGAAAGCCAATTGAGAAGTATAAACTCTATAGGCTTTGGATATTCAGAGAGGATGTAAGCTGGAATGTGAGGGGTTTGTGCTAAATGCTGACTTGGAATGTGGGGGATATGCATTAATTCAAGCTGACCTGGGGGAAATAACCTATCGCATACTCAGATAAAACACTTGAAGAAGATAACAAAAAGTCTTCTTGCATACAAGCACCATTTGTCTCCCCACTCTTATTTCCTCTGTATAAAAGGGGCCCAAAAATTCTATTTGGGGCTTAGTCTTTATTAGGACAGGAGTCCGCTGAGTCTGACTGGTCAAAATAAATCAACTTCCTTCTCAGAGTTCTCGTGTCCTGGCCTTCGACACCACATACACCTGACTTCTCTGCTACTACAATTCGGGGGCTTGTCCAGAATTGTGTTGAGAAGGTCAGAGGTGGCAACAATTGTCTGCCCCTGTCAGATGTCTCTGAGGAGGCTGGGAGGGCCCAGGTGAAACCCAGCCCTGGGTGCCCCTGGACTCCCCGTTTAGTCCAGAAAGAGTTTGTGGTCTTCACCAGAGCCCTCCTGGAAGAACCAGAGCACCAGTGGGTTTGAGAGACCCTGAGAATGAAGCAAGGAGCACCACACATCAGATGGGTAAGGCCCGCAGGGGCAAGAAAAGCCTAATTCTAAAATTAGGAGGGAGACTGATCAGTTCTCTAAAAGGGGAGGCCCCAGTACTCCTGAGAATACAGGAGGAAGCTGCCTTCTCTCCAGGCCCAAGAAAAGGAAAGGTGGGTGATTGTGTGCATGTGATTGTGGCAACTGAGTGAGATGCAGAATGTCACTTCTGCAGGGCAAGTGCACAGTCCTGATCTGTGGTTCTGTTGTGACCTTATACAACCAAGGGCAGTCTGGGGGGGGGGAGGTCCCTGCAAAGGGACCCTCTTCCAAGTCGGGGGCTTATACAGACTCGCTAAAGTTAAGAGGTGCTGAAAGTTCCCGTGAGGGTTGCAGCTGGAGAGGGACAAAGTGTAAGGCGTGAGTGCCTGTTGTGTACCATCAGCACAGGGTGGAAACATGGAAACACACAAAGTAGGATCCTGTTAGTTTGTATGCCAAAAAACTTCCCCCGTGCATTCTGTGAAGATGTATACAGCATAAGGTTCCAACCAGGAAAGCTTAGGATGCTTTGTGAATTAGAATGGCCAACTTTCAGCATGGGCTGGCCCCAAGATGGCATTTCAGATCCCTGGATCATCCATAAAGTCCATGATGCAGTAACTGGAAACCCAGGACACCCAGACCAATTCCCCTATATTGATGCTTGGGAAAACACTGTGAGCCAAAATCCACCTTGGTTAGGGTAGTGCATGACTAAGGAAGCTAGAATTTGCCTAATACAGAAACCAGGGAGTGCTATCCCAGGGACCAGACCAAACAATCACTGTGCAAAGGGCCCAGAGAAAGTGTGCCCCAAGTCCAGTGCCAATCTTCCCATTTTAGAAGGGCCATATGAACATGAGTTTCCACCACCTTATGTGATGACTCCTGTCCCAACAGTACTAAGGAATGAAAATTAGCTAGTCTCCCTAAGCAGTGCCCCATTGTTATCATCCACATGGGGAAGTGTGATGCCAATACCATCCCTGCCTCTGCTTTTATCACCATCAGAGAGGGCACCTATACCATCCCTGCAGTTGCTTTTATCGACATCTGCACCAGAGAGCCCTATGCCATCCCTGTAGCAGCTTTTACCATTTCCTCAGTGGTCTTTGGCAGCTTCTGCAATGGAAAATACAGATCAGCTGCTTTTACAGCCCATTGCCCCTGGCAATGCTGCTGCAGTGCTGCCAGTCAGTCAGGGGGAGATGCTGAGAAGTGGCAACTCAAACCACAGGAAGCCCCAGGAACAGAGGGAGCAGAGAGAAAGCCTGCCTTCCAGCTACCTCTCCATGAAGCCTGGACCCCAATTTTTTATGATGCACATGGCCAGATTTGGGGGGGAACTGGACATTCATCTATCAGCCCTTTACCATAATGGACCTTTTTAACTGGAAAAGCCACACCTCACCATTCTCAGAGAAGCCTCAAGCCATGATGGGCCTTTTCCAGTCCATCTTACAGACCCACAAACCCGCCTGGGTTGATTGTAAATGACTTATAATGACTTTATTAAACTTTGAAGAAAGAATTCGTGTCATGCAGGGAGCTCTAACCTGGCTTAGAGAGCACCCACCTGAGGGAACTTTGGACAGTGACCAATATGCCCACTTGCAGGCCCCCTGTGGGATCCAAAGAGCACAACCAGGCTCAACTGAGTAGAAACTTTCCATAGGCCCTTAGTTGAATGATTCAGTGTGGGGAGCCACAAGACAGTAAATATGGCAAAAAAATACTCAAATTCTACAGGCTCTAGGTGAGAGTCCAGCTCAATTCTATGAGAGGCTGTGCGACATGTTTTGTGTATGCACACCCTTCAAACCCAGATGCTCCTGAGAGCCAAACAATGGTCAATGCAGTGTTCATTTCCCAATCACAAGCTGACACCCAAAGAAAGCTGCAGAAGTTGGATGGGTTTGCTGGAATGAATATCTCTCAGCTCATGGAAGTAGCTACTAAAGTCTATGGCAACCATGATGTAGAAACAAGGAGGGAAGAAAGTCAGAAGATGAAGAAGAAGGCAGATCTTCTGACAGTGGCAATCATGGGAAAATCCATTCCTGTGTCAAGGAGAGTAAACTGGGAAGCCCCTACCCTAAGGAGAGGGAAGGGCTTACACCTAAGGCAAAATCAGTGTGTGTACTGCAAAGAGGATGGGCATTGGCTGCAAGAATGTCCCAGCTGGCCAACTGACCCTGCTGCTGCAGCCAAAACATTAGCCAGGAAAGCTAGTCAGGCATCACCAACCAAAACCTGGGTCCATAAAAGTTCAGGAAAAACCCTGCAATTTAAGCCATTGGGCTGGCAGTTATAGAGGACTCTGATAGAGATTATTAGGACAGACCAGGCTCCTATTCTCCCAGCCCTGAAGAGCCTATGGTCAGAGTCCAAATTGGGGGCCACACCATACATATGATCATTGACACTGGGGCTCAACATTCTGTAATGACCAAGTCAATTGGGCATCTCTCAAGAAGACAGGCCACTGTCAAACGGACAACTGGCAAAAGTACCCAACTGTCCTTCCTGCAAGCCAGGACCTGCAACATTGGGGGAAAAGAGGTCCCTCACAAATTCCTTTATCTTCCAGAGTGCCCAGCCCCCCTCCTGGGTTGAGATCTGCTGTCTAAACTGCAGCTCAAATTGCCTTTGACATCACGGGGCAATCCACACTGACACTGGGGCCACAGGACCCTCTGAGAATAGCGCTAACCCTTCCTCTGTAGGAGGAATGGAGACTGTTTTGCCTCAGTGAAACTGGCCAATCCATGCCCATGCAGCTCCCTTTTGAAGATGTGCCTGAAGTATGGGCAAAGGGTAACCCAACAGGGATGGCACATGACATTCCTCCAATTATTACTGAAATTAAAGGCCACAGCCAGTCCAATAAGCATAAAGCAATATCCAGTTCCACGAAAAGCTCAAGTAAAGGTCCAGCTACATATTCAGAGATTACTGAAAGAAAGCATACTGAGGCCATGCCAGTCTCCATGTAACACCCCACTCTTTCCATTTAAAAAAGCTGATGGAGTTTACTGCCCAGTCCAGGACTTACGAGCAGTTCATTTGAGATTCAAATCCCCTAAATATATCTTAAACCCCAGCACCAACTACAATTCCAATAAAGTAGCATTTGGCAGTAATAACCCTTTATTCTGCAGTTTCTAATCCATATACTTTTCTCAGCTTAATACCCTCATTGGCAATCTACTTGTCATGCCTAGATCTTAAGGATGCCCTCTTCTGTATTTGGGTAGTGCCCTGGAGCCAGCCAATTTCCACCTTTAAGTAGGAAGATCTGAACTTAGGTGATAAGCAGCAGCTAACATGGACGCGATTGCCTCAGGGGTTTAAAAATGCACCCACTATTTTTGGACAAGGCCTGGCCACTGATCTCAAATCCTTTAAACCAGAAAGTCATAACTCATTTCTCCTCCAATATGTAGATGACCTCATTCTCAAAAGTCTCACCTACCAAGACTGTGCTGACAGAACCCATGCCCTCTTAATGCATCTACAGCAAAAAGGCTATCAGGTGTCTAAGAAAAAAGCCCAAATCTGCCTATCACAAATCAGATATCTAGGTTATAAAATAATGCAGGGGCACTGTAAATTGGGACTTGAAAGAAAGAAAGCAATCTGTAATCTCACCCAACACTCACCAGAAGCTGCAAGAGTTCCTCAGAGAAGGAGGATTCTGCTGCAATTGGATCCCCAATTTTGGGGTCCTCACGTGCCCTTTATATGAAGCCACAAAGGGGGAAGATCATGATTTCCTGCTCTGGGAAAGCCCACAGAAAAATGCTTTCATTGCTCTCAAACAAGCTCTAATGGAAACACTGAGCCTCAGACTTCCAGATCTCAGTAAACCATTCTACCTCTACATTCACAACCGCCAAAGGATCACAGTAGGGGCACTCACTCAATACCTCAGTTCATGGCAAAGACCCATAGCCTATTTATCCAAGCAACTGGACACTAGCCCAAAGATGGGCTCTCATGTCTGCAAGCTGTAGCAGCTGCAGCCATTTTTACACTAGAAGCTATAGAATTAACTCTTGGTCAGCCTTTAATTGTCTGGGTTCTGCATGCAGTAATCGCAGTCTTAGAAGCCAAAGGAACACACCAGCTATCTAACAGCTGCCTGGTTAAATATCAAACCCTATTATGTGACTATTCATTAATTCAACTGGAACTTGTAAAAACCCTAAATCCTGACACCCTGCTACCCGTGGAGCTGGGGATTCTAGCCCAGAACTGCCTGGAAACATCACAAGAAGAATATTCTAGCAGGCCAGGCCTCCAAGACAAGCCACTGGCAAATTCTGACATGGAGTTCTTCATGGATGGGAGTAGCTTTATGCAGGGCAGCAATCAGTGAGTGGGATATGCTGTGGTATCAGGAGGCCCAGAGCCTCCTGGATAACACATCAGCACAGAAAGCCAAACTCATTGCCCTCACCTAAGCCCTACAACTTGCAGCTGGAGCAAAGGTTAACCTCTACACAGACTCCAAATATGCCTTCTTTACCCTGCACACACATTGAGCCTTATACAAATAAAAAGGACTCATTAACTCAGGAGGAAAGAGCATTAAATATGGTACACAGATTCTGGAACTACTAGAAGCAGTTTGGGAACCTATCAAAGTAGCTGTAATGCACTGCAAGGGACACCAGACAAGTCACAGCCCCATCATCCAGGGAAATCAGAGGGCAGATGCTGAAGAAAAAAGAGTGGCATGGGAAGGATTCCTATTTGAAAAGCTGGCCACTGTTCTCATTCCTCAACCTCTTAATTATCAAAAACTCCAGTATACCCTGCCTGCTCTTGTCCCACAGCCTCTGAATCACCAATAGCTGCAATATACTCAAGCCAAGAGAGAGTGGATACTCTCTGAGGGTGCGATATAAGGAGAAAATGGATGGTGGACATTGCCCGATCACAGAATAGTTGTGCCACAAATATTAGCCACAACTCTAGTTCAACACTACCATGAGAACACACACTTGGGAAAAACCCATCTTAAAGAAGTGTTAGAAAGATTCTTCTACATCCCAAGTCTAGCTGCTATCACCCATGACATATGCCAGTGGTGCATCACATGTGCAAAAATAAAACCTTTGGCAGGGCCTACAGGAGTCCCAGGAGTCCAAAAAACTGACAATATGCCTCTTGAAAATCTTGTAGTTAATTTCACTGAAATGCCACACTCTGGAAGTTATAAATATCTCCTAGTCCTTGTTTGCACCTTTTCTGGCTGGGTGGAAGCCTTTCCCACTTGAACAGAAAAAGGTGAAGAAGTAACCAATTGGCTCTGACAATGGACCCACCTTCGTCTCTGAAATCACTCCAAAGATTGCCAAAGCACTGCGCATCTGGTGGAAACTGCACACCTCTTGCCATCCTCAGGCTCAGGAAAGCAGAGTGAATGAACCATGCAATAAAGACTTATATTGCCAAGATTTGCCAAGAAACTGGGCCAAAATGGGTGCAAGTACTTCTGAGTCCTTTTCTCCAAGTTCGGGCAAGCCCAAGCTGAAAGCTAAGCCTAACCCCTTTTGAAATCCTCTTTCAGAACACCCCCCCCCAATCCAAAATATAGAAGGAAATCTCACAGAAAGAGGAAACTTATCAATAGCTCAGCAAATGATCAGCTTAGGAAAAACATTACAAAACCTGCCACACTAGGTCCAAGAAAGGGCCCCCATTAGCTTAAGCAGCTATATACACTCATACAAGCCAGGAGATGCAGTCTGTGTCAATGGCTGGAAATCAGCTCCACTAATTCCTCTATAATGAGGACCCTATCTTGTCATTTTATCCACCCCCAGTGCAGTTAAAGTAGCTGAAAGCACCCCATGGATACACCATAGTCAGGTCAAGTGAGCTGCCCCAGAGTCCTGGACCCATATTCCAGAAACCCACAACTCAACCAAACTCATCTTGCAAAGGAACAAAACACCAAGCCCTGCTCCAGTCATGCCCTGGAAGCTGACTGGTTATGCATGGCCAAAGGTTGAGGATGGAACACTGAGCTCTGCTCCAATCACACCGCAGAAACTGATAGGTCTACATACAGCCAAAGAATAGGAATCCAGTTTAATCCCAGTTACAATGTCCCTTTTGTTATACTCCCTACTCCTGGCCCTGACCCTCCCCTGGTCCCAGGTTGGCATCACAAAGTGTGAGCCATTATCCAAAAGGTGTGAATGGGGGCCTATGTCAATACCACATTAATATATCATAACCATTACACCTGCAAGGGCCATATAGCCACCTGCCAGTTTCAAGGAATCTTCTATAGTGTCTGTAACATATCTGGTCAAATAACCTGCTATGACCCCAAACCCCCAACAGTCTCCCATAAATGGGAAATAAGGGTACTTAATCAAAATGGGGAGCTACTTAGCTCTACCCCAGCCACTAGCCAGAAACAATGAGTGTCCCTTCTATTTGACACATGCCAAGTTATAGACTCCGGGATACCATGGAACATCAAATGTGGAGTGCTTAGCAGTGAGCAAAAATATACTCACAACAATAAGTATATGTGTGCTCCAGAAATGAAAAATGCAGCCCAAGGGGGGGCTTCTGGTTCAAATACATAGGTGCATACTACTGCCCCTACTGGTCCTGTGTCACCTGGACCATGTGGAGCATAGCCACAAATAAACAAACAGCCATCCTCACAAAAGGAATGGCCCTGGCTAACTGTTTATGCTGTCATTGTAACCACTTAAACCTCACCATCCTTAAACCTGAATCCTGACAGGCTCAGGGAGTCCAAATGAGTCTCTGCATTGATGGTAGAGGAATAGATCCAGGAGATTACATCTAGGTTGGGTATTGGGAACACCCACTCACAAGTAAAGCCCATTCTCTGTTCCACTCCTTCTATGAAAAAATGGAAAAGCCCTTTTCCATTCCACAAGGAGTGAGACGCCTCTTCATAAGCCTAGCTGAAGTAGTAGGGGCAGCTTAAATGTCTCCTTGTGCTATGTATGTGGACATACTAATATGGAAGACCAATGGCCCTGGGAAACTAGAGAATACAATTACAGCCAAACATATAATGAAACTGGCCTCTCAGTTGTCCCCTAGATAGTATGTGGTCCTTGTAAACTTCTGTCATAGGAAAATATTGTGTTTCAAGGGCCTGCCTAAACTCTTCTATATCTGTTGGAAACCTAACATGTACAGGGGGAGAATTCCAAAATTATATCACCAATACAACAGAGCCTTGGGGAACATGGAATGAATCTGACTTCATTCTCATAAATTATACTTCCCCCAAATTAATCACTGTGTGGAACTCCACTGCAAAAGGCCCCTTTAATGCCCCAAATGGTCTGTACTGGACTTGTGGGAAAGTTGTATTCTGAGAAATTCCCCAAAACTGGTGTGGTATTGTATGCTTGGTACAATAAAACCCTCCTTCTTCCTCATTCCCTTAACAGAAGGGAAAGAGCTAAGCCAGCCAGTGTATCAAAATACAAGAAAGGGCTGTTGTTACCTGGAGAGGTGAAGAATGGCCCCCTGAACATGTAATCCTATACTATGGGCCAGCATCTCAGGCAGAGGATGACAGGTGAAGTTATTGAACTCTTATGTATATGCTAAACTGAATCATCCACTTGCAAGCTGTGGTGGAAATAATAACTAATGAAACTTCTCATGCTCTAAACCTACTAGCCCAACAGCAAACTAAATTCAGAAATGCTATCTATCAAAACCATCTCACCCTAGACTATCTCCTGGCAGCTAAAGGGGGAGTTTGTGGAAAATTCGATCTCTCTAACTGCTACCTTGAACTAGACAGCACTGGAGAGGTTATTGATGAAATTACAAGCAAAATGGTAAAAATTGCTCATGTTCCAGTGCAGAGCTGGAATGGCTGGAATTTAAGTAATCCCATTGGAAGCTGGCAGTCAATAGTAAACAATTTCAAGCTTCTACTGAGAATAATTGTCTTCATCATAGGAAGATGCACCATACTTCCTTGCCTCCTCCCTTTCATCATAAACAGAATGCACACCCTAATAAATGGTATAGTAAAAAGACAGACAGCTGCCCATCTCATGGCCCTATATACATACCAGCCACTCCAGAGAGATTCTGACAATAGTGATGCCAAAGCCTAGTAACCTTAAGCAGACATCAAAGGGGGGGAAATAATATACCCTGTGCATAGATTCAAACTTATTTTATATCCAAATATGTCTATAAAACCAATTGAGAAGTATAAATTCTATAAGCTTTGGATATTCAGAGAGGATGCAAGCCAAATATGTCAAGTCTACCTGAATGTGGGGGATATGTGTTAAATCAATCTTACCTGGAGGAAATAACCTATCTAATACTCAGGTAAAACACTTGAAGAAACTAACAAAAAGTTCTTTTGCATACAACCACCATTAGACACCCCCCCCCTTATTCCTTCTGTATAAAAGGGACCCAAAAATTCTATTAGGCACTCAGGTTTTATTAGCACAGGAGTCCATCAAGTCCAGCTGGTTGAAATAAACCATCTTGCTTCCAGAATTCTCATGTCCTGGCCTTTGATACTGCATACACCTGGCTTCTCTGCTACTACACCTTCTTGCCAAAGACCGACTGAGTAGGTACAACCAGAGGTACTGGTACTCCTGATGGCTAAGGAGACACACAGTCTACGTTCATGTCTGATGCTTCCAGATTTCAGTGCCCTGCAAAAGGCAGGCCAGGGCTAAGAGATACCAAAAGCTGTGATGGAGGAGGTCCCAAGGATGGAAATTTTGCAAATTACTTAACAGACTGTTAGAAATAGCTTCAGGATTTAAGGTAGCAAGAGGAGTTAATTGGAGGGCCAGGATCTCATCATGTAGGTTCCATAAATCCATACTAATATGTTCATGATTTCAAATCCCTTGTAAATGGAAATGGCCAGCCGTCCAATTCTGTATTGTATCATTGAATAATATGGGGGTGAAACAAACAAAAGCATACTGAGGATGACACTGATATTGCAAAGCATCAAGTTGATTACCCAGTGAGATAACAGTTTCCTCTAAAGCATTTAGCCAAGGGTTGATTAAGTGTGCAGGAGGCATAACAAAATTAGGCTGATGAACTATCAAAAGATCATCATCCCAATTAGCAGTAGTAACACATTAGTTAAATTACAATGCAAACTGTGTACATAAAAATACCCTTCTACTTTGTAATTTTCAGGCCTCCCCTGCCCCAATACCAGACAGTTAACAGATGACCACAAACCCGGACCCCTTCCTTGTGCAATCATAAATGAAACTTGTTTTTACATTAACAGAACTGGTCAGGTAAAAGAAAATCTTAAAGTCCTAAGAAAAATATAGAAATCATTCAGAAAACACAAAATAATAATTATGAAAATCAATCATGGCTATCCTCATTCCTTTTTTATTTTTCATCACCCATAAAATCAATCCTTTTACCCATTATAACATTATTATTAACAGTATTGCCTGCTTATTTTTGGTCCTTGTCTCTTACAGCTTCTTGTCCAATTCATACACCAAATCATACAGTCAATAACCCAGGAATATGTAAATGGTGTCTCTCTGATATGAGAACAACAATATAAATGCCCATGGGACCTAAAACCACAGCCCGCTATACAGGATGGAAGAGAACTTCTTTTCTTTGCCCCTTGACAGCAGAAGTAGCCAGACAGAGCCAACACCCCAAATCCCCTCACCCTCCCATCCTGCCCAGTACCATACACCCCAATACCCAGTTCCCCTGTATATATATAAACAAAGAATTAGGAATGTTAGAGATTTGCAACAATTAAGCCATAGCTCACTTTCCCCTGATATGCATTGGGAAAAGGCAAACCCCCTCCCCTGGGTCTGAGGGCATAGCATGGCACTTTACCACAGGTTAAAGAAACCTCATAGAGACAGGAATAAAGGGAGAAAGAGATCTTCACCATCTGCATATCAGAGGTAGATGGAGATCTTTTCTATCTCTACCTGCATATCAGAGGGAGAGGGAGATGGAAGCCTTCAATATTTACATATCTTTTAATCCCTACAGATGAAAAATCATCTGCTTCTGCAGCTTTCCAAAAAGCCATAAACTCCCTCAACCCCTTCCCACTACCTCACTCAGACCCTCAATCCCCCTCCCACTAACTGTCATTTCCCCTCCTAAGAAAGTTCTGCATAAATTCAAGTCCCCCCCCTTCCAGGAGTGCACTGAAGCCTCTCTTCAGACTCTCACCATGCTGGTGGGGGGGGGGGGGGCTAAAGTCTGTTCTTCAGACCCCCTCCATTGGGAGAGCTTCTCAATAAATTATTTTTCTGCCTGTGGTCAATCAGTCTCCATGTCCCAGTGAATGCCATTTTTCTCCAACAGTAATATTAAGAGTTCCCTCTATAATAACATAAGGAGACACAAAGACCTGAATTCCATAAGTAGACTCAAAGGGCTAGTTTGCAGTTCCAGGATCTGTAATGTTAATAATATGATGTGTGACAGCTACCAATTGCCACAGTTCTCATTGAAGTATTTTAACCTCCAACCATAGCTACATATTTCCCCCTCTTTGTTTTTGCAAAGTACTGAATATAGCTTGGGTGGTTTCTTGTTGTATTATTCCCCAGAGGGTTTGTAGCATGCTTCTGAGGGCTCATCCCTGAACCAGGAGGGAACCAATGTCACAGTCATTGAAGTGAGCATGAAGAACACTCATAGATGACGTTTATGAGTTATTGGTAGGTAACAGGCAGCAGGAACTGCTGGGCTAGGCACCATAAGTTTTGGTACTCATGATGTTCACCTTTTTGGTGGAGCCACTTTGCCTCTTCTCAGGTTTTTTTGCCACCAGGCCAGGACAGATGGTTGAGCTACACACACAGCCTTGGGGAGGTACTGCAAAAGTCCATTGTTGGCTTTTCTACAGATAGGAGAATGTAGGCTGACTTGATTTCCCTAAGAAGATACTAGTAAATTTTAAAACAAAGTGATAATATAACTGGATATTAATTTCTTGTAACAAACTAACAATATTTGGGACTGTGGTGTACAGCAGTGGTATTACTTTAATTTATGGTAAGAGGTTGTTTTGGTGACACATACTATTTTTAATAATAATTAAAATGATGATTAACCATATTATACTTTAATATTATGGTGAAACACTATTAAATTTTCAGGAATTTTATATACTCTTTATTTACATGAACTTTTTACTCATACTGATGTAGGCTATGGGTGGGAGGGTCTGTTCATCTCTTTGTAGATAACCTGTGCTGTATGTGTCTTGAGCTGTGCATGTGGGACAGTGAGGAGTGCAGCCCTGCCCTTGGTAACCATGACAACTGCAGTCCCAGAAAAACAATTTAGCATTGCAAACTCTACATACTTTAGAACATTCAGGGGTAATGCAAAACAAATGTGCTAAAAGCTTACTTAGAATGTATGAAGCCCATGCTAAAAGCTTACCTAGGATGTGGAAGATATATGTTAATTCAAGCTTATTGAGCACTGAAACAAAGGACCATTTCACCCTTCCTCTGTATAAAAAGAACTCAAAAATCTTGTTCAGGGTTCAGATTTTGAATGAAAAGCTCTGAGTCCAGCCAGTCATAAATAAATCTTTTTTTCCTTCCCAAAATTATTCCTGAGTCCTGGCCTTTCTATAGGCAAATAATTGAACCTCTCTCAACTTCTACAACAATACAACTTCACTTAACAGAGGGTTGAAGAATCTCTTTAACACTTATAACACTTTTAAACACTTTCCATTCAACCCACAACATATCAAAGGAACTTAACTATTTTATCATTTTATTTTTTCAAGGTAAAAGAACAAACCTTTTTTAATAGTTTGAAATAAAAAGATACTTTTCAGGACTTGACTTCAAGAAAGCAGGTTTGAACACTACATTCGTTCAAAAGTGAGAAGACTTGCTTTTTCTTAGAAAACCAAGGAAATGATAGGTTAAATTACAAGAAGATATTTTGATAAAAAAGACTTTTTTATACTGATTATTCAGGAGAAAAACTTTAAAAACTTTTACTAAAACAGGCTGATGACTTCAGAAACTTTGAGAAATAACAAAATTTAACTTTGTATTAGTATACTATTAAAGCTTTTAAAACTTTATAGATAGACTTATCAAATCTTATGCAACTTTAACCATAAAAATTCCTTTTCCACTAACTTTCTGCACTTTCTGTATTCATTCAGGTTTTGTCCCACATTTTACTCTTTCTTAAAAACCAATCATTTTGTCTTATACATCTTACTTATATAAGTTACTAAAATGATTTTGGAAACTGTCTCCAAGCAAACTTCTTAAAACATACAATTACTTTCAACAGTAAGCAAACTTGTTAAAATAATGATTCAGTTTGCTTATATGCAAATATAACATTTCTTCACTTTAAATACTTAGTAGCATGCAGTAGTAGAAACAGCCTTTTAGAAACAAGTTGGCAGGTGATGCTGATTGCCTACATGTTTTCCTGTTACTCACATTACTTTTTGATTTTATTATTATTTCAGTTTATGTTTAATAATGACTCTTTGGAATTTGCCATTTAAATACTTTAATTTAAACAATGCTTCCACAAACTACTTGTAATTATTTTTAACTATGTAGGTTATAATTACTTTAAGAGAAATTTCACCTTCACAGAAACATTCCTTTACATAAAGTTACCGCAGTAGCTTCTACAATTTGCCACATGTTTTCAAGTCCTGTCCTGCATATATTCGTTCTGATCTTATGAAAACTGGCCATCTTCTTTTAGGACAAACACACTTTCTCAAGCAAACTTATTAAATTTTAGTCAGCACTCTCATGAATTTTTTACCTTTTTAAATATTCATTTAAGTTTTATATCTTTTATTTTATCCTGTGAAGAAAAAGACATTATTCATTTCAATGTGGGATAGCCTCCTCCTCAGTAGGGGCCAGCCCTGGTGGAAGGTAGACGCGTAACCTGGAGCCAGTGGTCAAGGGAAGGGCTGGTACGGGCGCAAGCCCTCAGCCCGCCCAGGCCCACTATGAGACGGCCAGTACAGATGCCACGTCCTCTGGCCATTGGTATGCGGCGCTCCAAAGCCCACCCAGTCATCTAGGCTACGCCCACTGTTCCCGCCAAAAGGCAACATCCAGACAGCTCCCCCACTCCCCCTTCCCCCTCCTCTTCCCACCTCCCCTCGCTGTGACGCCATTCCCGCCCCTTCCCGTACCCCCCCTCCTAGCAGTTCCGTGTTGCTCCTTACCAATCCTCATCGAAAGTCTCCCCAGCACGCCTTATACGGCATCCCAGCAAGAACCCTGCCCGCCCCTCCGCCACAGCCCTATATAATCTCTGTACATTCCCCAATAAACGGCTCTGTTACAGCTCCACAAGGGCGTTTCATCTCATTTGTTCCTTTCGCCCTCCACACCTTGCACACCTCCGCCAGAGACTCAGCCAAGTCTCCTGCCTCGCCCTCGCCTCCGGGAAGAACCGAGGCTACGAAGACCGCTGCTGCACATTTCAATTTAGGCAAGAACTATTATGTATGAAGAAACTTGTATGGAAGTTAATTTCATTAACCAAGACTTACAATTTTTATCATTGTACAGATCTCATTAACATGTAAACTTATGTATTATATAAATGCTTATTTAATTTTTGGTAATTTGAATACAGCTTTTGTAGAAATTTTTATATATTAGTTCATATTACCATCCAGAGATATTAAAATATACACTGATATTGAACAGCAAAACACAAAAACAATTACATACAACACACCAACAGAAACATAAAATTTACAATTTGACACATAATTCTTATTTTTTTGGTGTAGTTGTTTTTAAGTTCTCCATCATTTCACATCTTAGATTTTACGGCTTTTAAGGTTCCTTCTGGAATCTTGTTGCCTGTAACATGCAAGCTTATTCTTGGAAATACTTCTATTATTTATCAGCAACAAGTGAAGATAACTTGAGCAGCATAACTGCAGTTAAGCTTTTAGTGGTTAAACAGTTAACACAAATTTTTGGGTTACTACTCTTTTATACTACACTGAGACTTGAAGTTCAGGAGTAAGCTATTGACTCAAAACTGAAAATACTTTTTAATGCCTTGATAAAAAATTTGTACTAATTTTATTAATTTGGCTTGTTGCAGAAGCACAGAGATTCAATAATTGTGTATGGAAGGCCAGGACACAGTAATAACTTGGGGAAGAAAAAATTTACTAACAATCGACCAGGCTCAGGAACTCTTGTTGAAAACCCTGAGCCCCAAATAAGATTTTTGGCTTCTTTTTATGCAGAGGAAGAGTCAAATGATGCTTTTTTTGAGTACAAGATAAGCTTGAGTTAACACATATTTCTTACATTCCAGGTAGGCTTGAATTAACATATTTAGTTTGCATCCTTCTTGAATATTCAAAGATTATAGAGCCTATATCAATTGCTTTTCCGGGACAGGAGTAGTTGGCATGGTTACCAAGGGCAGGGCTGTGGTTCTTATTGTCTGATAGTCACAGCTTGGGGTATTTATGAAGAGACACACAGGCCCCACCCATAGCCTACATCAGGCTAAATAGGCCCAAACAGAATCAGCATGGAAAGAAAACAGAACACCAATGTTGCCATATTTTTCTCTCTTCCAGGATTTTAACTCTACCAGCCCCCACTATCCCACTGCCACATTATCATGTAGGCAGCAGGGGTTTGCACAGTTGTTGCCAGAATATTTTCCTTATCTTAGTTAACATTTTAACAGAGAGTTTTCTTATAAGCATGATTTCACTAACAAGGGCTTCATTTAGCAACTTTGCCTGTGTGGGATGTTGTATTTGTTGCAAAGGCTCATAGGCTCCAGTGCCTGTAAGCATGTCCAACGTAAGAGCCATATTGTGAGCCTGATTACGCTCAGCAGGAGCACTGCATTCTTCAAACAAATTACTTTTCCATAAAAGGTAACTGCCCCTCCTCAAGCAAGCTTTAGCCAAAACCATCCAATCTTTGGGACAAAGAGGATCTTCCCCTACTGATTCTACCAAGGATAAAGTGAATAGGGCAATAAGTCCATATCTGCTACAAGCAGATTTCAATTCTTTTAACAACTTAAAAGGAATGGGTTCATGCAGATGTAACATATTGAACAGGATTGTTGGGATCAGGGTGTTCTATGGCAGGAAAAAGAGTAAATTGAGAAACATCCTAGCCATGCATCCAGGTGGGCTGGTTACCAGCCTGTAAGAGAGACAGAACAGGAAGGACCAAAGCTACAGGAGACACTAGGGAAGGAGAACTCACATTAGGGGGAAGGCACTGTTGACCAGCAGGGGCAGCTTTCTGCAACACTTGCTGATCCTCCAAAGACAATTGTGACAGCTGCCATTGGATAGTGGCAGGGGTAGAATCACGATTGTCTGCCATCTGGAAATCAAGGACAAGTCTACTGGAGAAAATCTAAAAATTGTTATTCCTCTTGGGTAGTTACCTTAGAACCTCAGTCAGACAACAGTCCTTCAACATTTGGGCATACATATCACATTGAGAAAAAGTGATTCCCCATGTTTCACACCTGGTGAACAGACCCAAGCTTATGGGCGGTTGTCTATGCATTTATCGCTTTTAGTGGTCTCACTGCAGCCAACAACTTCTAGGATAGGGACTACTCAACAGTTGCATCAAGATTGCTTGAAATTACCCAGTGCCTCGGGTGCCTGTTTGGGCCCCAGTTGCCATGACACGTGGGGTGCAGTCACAGCCAAACAGCCTCTGTGCAGTCCCTAGAAAGAGGAGGGGAGAGAGTGAAGAAATGAAAGACAGAAAATAGAACGGAAAAGGTAGGCTGTGAGGAACTGCAGGAGGACAGAAGCTAACTCAGGCACGCAGTTTAATCAGGCACATTGTTTTAAAAGACATCAACACCTTCAGCAGTTCCCAGGGGAAGCTCTTGTTTCAAGGTCACTACAAATACAATAGTTATTCTTCTCTTAAACAGCCCTAGGATAAGAGTTCCCAGGAAATCAAATTCATACTTAGCATATTTTATTCAACAAAAACTTCACACAGGGGTATCTCCTTCTTCCACAATATTCTTCCTATTGAAATATGGAAAATGTTTTGCAGGTGTCAGCAGACCCTGTTTGAAGGACATTCATACTGCAGTAAAAGAGAACATCTTAAAAAATTTTTAATGAAAAGTTTTTGTGATCTATGTATCATAAAAAAAAATCAAAATAAAAATAAACAAGAAAGCGACTCCATTGCGGAAAGTAAGAGCCAAATGTCACCACTAGGTGCCACGATTGGATGAGAATTGTACCCTACAACACTTCCTGGGAAGAAGGAGCCAGAATCTGAAAGAAGGAGGAGGGGCAGGGACTCTTCCCACAGGAGATGTGGAGGACCCCTGGGCAACATATGTGACTGATTTGGGAACCATTCTCTATCACATAGCTACCTGGACCAAGCCAAAAGTCTGGGTTAGGGCAGGCTGCCAGGATGTTCTTCGGGGGGATCCTCGCCAACCAAAGTCCAGAGGTATCATCAAGAAAGCGACTACCGAGGACTGGTTTGTCCTGCAGATCTCTCCAAGACAGAGTCACAGACATGCTGAATTCTGTCACTATCATCTCCAAATTTTTTAATACGAAACCTGGACTTTCTCACCGGTGGCCTGAGGGCTTCTGCCTTGGCTGCCTTGGCTGCCTGCCAGGCCTGGAGAGGCCTGTCTCCCAGAGAGGAGAGACTCAGAGTCTTCCCCTTCCTCGTCAACGACCACACTTTTCTCTGTGCTTCTTTTCGGGCATGAGAGCGGCCCCTGAGCGCCCAGACGGCTCTTAGCAGCGCGCTTGCCCTTTCTCCTCTCGCCCTCCTTTTTGGCACCGCACGAATGAACATTGCTCTTTCCTCCGGGTCCGGGGGACCCAAAACGAAGCCGCTTACCTATTGGGTTGTGAGACTTTTCAGGGGAAATCGTTTCCGCTCGCCTGAGGCTCTGCGGCCACGTGGGATTACAGGTCCGTGTCTTCTGTGTACCAGGTACATTATAAGCAGCCAACGTGACCGTCAAAGGCGATTGTATGGGTTGTTGTGGCATTGGCTCGAACCATAACCATCAGTGTTTGGGAAAAGAAAAAAAAAAAAAACAGGAACTCCTCATCTGAAGCACCTTTTGCTCTGCCAGAGCACGCCACGCAGCCAGCTGGTTTTCCTATCGATTGTCGTTCCAAGCCCTCATCGCAGGCAAGTCAACAGGTATACTGTCAAGGTTTCCAGACTAAAGCCGATAACCCTTGTGGCCGAGGCGCAGCTGCCCAGTCGATAAAGCCGCAGGCACTGGTGCTCCTGAGGGCCGCGGGGACACCCAGGTCTGCGCTGGTGGCAGGTGGCTCTGGGCTTCAGTGCCCTGCCAGTGGGCCCTCCTTGGGCCTATGTGCTCTGGCCTGGGGTGGAGTCGGGTTCAGGAGGGACCTCCCTACACATGCCTCTTCTGTCCCTTTGGCTGAAGCTGAGCCTGGCACTGCGGTTTGGTGCCTGCGCAGGAGACTTGCATCTGGGGACAGGCCCCGTGCCAGCTGGGACCTTGAGCCTCAGCACAGCTGCAACAGCTAGCTCAAGTCCGTTGGGCTTGCCCGGGTCAGCCAAGAGGGAGGAGAAGATGGTCGTCAGCACAGCGGGAAACCAGAGCGCCGACACCTGCCAGCGAGAGAACCGCCTCCAACAGCCCTGTGGGATCCAAGGCCCCTCTCGCACCACACCGTCCGCTGCGTCCGCCCCGCCCCCTCTTCTCGGGGCGCCCCGCCGGCGCCGGGGGGGCAAGCGCTGTGCGTCTCACGCGGCCCTAGCCCGCTCTCTGTCGGCCTGCGAGGCGGTAGCAAGGCGCAGGCGCCCCAGCCGCCGCAGCCCTCTGGCCTGGCCACGCCCACCACCGCCAAGGCCTGCAGGCTCCCCGCCCCGGCCCCCGCCCCCGGTAGACTCGCCGCGCCCCCCCACCCCCGCCTCGTTGCTCCGGAGACCGTGGCCGCTGTCGCCAGGCGCCCAAAGCGGGGAGTGGGAAGACGGACGGTTGTGATGAGGGGGCGATTTCTCCACTCGGGAGTTGTCCCCAGTGCTAGTGCCGGCACAGATGCGGCCATTAGACGTCCTGCCGAGACCCACCGAATGCACTTCCGGGAGCGTGTCGACTGCCAGGGAAACTCACGCGCCGGGGGTCGCGGGGTTCCCAGATGGACACACCGAATGCCCCCAAGAAGGCCACGGGGATCAAAGGGGTCGCTGACGTGGGAGGAGCCTGCTGGGGGGGGGTGGGCTGTGCTAGAAGAGAACCTGTGCTATGCTGTCCTGGACAGTTGTTTTCTCATCTAGGTCTGACGAAAAGGAAAGAGACAGAAGAAGCCCCATGAGCAGGAAAGCGGCTCCGTTGCGGAAGGTCAGAGCCCAAACGACCACCGCTAGGGGCCACGGTTGGATGAGAATCGTTCCTTCCTCCCACTTCCTGGAGGGCAGGGGGCTGGATTCCAAGGCAGGGGGAGGGGCAGGGCCCCTTGCCGAAGGGGCTGTGGGGGAGGGGACCCCTGGGCCAGACCCGGGACTGATGCGAGAACCTCTCTCCATCCGATTGCTCACCCGGTCCAGGCCAAGAGTCTGGGTTGGGCCAGGCTGCCAGGCCCCTCTTAAGAGGGCGGTTTGTGGCCAGCCAAAGTCCCCGAGGCTTCCTCAAGCGGGGGCCTACCTAGGGCCGGCATTGCCCTGCAGGTCTCTCCCACGGCAATGGTCACAGACGTGCTGACTCCCATCGCTGTCCCCTGCACCTGGCCTAATGGGAAACCTGGCCTTTCCCACCGGTGGCCTGAGGGCTTCTGCCTTGGCTGCCTTGGCTGCCTGCCAGGCCTGGAGAGGCCTGTCTCCCAGAGAGGAGAGACTCAGAGTCTTCCCCTTCCTCGTCAACGACCACACTTTCTCTGTGCTTCTTTTCGGGGATGAGAGCGGGCCCTGAGCGCCCAGACGGCTCTTAGCAGCGCGCTTGCCCTTTCTCCTCTCACCCTCCTTTTTGGCACCGCACGAATGAACATTGCTCTTTCCTCCGGGTCCGGGGGACCCAAAACGAAGCCGCTTACCTATTGGGTTGTGAGACTTTTCAGGGGAAATCGTTTCCGCTCGCCTGAGGCTCTGCGGCCACGTGGGATTACAGGTCCGTGTCTTCTGTGTACCAGGTACATTATAAGCAGCCAACGTGACCGTCAAAGGCGATTGTATGGGTTGTTGTGGCATTGGCTCGAACCATAACCATCAGTGTTTGGGAAAAGAAAAAAAAAAAAACAGGAACTCCTCATCTGAAGCACCTTTTGCTCTGCCAGAGCACGCCACGCAGCCAGCTGGTTTTCCTATCGATTGTCGTTCCAAGCCCTCATCGCAGGCAAGTCAACAGGTATACTGTCAAGGTTTCCAGACTAAAGCCGATAACCCTTGTGGCCGAGGCGCAGCTGCCCAGTCGATAAAGCCGCAGGCACTGGTGCTCCTGAGGGCCGCGGGGACACCCAGGTCTGCGCTGGTGGCAGGTGGCTCTGGGCTTCAGTGCCCTGCCAGTGGGCCCTCCTTGGGCCTATGTGCTCTGGCCTGGGGTGGAGTCGGGTTCAGGAGGGACCTCCCTACACATGCCTCTTCTGTCCCTTTGGCTGAAGCTGAGCCTGGCACTGCGGTTTGGTGCCTGTGCAGGAGACTTGCATCTGGGGACAGGCCCCGTGCCAGCTGGGACCTTGAGCCTCAGCACAGCTGCAACAGCTACGCTCAAGTCCGTTGGGCTTGCCCGGGTCAGCCAAGAGGGAGGAGAAGATGGTCGTCAGCACAGCGGGAAACCAGAGCGCCGACACCTGCCAGCGAGAGAACCGCCTCCAACAGCCCTGTGGGATCCAAGGCCCCTCTCGCACCACACCGTCCGCTGCGTCCGCCCCGCCCCCTCTTCTCGGGGCGCCCCGCCGGCGCCGGGGGGGCAAGCGCTGTGCGTCTCGCGCGGCCCTAGCCCGCTCTCTGTCGGCCTGCGAGGCGGTAGCAAGGCGCAGGCGCCCCAGCCGCCGCAGCCCTCTGGCCTGGCCACGCCCACCACCGCCAAGGCCTGCAGGCTCCCCGCCCCGGCCCCCGCCCCCGGTAGACTCGCCGCGACCCCCACCCCCGCCTCGTTGCTCCGGAGACCGTGGCCGCTGTCGCCAGGCGCCCAAAGCGGGGAGTGGGAAGACGGACGGTTGTGATGAGGGGGCGATTTCTCCACTCGGGAGTTGTCCCCAGTGCTAGTGCCGGCACAGATGCGGCCATTAGACGTCCTGCCGAGACCCACCGAATGCACTTCCGGGAGCGTGTCGACTGCCAGGGAAACTCACGCGCCGGGGGTCGCGGGGTTCCCAGATGGACACACCGAATGCCCCCAAGAAGGCCACGGGGATCAAAGGGGTCGCTGACGTGGGAGGAGCCTGCTGGGGGGGGTGGGCTGTGCTAGAAGAGAACCTGTGCTATGCTGTCCTGGACAGTTGTTTTCTCATCTAGGTCTGACGAAAAGGAAAGAGACAGAAGAAGCCCCATGAGCAGGAAAGCGGCTCCGTTGCGGAAGGTCAGAGCCCAAACGACCACCGCTAGGGGCCACGGTTGGATGAGAATCGTTCCTTCCTCCCACTTCCTGGAGGGCAGGGGGCTGGATTCCAAGGCAGGGGGAGGGGCAGGGCCCCTTGCCGAAGGGGCTGTGGGGGAGGGGACCCCTGGGCCAGACCCGGGACTGATGCGAGAACCTCTCTCCATCCGATTGCTCACCCGGTCCAGGCCAAGAGTCTGGGTTGGGCCAGGCTGCCAGGCCCCTCTTAAGAGGGCGGTTTGTGGCCAGCCAAAGTCCCCGAGGCTTCCTCAAGCGGGGGCCTACCTAGGGCCGGCATTGCCCTGCAGGTCTCTCCCACGGCAATGGTCACAGACGTGCTGACTCCCATCGCTGTCCCCTGCACCTGGCCTAATGGGAAACCTGGCCTTTCCCACCGGTGGCCTGAGGGCTTCTGCCTTGGCTGCCTTGGCTGCCTGCCAGGCCTGGAGAGGCCTGTCTCCCAGAGAGGAGAGACTCAGAGTCTTCCCCTTCCTCGTCAACGACCACACTTTTCTCTGTGCTTCTTTTCGGGCATGAGAGCGGCCCCTGAGCGCCCAGACGGCTCTTAGCAGCGCGCTTGCCCTTTCTCCTCTCGCCCTCCTTTTTGGCACCGCACGAATGAACATTGCTCTTTCCTCCGGGTCCGGGGGACCCAAAACGAAGCCGCTTACCTATTGGGTTGTGAGACTTTTCAGGGGAAATCGTTTCCGCTCGCCTCAGGCTCTGCGGCCACGTGGGATTACAGGTCCGTGTCTTCTGTGTACCAGGTACATTATAAGCAGCCAACGTGACCGTCAAAGGCGATTGTATGGGTTGTTGTGGCATTGGCTCGAACCATAACCCTCAGTGTTTGGGAAAAGAAAAAAAAAAAAACAGGAACTCCTCATCTGAAGCACCTTTTGCTCTGCCAGAGCACGCCACGCAGCCATCTGGTTTTCCTATCGATTGTCGTTCCAAGCCCTCATCGCAGGCAAGTCAACAGGTATACTGTCAAGGTTTCCAGACTAAAGCCGATAACCCTTGTGGCCGAGGCGCAGCTGCCCAGTCGATAAAGCCGCAGGCACTGGTGCTCCTGAGGGCCGCGGGGACACCCAGGTCTGCGCTGGTGGCAGGTGGCTCTGGGCTTCAGTGCCCTGCCAGTGGGCCCTCCTTGGGCCTATGTGCTCTGGCCTGGGGTGGAGTCGGGTTCAGGAGGGACCTCCCTACACATGCCTCTTCTGTCCCTTTGGCTGAAGCTGAGCCTCGCACTGCGGTTTGGTGCCTGCGCAGGAGACTTGCATCTGGGGACAGGCCCCATGCCAGCTGGGACCTTGAGCCTCAGCACAGCTGCAACAGCTACGCTCAAGTCCGTTGGGCTTGCCCGGGTCAGCCAAGAGGGAGGAGAAGATGGTCGTCAGCACAGCGGGAAACCAGAGAGCCGACACCTGCCAGCCAGAGAACCGCCTCCAACAGCCCTGTGGGATCCAAGGAGCCTCTCGCACCACACCGTCCGCTGCGTCCGCCCCGCCCCCTCTTCTCAGGGCGCCCCGCCGGCGCCGGGGGGCAAGCGCTGTGCGTCTCGCGCGGCCCTAGCCCGCTCTCTGTCGGCCTGCGAGGCGGTAGCAAGGTGCAGGCGCCCCAGCCGCCCCAGCCCTCTGGCCTGGCCACGCCCACCACCGCCAAGGCCTGCAGGCTCCCCGCCCCGGCCCCCGCCCCGGTAGACTCGCCGCGCCCCCCCACCCCGGCCTCGTTGCTCCGGAGACCGTGGCCGCTGTCGCCAGGCGCCCAAAGCGGGGAGTGGGAAGACGGACGGTTGTGATGAGGGGGCGATTTCTCCACTCGGGAGTTGTCCCCAGTGCTAGTGCCGGCACAGATGCGGCCATTAGACGTCCTGCCGAGACCCACCGAATGCACTTCTGGGAGCGTGTCGACTGCCAGGGAAACTCACGCGCCGGGGGTCGCGGGGTTCCCAGATGGACACACCGAATGCCCCCAAGAAGGCCACGGGGATCAAAGGGGTCGCTGACGTGGGAGGAGCCTGCTGGGGGGGGTGGGCTGTGCTAGAAGAGAACCTGTGCTATGCTGTCCTGGACAGTTGTTTTCTCATCTAGGTCTGACGAAAAGGAAAGAGACAGAAGAAGCCCCATGAGCAGGAAAGCGGCTCCGTTGCGGAAGGTCAGAGCCCAAACGACCACCGCTAGGGGCCACGGTTGGATGAGAATCGTTCCTTCCTCCCACTTCCTGGAGGGCAGGGGGCTGGATTCCAAGGCAGGGGGAGGGGCAGGGCCCCTTGCCGAAGGGGCTGTGGGGGAGGGGACCCCTGGGCCAGACCCGGGACTGATGCGAGAACCTCTCTCCATCCGATTGCTCACCCGGTCCAGGCCAAGAGTCTGGGTTGGGCCAGGCTGCCAGGCCCCTCTTAAGAGGGCGGTTTGTGGCCAGCCAAAGTCCCCGAGGCTTCCTCAAGCGGGGGCCTACCTAGGGCCGGCATTGCCCTGCAGGTCTCTCCCACGGCAATGGTCACAGACGTGCTGACTCCCATCGCTGTCCCCTGCACCTGGCCTAATGGGAAACCTGGCCTTTCCCACCGGTGGCCTGAGGGCTTCTGCCTTGGCTGCCTTGGCTGCCTGCCAGGCCTGGAGAGGCCTGTCTCCCAGAGAGGAGAGACTCAGAGTCTTCCCCTTCCTCGTCAACGACCACACTTTCTCTGTGCTTCTTTTCGGGGATGAGAGCGGGCCCTGAGCGCCCAGACGGCTCTTAGCAGCGCGCTTGCCCTTTCTCCTCTCTCCCTCCTTTTTGGCACCGCACGAATGAACATTGCTCTTTCCTCCGGGTCCGGGGGACCCAAAACGAAGCCGCTTACCTATTGGGTTGTGAGACTTTTCAGGGGAAATCGTTTCCGCTCGCCTGAGGCTCTGCGGCCACGTGGGATTACAGGTCCGTGTCTTCTGTGTACCAGGTACATTATAAGCAGCCAACGTGACCGTCAAAGGCGATTGTATGGGTTGTTGTGGCATTGGCTCGAACCATAACCCTCAGTGTTTGGGAAAAGAAAAAAAAAAAAACAGGAACTCCTCATCTGAAGCACCTTTTGCTCTGCCAGAGCACGCCACGAAGCCAGCTGGTTTTCCTATCGATTGTCGTTCCAAGCCCTCATCGCAGGCAAGTCAACAGGTATACTGTCAAGGTTTCCAGACTAAAGCCGATAACCCTTGTGGCCGAGGCGCAGCTGCCCAGTCGATAAAGCCGCAGGCACTGGTGCTCCTGAGGGCCGCGGCGACACCCAGGTCTGCGCTGGTGGCAGGTGGCTCTGGGCTTCAGTGCCCTGCCAGTGGGCCCTCCTTGGGCCTATGTGCTCTGGCCTGGGGTGGAGTCGGGTTCAGGAGGGACCTCCCTACACATGCCTCTTCTGTCCCTTTGGCTGAAGCTGAGCCTGGCACTGCGGTTTGGTGCCTGCGCAGGAGACTTGCATCTGGGGACAGGCCCCGTGCCAGCTGGGACCTTGAGCCTCAGCACAGCTGCAACAGCTACGCTCAAGTCCGTTGGGCTTGCCCGGGTCAGCCAAGAGGGAGGAGAAGATGGTCGTCAGCACAGCGGGAAACCAGAGCGCCGACACCTGCCAGCGAGAGAACCGCCTCCAACAGCCCTGTGGGATCCAAGGCCCCTCTCGCACCACACCGTCCGCTGCGTCCGCCCCGCCCCCTCTTCTCGGGGCGCCCCGCCGGCGCCGGGGGGGCAAGCGCTGTGCGTCTCGCGCGGCCCTAGCCCGCTCTCTGTCGGCCTGCGAGGCGGTAGCAAGGCGCAGGCGCCCCAGCCGCCGCAGCCCTCTGGCCTGGCCACGCCCACCACCGCCAAGGCCTGCAGGCTCCCCGCCCCGGCCCCCGCCCCCGGTAGACTCGCCGCGCCCCCCCACCCCCGCCTCGTTGCTCCGGAGACCGTGGCCGCTGTCGCCAGGCGCCCAAAGCGGGGAGTGGGAAGACGGACGGTTGTGATGAGGGGGCGATTTCTCCACTCGGGAGTTGTCCCCAGTGCTAGTGCCGGCACAGATGCGGCCATTAGACGTCCTGCCGAGACCCACCGAATGCACTTCCGGGAGCGTGTCGACTGCCAGGGAAACTCACGCGCCGGGGGTCGCGGGGTTCACAGATGGACACACCGAATGCCCCCAAGAAGGCCACGGGGATCAAAGGGGTCGCTGACGTGGGAGGAGCCTGCTGGGGGGGGTGGGCTGTGCTAGAAGAGAACCTGTGCTATGCTGTCCTGGACAGTTGTTTTCTCATCTAGGTCTGACGAAAAGGAAAGAGACAGAAGAAGCCCCATGAGCAGGAAAGCGGCTGCGTTGCGGAAGGTCAGAGCCCAAACGACCACCGCTAGGGGCCACGGTTGGATGAGAATCGTGACTTCCTCCCACTTCCTGGAGGGCAGGGGGCTGGATTCCAAGGCAGGGGGAGGGGCAGGGCCCCTTGCCGAAGGGGCTGTGGGGGAGGGGACCCCTGGGCCAGACCCGGGACTGATGCGAGAACCTCTCTCCATCCGATTGCTCACCCGGTCCAGGCCAAGAGTCTGGGTTGGGCCAGGCTGCCAGGCCCCTCTTAAGAGGGCGGTTTGTGGCCAGCCAAAGTCCCCGAGGCTTCCTCAAGCGGGGGCCTACCTAGGGCCGGCATTGCCCTGCAGGTCTCTCCCACGGCAATGGTCACAGACGTGCTGACTCCCATCGCTGTCCCCTGCACCTGGCCTAATGGGAAACCTGGCCTTTCCCACCGGTGGCCTGAGGGCTTCTGCCTTGGCTGCCTTGGCTGCCTGCCAGGCCTGGAGAGGCCTGTCTCCCAGAGAGGAGAGACTCAGAGTCTTCCCCTTCCTCGTCAACGACCACACTTTCTCTGTGCTTCTTTTCGGGGATGAGAGCGGGCCCTGAGCGCCCAGACGGCTCTTAGCAGCGCGCTTGCCCTTTCTCCTCTCACCCTCCTTTTTGGCACCGCACGAATGAACATTGCTCTTTCCTCCGGGTCCGGGGGACCCAAAACGAAGCCGCTTACCTATTGGGTTGTGAGACTTTTCAGGGGAAATCGTTTCCGCTCGCCTGAGGCTCTGCGGCCACGTGGGATTACAGGTCCGTGTCTTCTGTGTACCAGGTACATTATAAGCAGCCAACGTGACCGTCAAAGGCGATTGTATGGGTTGTTGTGGCATTGGCTCGAACCATAACCATCAGTGTTTGGGAAAAGAAAAAAAAAAAAACAGGAACTCCTCATCTGAAGCACCTTTTGCTCTGCCAGAGCACGCCACGCAGCCAGCTGGTTTTCCTATCGATTGTCGTTCCAAGCCCTCATCGCAGGCAAGTCAACAGGTATACTGTCAAGGTTTCCAGACTAAAGCCGATAACCCTTGTGGCCGAGGCGCAGCTGCCCAGTCGATAAAGCCGCAGGCACTGGTGCTCCTGAGGGCCGCGGGGACACCCAGGTCTGCGCTGGTGGCAGGTGGCTCTGGGCTTCAGTGCCCTGCCAGTGGGCCCTCCTTGGGCCTATGTGCTCTGGCCTGGGGTGGAGTCGGGTTCAGGAGGGACCTCCCTACACATGCCTCTTCTGTCCCTTTGGCTGAAGCTGAGCCTGGCACTGCGGTTTGGTGCCTGCGCAGGAGACTTGCATCTGGGGACAGGCCCCGTGCCAGCTGGGACCTTGAGCCTCAGCACAGCTGCAACAGCTACGCTCAAGTCCGTTGGGCTTGCCCGGGTCAGCCAAGAGGGAGGAGAAGATGGTCGTCAGCACAGCGGGAAACCAGAGCGCCGACACCTGCCAGCGAGAGAACCGCCTCCAACAGCCCTGTGGGATCCAAGGCCCCTCTCGCACCACACCGTCCGCTGCGTCCGCCCCGCCCCCTCTTCTCGGGGCGCCCCGCCGGCGCCGGGGGGGCAAGCGCTGTGCGTCTCGCGCGGCCCTAGCCCGCTCTCTGTCGGCCTGCGAGGCGGTAGCAAGGCGCAGGCGCCCCAGCCGCCGCAGCCCTCTGGCCTGGCCACGCCCACCACCGCCAAGGCCTGCAGGCTCCCCGCCCCGGCCCCCGCCCCCGGTAGACTCGCCGCGACCCCCACCCCCGCCTCGTTGCTCCGGAGACCGTGGCCGCTGTCGCCAGGCGCCCAAAGCGGGGAGTGGGAAGACGGACGGTTGTGATGAGGGGGCGATTTCTCCACTCGGGAGTTGTCCCCAGTGCTAGTGCCGGCACAGATGCGGCCATTAGACGTCCTGCCGAGACCCACCGAATGCACTTCTGGGAGCGTGTCGACTGCCAGGGAAACTCACGCGCCGGGGGTCGCGGGGTTCCCAGATGGACACACCGAATGCCCCCAAGAAGGCCACGGGGATCAAAGGGGTCGCTGACGTGGGAGGAGCCTGCTGGGGGGGGTGGGCTGTGCTAGAAGAGAACCTGTGCTATGCTGTCCTGGACAGTTGTTTTCTCATCTAGGTCTGACGAAAAGGAAAGAGACAGAAGAAGCCCCATGAGCAGGAAAGCGGCTGCGTTGCGGAAGGTCAGAGCCCAAACGACCACCGCTAGGGGCCACGGTTGGATGAGAATCGTGACTTCCTCCCACTTCCTGGAGGGCAGGGGGCTGGATTCCAAGGCAGGGGGAGGGGCAGGGCCCCTTGCCGAAGGGGCTGTGGGGGAGGGGACCCCTGGGCCAGACCCGGGACTGATGCGAGAACCTCTCTCCATCCGATTGCTCACCCGGTCCAGGCCAAGAGTCTGGGTTGGGCCAGGCTGCCAGGCCCCTCTTAAGAGGGCGGTTTGTGGCCAGCCAAAGTCCCCGAGGCTTCCTCAAGCGGGGGCCTACCTAGGGCCGGCATTGCCCTGCAGGTCTCTCCCACGGCAATGGTCACAGACGTGCTGACTCCCAGCGCTGTCCCCTGCACCTGGCCTAATGGGAAACCTGGCCTTTCCCACCGGTGGCCTGAGGGCTTCTGCCTTGGCTGCCTTGGCTGCCTGCCAGGCCTGGAGAGGCCTGTCTCCCAGAGAGGAGAGACTCAGAGTCTTCCCCTTCCTCGTCAACGACCACACTTTCTCTGTGCTTCTTTTCGGGGATGAGAGCGGGCCCTGAGCGCCCAGACGGCTCTTAGCAGCGCGCTTGCCCTTTCTCCTCTCACCCTCCTTTTTGGCACCGCACGAATGAACATTGCTCTTTCCTCCGGGTCCGGGGGACCCAAAACGAAGCCGCTTACCTATTGGGTTGTGAGACTTTTCAGGGGAAATCGTTTCCGCTCGCCTGAGGCTCTGCGGCCACGTGGGATTACAGGTCCGTGTCTTCTGTGTACCAGGTACATTATAAGCAGCCAACGTGACCGTCAAAGGCGATTGTATGGGTTGTTGTGGCATTGGCTCGAACCATAACCATCAGTGTTTGGGAAAAGAAAAAAAAAAAAACAGGAACTCCTCATCTGAAGCACCTTTTGCTCTGCCAGAGCACGCCACGCAGCCAGCTGGTTTTCCTATCGATTGTCGTTCCAAGCCCTCATCGCAGGCAAGTCAACAGGTATACTGTCAAGGTTTCCAGACTAAAGCCGATAACCCTTGTGGCCGAGGCGCAGCTGCCCAGTCGATAAAGCCGCAGGCACTGGTGCTCCTGAGGGCCGCGGGGACACCCAGGTCTGCGCTGGTGGCAGGTGGCTCTGGGCTTCAGTGCCCTGCCAGTGGGCCCTCCTTGGGCCTATGTGCTCTGGCCTGGGGTGGAGTCGGGTTCAGGAGGGACCTCCCTACACATGCCTCTTCTGTCCCTTTGGCTGAAGCTGAGCCTGGCACTGCGGTTTGGTGCCTGCGCAGGAGACTTGCATCTGGGGACAGGCCCCGTGCCAGCTGGGACCTTGAGCCTCAGCACAGCTGCAACAGCTACGCTCAAGTCCGTTGGGCTTGCCCGGGTCAGCCAAGAGGGAGGAGAAGATGGTCGTCAGCACAGCGGGAAACCAGAGCGCCGACACCTGCCAGCGAGAGAACCGCCTCCAACAGCCCTGTGGGATCCAAGGCCCCTCTCGCACCACACCGTCCGCTGCGTCCGCCCCGCCCCCTCTTCTCGGGGCGCCCCGCCGGCGCCGGGGGGGCAAGCGCTGTGCGTCTCGCGCGGCCCTAGCCCGCTCTCTGTCGGCCTGCGAGGCGGTAGCAAGGCGCAGGCGCCCCAGCCGCCGCAGCCCTCTGGCCTGGCCACGCCCACCACCGCCAAGGCCTGCAGGCTCCCCGCCCCGGCCCCCGCCCCCGGTAGACTCGCCGCGCCCCCCCACCCCCGCCTCGTTGCTCCGGAGACCGTGGCCGCTGTCGCCAGGCGCCCAAAGCGGGGAGTGGGAAGACGGACGGTTGTGATGAGGGGGCGATTTCTCCACTCGGGAGTTGTCCCCAGTGCTAGTGCCGGCACAGATGCGGCCATTAGACGTCCTGCCGAGACCCACCGAATGCACTTCCGGGAGCGTGTCGACTGCCAGGGAAACTCACGCGCCGGGGGTCGCGGGGTTCCCAGATGGACACACCGAATGCCCCCAAGAAGGCCACGGGGATCAAAGGGGTCGCTGACGTGGGAGGAGCCTGCTGGGGGGGGTGGGCTGTGCTAGAAGAGAACCTGTGCTATGCTGTCCTGGACAGTTGTTTTCTCATCTAGGTCTGACGAAAAGGAAAGAGACAGAAGAAGCCCCATGAGCAGGAAAGCGGCTCCGTTGCGGAAGGTCAGAGCCCAAACGACCACCGCTAGGGGCCACGGTTGGATGAGAATCGTTCCTTCCTCCCACTTCCTGGAGGGCAGGGGGCTGGATTCCAAGGCAGGGGGAGGGGCAGGGCCCCTTGCCGAAGGGGCTGTGGGGGAGGGGACCCCTGGGCCAGACCCGGGACTGATGCGAGAACCTCTCTCCATCCGATTGCTCACCCGGTCCAGGCCAAGAGTCTGGGTTGGGCCAGGCTGCCAGGCCCCTCTTAAGAGGGCGGTTTGTGGCCAGCCAAAGTCCCCGAGGCTTCCTCAAGCGGGGGCCTACCTAGGGCCGGCATTGCCCTGCAGGTCTCTCCCACGGCAATGGTCACAGACGTGCTGACTCCCATCGCTGTCCCCTGCACCTGGCCTAATGGGAAACCTGGCCTTTCCCACCGGTGGCCTGAGGGCTTCTGCCTTGGCTGCCTTGGCTGCCTGCCAGGCCTGGAGAGGCCTGTCTCCCAGAGAGGAGAGACTCAGAGTCTTCCCCTTCCTCGTCAACGACCACACTTTTCTCTGTGCTTCTTTTCGGGCATGAGAGCGGCCCCTGAGCGCCCAGACGGCTCTTAGCAGCGCGCTTGCCCTTTCTCCTCTCGCCCTCCTTTTTGGCACCGCACGAATGAACATTGCTCTTTCCTCCGGGTCCGGGGGACCCAAAACGAAGCCGCTTACCTATTGGGTTGTGAGACTTTTCAGGGGAAATCGTTTCCGCTCGCCTGAGGCTCTGCGGCCACGTGGGATTACAGGTCCGTGTCTTCTGTGTACCAGGTACATTATAAGCAGCCAACGTGACCGTCAAAGGCGATTGTATGGGTTGTTGTGGCATTGGCTCGAACCATAACCCTCAGTGTTTGGGAAAAGAAAAAAAAAAAAACAGGAACTCCTCATCTGAAGCACCTTTTGCTCTGCCAGAGCACGCCACGCAGCCAGCTGGTTTTCCTATCGATTGTCGTTCCAAGCCCTCATCGCAGGCAAGTCAACAGGTATACTGTCAAGGTTTCCAGACTAAAGCCGATAACCCTTGTGGCCGAGGCGCAGCTGCCCAGTCGATAAAGCCGCAGGCACTGGTGCTCCTGAGGGCCGCGGGGACACCCAGGTCTGCGCTGGTGGCAGGTGGCTCTGGGCTTCAGTGCCCTGCCAGTGGGCCCTCCTTGGGCCTATGTGCTCTGGCCTGGGGTGGAGTCGGGTTCAGGAGGGACCTCCCTACACATGCCTCTTCTGTCCCTTTGGCTGAAGCTGAGCCTGGCACTGCGGTTTGGTGCCTGCGCAGGAGACTTGCATCTGGGGACAGGCCCCGTGCCAGCTGGGACCTTGAGCCTCAGCACAGCTGCAACAGCTACGCTCAAGTCCGTTGGGCTTGCCCGGGTCAGCCAAGAGGGAGGAGAAGATGGTCGTCAGCACAGCGGGAAACCAGAGCGCCGACACCTGCCAGCGAGAGAACCGCCTCCAACAGCCCTGTGGGATCCAAGGCCCCTCTCGCACCACACCGTCCGCTGCGTCCGCCCCGCCCCCTCTTCTCGGGGCGCCCCGCCGGCGCCGGGGGGGCAAGCGCTGTGCGTCTCGCGCGGCCCTAGCCCGCTCTCTGTCGGCCTGCGAGGCGGTAGCAAGGCGCAGGCGCCCCAGCCGCCGCAGCCCTCTGGCCTGGCCACGCACACCACCGCCAAGGCCTGCAGGCTCCCCGCCCCGGCCCCCGCCCCCGGTAGACTCGCCGCGCCCCCCCACCCCCGCCTCGTTGCTCCGGAGACCGTGGCCGCTGTCGCCAGGCGCCCAAAGCGGGGAGTGGGAAGACGGACGGTTGTGATGAGGGGGCGATTTCTCCACTCGGGAGTTGTCCCCAGTGCTAGTGCCGGCACAGATGCGGCCATTAGACGTCCTGCCGAGACCCACCGAATGCACTTCCGGGAGCGTGTCGACTGCCAGGGAAACTCACGCGCCGGGGGTCGCGGGGTTCCCAGATGGACACACCGAATGCCCCCAAGAAGGCCACGGGGATCAAAGGGGTCGCTGACGTGGGAGGAGCCTGCTGGGGGGGGTGGGCTGTGCTAGAAGAGAACCTGTGCTATGCTGTCCTGGACAGTTGTTTTCTCATCTAGGTCTGACGAAAAGGAAAGAGACAGAAGAAGCCCCATGAGCAGGAAAGCGGCTCCGTTGCGGAAGGTCAGAGCCCAAACGACCACCGCTAGGGGCCACGGTTGGATGAGAATCGTTCCTTCCTCCCACTTCCTGGAGGGCAGGGGGCTGGATTCCAAGGCAGGGGGAGGGGCAGGGCCCCTTGCCGAAGGGGCTGTGGGGGAGGGGACCCCTGGGCCAGACCCGGGACTGATGCGAGAACCTCTCTCCATCCGATTGCTCACCCGGTCCAGGCCAAGAGTCTGGGTTGGGCCAGGCTGCCAGGCCCCTCTTAAGAGGGCGGTTTGTGGCCAGCCAAAGTCCCCGAGGCTTCCTCAAGCGGGGGCCTACCTAGGGCCGGCATTGCCCTGCAGGTCTCTCCCACGGCAATGGTCACAGACGTGCTGACTCCCATCGCTGTCCCCTGCACCTGGCCTAATGGGAAACCTGGCCTTTCCCACCGGTGGCCTGAGGGCTTCTGCCTTGGCTGCCTTGGCTGCCTGCCAGGCCTGGAGAGGCCTGTCTCCCAGAGAGGAGAGACTCAGAGTCTTCCCCTTCCTCGTCAACGACCACACTTTTCTCTGTGCTTCTTTTCGGGCATGAGAGCGGCCCCTGAGCGCCCAGACGGCTCTTAGCAGCGCGCTTGCCCTTTCTCCTCTCGCCCTCCTTTTTGGCACCGCACGAATGAACATTGCTCTTTCCTCCGGGTCCGGGGGACCCAAAACGAAGCCGCTTACCTATTGGGTTGTGAGACTTTTCAGGGGAAATCGTTTCCGCTCGCCTCAGGCTCTGCGGCCACGTGGGATTACAGGTCCGTGTCTTCTGTGTACCAGGTACATTATAAGCAGCCAACGTGACCGTCAAAGGCGATTGTATGGGTTGTTGTGGCATTGGCTCGAACCATAACCCTCAGTGTTTGGGAAAAGAAAAAAAAAAAAACAGGAACTCCTCATCTGAAGCACCTTTTGCTCTGCCAGAGCACGCCACGCAGCCAGCTGGTTTTCCTATCGATTGTCGTTCCAAGCCCTCATCGCAGGCAAGTCAACAGGTATACTGTCAAGGTTTCCAGACTAAAGCCGATAACCCTTGTGGCCGAGGCGCAGCTGCCCAGTCGATAAAGCCGCAGGCACTGGTGCTCCTGAGGGCCGCGGGGACACCCAGGTCTGCGCTGGTGGCAGGTGGCTCTGGGCTTCAGTGCCCTGCCAGTGGGCCCTCCTTGGGCCTATGTGCTCTGGCCTGGGGTGGAGTCGGGTTCAGGAGGGACCTCCCTACACATGCCTCTTCTGTCCCTTTGGCTGAAGCTGAGCCTGGCACTGCGGTTTGGTGCCTGCGCAGGAGACTTGCATCTGGGGACAGGCCCCGTGCCAGCTGGGACCTTGAGCCTCAGCACAGCTGCAACAGCTACGCTCAAGTCCGTTGGGCTTGCCCGGGTCAGCCAAGAGGGAGGAGAAGATGGTCGTCAGCACAGCGGGAAACCAGAGCGCCGACACCTGCCAGCGAGAGAACCGCCTCCAACAGCCCTGTGGGATCCAAGGCCCCTCTCGCACCACACCGTCCGCTGCGTCCGCCCCGCCCCCTCTTCTCGGGGCGCCCCGCCGGCGCCGGGGGGGCAAGCGCTGTGCGTCTCGCGCGGCCCTAGCCCGCTCTCTGTCGGCCTGCGAGGCGGTAGCAAGGCGCAGGCGCCCCAGCCGCCGCAGCCCTCTGGCCTGGCCACGCACACCACCGCCAAGGCCTGCAGGCTCCCTGCCCCGGCCCCCGCCCCCGGTAGACTCGCCGCGCCCCCCCACCCCCGCCTCGTTGCTCCGGAGACCGTGGCCGCTGTCGCCAGGCGCCCAAAGCGGGGAGTGGGAAGACGGACGGTTGTGATGAGGGGGCGATTTCTCCACTCGGGAGTTGTCCCCAGTGCTAGTGCCGGCACAGATGCGGCCATTAGACGTCCTGCCGAGACCCACCGAATGCACTTCCGGGAGCGTGTCGACTGCCAGGGAAACTCACGCGCCGGGGGTCGCGGGGTTCCCAGATGGACACACCGAATGCCCCCAAGAAGGCCACGGGGATCAAAGGGGTCGCTGACGTGGGAGGAGCCTGCTGGGGGGGGTGGGCTGTGCTAGAAGAGAACCTGTGCTATGCTGTCCTGGACAGTTGTTTTCTCATCTAGGTCTGACGAAAAGGAAAGAGACAGAAGAAGCCCCATGAGCAGGAAAGCGGCTCCGTTGCGGAAGGTCAGAGCCCAAACGACCACCGCTAGGGGCCACGGTTGGATGAGAATCGTTCCTTCCTCCCACTTCCTGGAGGGCAGGGGGCTGGATTCCAAGGCAGGGGGAGGGGCAGGGCCCCTTGCCGAAGGGGCTGTGGGGGAGGGGACCCCTGGGCCAGACCCGGGACTGATGCGAGAACCTCTCTCCATCCGATTGCTCACCCGGTCCAGGCCAAGAGTCTGGGTTGGGCCAGGCTGCCAGGCCCCTCTTAAGAGGGCGGTTTGTGGCCAGCCAAAGTCCCCGAGGCTTCCTCAAGCGGGGGCCTACCTAGGGCCGGCATTGCCCTGCAGGTCTCTCCCACGGCAATGGTCACAGACGTGCTGACTCCCATCGCTGTCCCCTGCACCTGGCCTAATGGGAAACCTGGCCTTTCCCACCGGTGGCCTGAGGGCTTCTGCCTTGGCTGCCTTGGCTGCCTGCCAGGCCTGGAGAGGCCTGTCTCCCAGAGAGGAGAGACTCAGAGTCTTCCCCTTCCTCGTCAACGACCACACTTTTCTCTGTGCTTCTTTTCGGGCATGAGAGCGGCCCCTGAGCGCCCAGACGGCTCTTAGCAGCGCGCTTGCCCTTTCTCCTCTCGCCCTCCTTTTTGGCACCGCACGAATGAACATTGCTCTTTCCTCCGGGTCCGGGGGACCCAAAACGAAGCCGCTTACCTATTGGGTTGTGAGACTTTTCAGGGGAAATCGTTTCCGCTCGCCTGAGGCTCTGCGGCCACGTGGGATTACAGGTCCGTGTCTTCTGTGTACCAGGTACATTATAAGCAGCCAACGTGACCGTCAAAGGCGATTGTATGGGTTGTTGTGGCATTGGCTCGAACCATAACCCTCAGTGTTTGGGAAAAGAAAAAAAAAAAAACAGGAACTCCTCATCTGAAGCACCTTTTGCTCTGCCAGAGCACGCCACGCAGCCAGCTGGTTTTCCTATCGATTGTCGTTCCAAGCCCTCATCGCAGGCAAGTCAACAGGTATACTGTCAAGGTTTCCAGACTAAAGCCGATAACCCTTGTGGCCGAGGCGCAGCTGCCCAGTCGATAAAGCCGCAGGCACTGGTGCTCCTGAGGGCCGCGGGGACACCCAGGTCTGCGCTGGTGGCAGGTGGCTCTGGGCTTCAGTGCCCTGCCAGTGGGCCCTCCTTGGGCCTATGTGCTCTGGCCTGGGGTGGAGTCGGGTTCAGGAGGGACCTCCCTACACATGCCTCTTCTGTCCCTTTGGCTGAAGCTGAGCCTGGCACTGCGGTTTGGTGCCTGCGCAGGAGACTTGCATCTGGGGACAGGCCCCGTGCCAGCTGGGACCTTGAGCCTCAGCACAGCTGCAACAGCTACGCTCAAGTCCGTTGGGCTTGCCCGGGTCAGCCAAGAGGGAGGAGAAGATGGTCGTCAGCACAGCGGGAAACCAGAGCGCCGACACCTGCCAGCGAGAGAACCGCCTCCAACAGCCCTGTGGGATCCAAGGCCCCTCTCGCACCACACCGTCCGCTGCGTCCGCCCCGCCCCCTCTTCTCGGGGCGCCCCGCCGGCGCCGGGGGGGCAAGCGCTGTGCGTCTCGCGCGGCCCTAGCCCGCTCTCTGTCGGCCTGCGAGGCGGTAGCAAGGCGCAGGCGCCCCAGCCGCCGCAGCCCTCTGGCCTGGCCACGCACACCACCGCCAAGGCCTGCAGGCTCCCCGCCCCGGCCCCCGCCCCCGGTAGACTCGCCGCGCCCCCCCACCCCCGCCTCGTTGCTCCGGAGACCGTGGCCGCTGTCGCCAGGCGCCCAAAGCGGGGAGTGGGAAGACGGACGGTTGTGATGAGGGGGCGATTTCTCCACTCGGGAGTTGTCCCCAGTGCTAGTGCCGGCACAGATGCGGCCATTAGACGTCCTGCCGAGACCCACCGAATGCACTTCCGGGAGCGTGTCGACTGCCAGGGAAACTCACGCGCCGGGGGTCGCGGGGTTCCCAGATGGACACACCGAATGCCCCCAAGAAGGCCACGGGGATCAAAGGGGTCGCTGACGTGGGAGGAGCCTGCTGGGGGGGGTGGGCTGTGCTAGAAGAGAACCTGTGCTATGCTGTCCTGGACAGTTGTTTTCTCATCTAGGTCTGACGAAAAGGAAAGAGACAGAAGAAGCCCCATGAGCAGGAAAGCGGCTCCGTTGCGGAAGGTCAGAGCCCAAACGACCACCGCTAGGGGCCACGGTTGGATGAGAATCGTTCCTTCCTCCCACTTCCTGGAGGGCAGGGGGCTGGATTCCAAGGCAGGGGGAGGGGCAGGGCCCCTTGCCGAAGGGGCTGTGGGGGAGGGGACCCCTGGGCCAGACCCGGGACTGATGCGAGAACCTCTCTCCATCCGATTGCTCACCCGGTCCAGGCCAAGAGTCTGGGTTGGGCCAGGCTGCCAGGCCCCTCTTAAGAGGGCGGTTTGTGGCCAGCCAAAGTCCCCGAGGCTTCCTCAAGCGGGGGCCTACCTAGGGCCGGCATTGCCCTGCAGGTCTCTCCCACGGCAATGGTCACAGACGTGCTGACTCCCATCGCTGTCCCCTGCACCTGGCCTAATGGGAAACCTGGCCTTTCCCACCGGTGGCCTGAGGGCTTCTGCCTTGGCTGCCTTGGCTGCCTGCCAGGCCTGGAGAGGCCTGTCTCCCAGAGAGGAGAGACTCAGAGTCTTCCCCTTCCTCGTCAACGACCACACTTTCTCTGTGCTTCTTTTCGGGGATGAGAGCGGCCCCTGAGCGCCCAGACGGCTCTTAGCAACGCGCTTGCCCTTTCTCCTCTCGCCCTCCTTTTTGGCACCGCACGAATGAACATTGCTCTTTCCTCCGGGTCCGGGGGACCCAAAACGAAGCCGCTTACCTATTGGGTTGTGAGACTTTTCAGGGGAAATCGTTTCCGCTCGCCTGAGGCTCTGCGGCCACGTGGGATTACAGGTCCGTGTCTTCTGTGTACCAGGTACATTATAAGCAGCCAACGTGACCGTCAAAGGCGATTGTATGGGTTGTTGTGGCATTGGCTCGAACCATAACCATCAGTGTTTGGGAAAAGAAAAAAAAAAAAACAGGAACTCCTCATCTGAAGCACCTTTTGCTCTGCCAGAGCACGCCACGCAGCCAGCTGGTTTTCCTATCGATTGTCGTTCCAAGCCCTCATCGCAGGCAAGTCAACAGGTATACTGTCAAGGTTTCCAGACTAAAGCCGATAACCCTTGTGGCCGAGGCGCAGCTGCCCAGTCGATAAAGCCGCAGGCACTGGTGCTCCTGAGGGCCGCGGGGACACCCAGGTCTGCGCTGGTGGCAGGTGGCTCTGGGCTTCAGTGCCCTGCCAGTGGGCCCTCCTTGGGCCTATGTGCTCTGGCCTGGGGTGGAGTCGGGTTCAGGAGGGACCTCCCTACACATGCCTCTTCTGTCCCTTTGGCTGAAGCTGAGCCTGGCACTGCGGTTTGGTGCCTGCGCAGGAGACTTGCATCTGGGGACAGGCCCCGTGCCAGCTGGGACCTTGAGCCTCAGCACAGCTGCAACAGCTACGCTCAAGTCCGTTGGGCTTGCCCGGGTCAGCCAAGAGGGAGGAGAAGATGGTCGTCAGCACAGCGGGAAACCAGAGCGCCGACACCTGCCAGCGAGAGAACCGCCTCCAACAGCCCTGTGGGATCCAAGGCCCCTCTCGCACCACACCGTCCGCTGCGTCCGCCCCGCGCCCTCTTCTCGGGGCGCCCCGCCGGCGCCGGGGGGGCAAGCGCTGTGCGTCTCGCGCGGCCCTAGCCCGCTCTCTGTCGGCCTGCGAGGCGGTAGCAAGGCGCAGGCGCCCCAGCCGCCGCAGCCCTCTGGCCTGGCCACGCCCACCACCGCCAAGGCCTGCAGGCTCCCCGCCCCGGCCCCCGCCCCCGGTAGACTCGCCGCGCCCCCCCACCCCCGCCTCGTTGCTCCGGAGACCGTGGCCGCTGTCGCCAGGCGCCCAAAGCGGGGAGTGGGAAGACGGACGGTTGTGATGAGGGGGCGATTTCTCCACTCGGGAGTTGTCCCCAGTGCTAGTGCCGGCACAGATGCGGCCATTAGACGTCCTGCCGAGACCCACCGAATGCACTTCCGGGAGCGTGTCGACTGCCAGGGAAACTCACGCGCCGGGGGTCGCGGGGTTCCCAGATGGACACACCGAATGCCCCCAAGAAGGCCACGGGGATCAAAGGGGTCGCTGACGTGGGAGGAGCCTGCTGGGGGGGGGTGGGCTGTGCTAGAAGAGAACCTGTGCTATGCTGTCCTGGACAGTTGTTTTCTCATCTAGGTCTGACGAAAAGGAAAGAGACAGAAGAAGCCCCATGAGCAGGAAAGCGGCTCCCTTGCGGAAGGTCAGAGCCCAAACGACCACCGCTAGGGGCCACGGTTGGATGAGAATCGTTCCTTCCTCCCACTTCCTGGAGGGCAGGGGGCTGGATTCCAAGGCAGGGGGAGGGGCAGGGCCCCTTGCCGAAGGGGCTGTGGGGGAGGGGACCCCTGGGCCAGACCCGGGACTGATGCGAGAACCTCTCTCCATCCGATTGCTCACCCGGTCCAGGCCAAGAGTCTGGGTTGGGCCAGGCTGCCAGGCCCCTCTTAAGAGGGCGGTTTGTGGCCAGCCAAAGTCCCCGAGGCTTCCTCAAGCGGGGGCCTACCTAGGGCCGGCATTGCCCTGCAGGTCTCTCCCACGGCAATGGTCACAGACGTGCTGACTCCCATCGCTGTCCCCTGCACCTGGCCTAATGGGAAACCTGGCCTTTCCCACCGGTGGCCTGAGGGCTTCTGCCTTGGCTGCCTTGGCTGCCTGCCAGGCCTGGAGAGGCCTGTCTCCCAGAGAGGAGAGACTCAGAGTCTTCCCCTTCCTCGTCAACGACCACACTTTTCTCTGTGCTTCTTTTCGGGCATGAGAGCGGCCCCTGAGCGCCCAGACGGCTCTTAGCAGCGCGCTTGCCCTTTCTCCTCTCGCCCTCCTTTTTGGCACCGCACGAATGAACATTGCTCTTTCCTCCGGGTCCGGGGGACCCAAAACGAAGCCGCTTACCTATTGGGTTGTGAGACTTTTCAGGGGAAATCGTTTCCGCTCGCCTGAGGCTCTGCGGCCACGTGGGATTACAGGTCCGTGTCTTCTGTGTACCAGGTACATTATAAGCAGCCAACGTGACCGTCAAAGGCGATTGTATGGGTTGTTGTGGCATTGGCTCGAACCATAACCCTCAGTGTTTGGGAAAAGAAAAAAAAAAAAACAGGAACTCCTCATCTGAAGCACCTTTTGCTCTGCCAGAGCACGCCACGCAGCCAGCTGGTTTTCCTATCGATTGTCGTTCCAAGCCCTCATCGCAGGCAAGTCAACAGGTATACTGTCAAGGTTTCCAGACTAAAGCCGATAACCCTTGTGGCCGAGGCGCAGCTGCCCAGTCGATAAAGCCGCAGGCACTGGTGCTCCTGAGGGCCGCGGGGACACCCAGGTCTGCGCTGGTGGCAGGTGGCTCTGGGCTTCAGTGCCCTGCCAGTGGGCCCTCCTTGGGCCTATGTGCTCTGGCCTGGGGTGGAGTCGGGTTCAGGAGGGACCTCCCTACACATGCCTCTTCTGTCCCTTTGGCTGAAGCTGAGCCTGGCACTGCGGTTTGGTGCCTGCGCAGGAGACTTGCATCTGGGGACAGGCCCCGTGCCAGCTGGGACCTTGAGCCTCAGCACAGCTGCAACAGCTACGCTCAAGTCCGTTGGGCTTGCCCGGGTCAGCCAAGAGGGAGGAGAAGATGGTCGTCAGCACAGCGGGAAACCAGAGCGCCGACACCTGCCAGCGAGAGAACCGCCTCCAACAGCCCTGTGGGATCCAAGGCCCCTCTCGCACCACACCGTCCGCTGCGTCCGCCCCGCGCCCTCTTCTCGGGGCGCCCCGCCGGCGCCGGGGGGGCAAGCGCTGTGCGTCTCGCGCGGCCCTAGCCCGCTCTCTGTCGGCCTGCGAGGCGGTAGCAAGGCGCAGGCGCCCCAGCCGCCGCAGCCCTCTGGCCTGGCCACGCCCACCACCGCCAAGGCCTGCAGGCTCCCCGCCCCGGCCCCCGCCCCCGGTAGACTCGCCGCGCCCCCCCCCACCCCCGCCTCGTTGCTCCGGAGACCGTGGCCGCTGTCGCCAGGCGCCCAAAGCGGGGAGTGGGAAGACGGACGGTTGTGATGAGGGGGCGATTTCTCCACTCGGGAGTTGTCCCCAGTGCTAGTGCCGGCACAGATGCGGCCATTAGACGTCCTGCCGAGACCCACCGAATGCACTTCCGGGAGCGTGTCGACTGCCAGGGAAACTCACGCGCCGGGGGTCGCGGGGTTCCCAGATGGACACACCGAATGCCCCCAAGAAGGCCACGGGGATCAAAGGGGTCGCTGACGTGGGAGGAGCCTGCTGGGGGGGGGGTGGGCTGTGCTAGAAGAGAACCTGTGCTATGCTGTCCTGGACAGTTGTTTTCTCATCTAGGTCTGACGAAAAGGAAAGAGACAGAAGAAGCCCCATGAGCAGGAAAGCGGCTCCGTTGCGGAAGGTCAGAGCCCAAACGACCACCGCTAGGGCCACGGTTGGATGAGAATCGTTCCTTCCTCCCACTTCCTGGAGGGCAGGGGGCTGGATTCCAAGGCAGGGGGAGGGGCAGGGCCCCTTGCCGAAGGGGCTGTGGGGGAGGGGACCCCTGGGCCAGACCCGGGACTGATGCGAGAACCTCTCTCCATCCGATTGCTCACCCGGTCCAGGCCAAGAGTCTGGGTTGGGCCAGGCTGCCAGGCCCCTCTTAAGAGGGCGGTTTGTGGCCAGCCAAAGTCCCCGAGGCTTCCTCAAGCGGGGGCCTACCTAGGGCCGGCATTGCCCTGCAGGTCTCTCCCACGGCAATGGTCACAGACGTGCTGACTCCCATCGCTGTCCCCTGCACCTGGCCTAATGGGAAACCTGGCCTTTCCCACCGGTGGCCTGAGGGCTTCTGCCTTGGCTGCCTTGGCTGCCTGCCAGGCCTGGAGAGGCCTGTCTCCCAGAGAGGAGAGACTCAGAGTCTTCCCCTTCCTCGTCAACGACCACACTTTCTCTGTGCTTCTTTTCGGGGATGAGAGCGGCCCCTGAGCGCCCAGATGGCTCTTAGCAACGCGCTTGCCCTTTCTCCTCTCGCCCTCCTTTTTGGCACCGCACGAATGAACATTGCTCTTTCCTCCGGGTCCGGGGGACCCAAAACGAAGCCGCTTACCTATTGGGTTGTGAGACTTTTCAGGGGAAATCGTTTCCGCTCGCCTGAGGCTCTGCGGCCACGTGGGATTACAGGTCCGTGTCTTCTGTGTACCAGGTACATTATAAGCAGCCAACGTGACCGTCAAAGGCGATTGTATGGGTTGTTGTGGCATTGGCTCGAACCATAACCCTCAGTGTTTGGGAAAAGAAAAAAAAAAAAACAGGAACTCCTCATCTGAAGCACCTTTTGCTCTGCCAGAGCACGCCACGCAGCCAGCTGGTTTTCCTATCGATTGTCGTTCCAAGCCCTCATCGCAGGCAAGTCAACAGGTATACTGTCAAGGTTTCCAGACTAAAGCCGATAACCCTTGTGGCCGAGGCGCAGCTGCCCAGTCGATAAAGCCGCAGGCACTGGTGCTCCTGAGGGCCGCGGGGACACCCAGGTCTGCGCTGGTGGCAGGTGGCTCTGGGCTTCAGTGCCCTGCCAGTGGGCCCTCCTTGGGCCTATGTGCTCTGGCCTGGGGTGGAGTCGGGTTCAGGAGGGACCTCCCTACACATGCCTCTTCTGTCCCTTTGGCTGAAGCTGAGCCTGGCACTGCGGTTTGGTGCCTGCGCAGGAGACTTGCATCTGGGGACAGGCCCCGTGCCAGCTGGGACCTTGAGCCTCAGCACAGCTGCAACAGCTACGCTCAAGTCCGTTGGGCTTGCCCGGGTCAGCCAAGAGGGAGGAGAAGATGGTCGTCAGCACAGCGGGAAACCAGAGCGCCGACACCTGCCAGCGAGAGAACCGCCTCCAACAGCCCTGTGGGATCCAAGGCCCCTCTCGCACCACACCGTCCGCTGCGTCCGCCCCGCCCCCTCTTCTCGGGGCGCCCCGCCGGCGCCGGGGGGGCAAGCGCTGTGCGTCTCGCGCGGCCCTAGCCCGCTCTCTGTCGGCCTGCGAGGCGGTAGCAAGGCGCAGGCGCCCCAGCCGCCGCAGCCCTCTGGCCTGGCCACGCCCACCACCGCCAAGGCCTGCAGGCTCCCCGCCCCGGCCCCCGCCCCCGGTAGACTCGCCGCGCCCCCCCACCCCCGCCTCGTTGCTCCGGAGACCGTGGCCGCTGTCGCCAGGCGCCCAAAGCGGGGAGTGGGAAGACGGACGGTTGTGATGAGGGGGCGATTTCTCCACTCGGGAGTTGTCCCCAGTGCTAGTGCCGGCACAGATGCGGCCATTAGACGTCCTGCCGAGACCCACCGAATGCACTTCCGGGAGCGTGTCGACTGCCAGGGAAACTCACGCGCCGGGGGTCGCGGGGTTCCCAGATGGACACACCGAATGCCCCCAAGAAGGCCACGGGGATCAAAGGGGTCGCTGACGTGGGAGGAGCCTGCTGGGGGGGGTGGGCTGTGCTAGAAGAGAACCTGTGCTATGCTGTCCTGGACAGTTGTTTTCTCATCTAGGTCTGACGAAAAGGAAAGAGACAGAAGAAGCCCCATGAGCAGGAAAGCGGCTCCGTTGCGGAAGGTCAGAGCCCAAACGACCACCGCTAGGGGCCACGGTTGGATGAGAATCGTTCCTTCCTCCCACTTCCTGGAGGGCAGGGGGCTGGATTCCAAGGCAGGGGGAGGGGCAGGGCCCCTTGCCGAAGGGGCTGTGGGGGAGGGGACCCCTGGGCCAGACCCGGGACTGATGCGAGAACCTCTCTCCATCCGATTGCTCACCCGGTCCAGGCCAAGAGTCTGGGTTGGGCCAGGCTGCCAGGCCCCTCTTAAGAGGGCGGTTTGTGGCCAGCCAAAGTCCCCGAGGCTTCCTCAAGCGGGGGCCTACCTAGGGCCGGCATTGCCCTGCAGGTCTCTCCCACGGCAATGGTCACAGACGTGCTGACTCCCATCGCTGTCCCCTGCACCTGGCCTAATGGGAAACCTGGCCTTTCCCACCGGTGGCCTGAGGGCTTCTGCCTTGGCTGCCTTGGCTGCCTGCCAGGCCTGGAGAGGCCTGTCTCCCAGAGAGGAGAGACTCAGAGTCTTCCCCTTCCTCGTCAACGACCACACTTTTCTCTGTGCTTCTTTTCGGGCATGAGAGCGGCCCCTGAGCGCCCAGACGGCTCTTAGCAGCGCGCTTGCCCTTTCTCCTCTCGCCCTCCTTTTTGGCACCGCACGAATGAACATTGCTCTTTCCTCCGGGTCCGGGGGACCCAAAACGAAGCCGCTTACCTATTGGGTTGTGAGACTTTTCAGGGGAAATCGTTTCCGCTCGCCTCAGGCTCTGCGGCCACGTGGGATTACAGGTCCGTGTCTTCTGTGTACCAGGTACATTATAAGCAGCCAACGTGACCGTCAAAGGCGATTGTATGGGTTGTTGTGGCATTGGCTCGAACCATAACCCTCAGTGTTTGGGAAAAGAAAAAAAAAAAAACAGGAACTCCTCATCTGAAGCACCTTTTGCTCTGCCAGAGCACGCCACGCAGCCAGCTGGTTTTCCTATCGATTGTCGTTCCAAGCCCTCATCGCAGGCAAGTCAACAGGTATACTGTCAAGGTTTCCAGACTAAAGCCGATAACCCTTGTGGCCGAGGCGCAGCTGCCCAGTCGATAAAGCCGCAGGCACTGGTGCTCCTGAGGGCCGCGGGGACACCCAGGTCTGCGCTGGTGGCAGGTGGCTCTGGGCTTCAGTGCCCTGCCAGTGGGCCCTCCTTGGGCCTATGTGCTCTGGCCTGGGGTGGAGTCGGGTTCAGGAGGGACCTCCCTACACATGCCTCTTCTGTCCCTTTGGCTGAAGCTGAGCCTGGCACTGCGGTTTGGTGCCTGCGCAGGAGACTTGCATCTGGGGACAGGCCCCGTGCCAGCTGGGACCTTGAGCCTCAGCACAGCTGCAACAGCTACGCTCAAGTCCGTTGGGCTTGCCCGGGTCAGCCAAGAGGGAGGAGAAGATGGTCGTCAGCACAGCGGGAAACCAGAGCGCCGACACCTGCCAGCGAGAGAACCGCCTCCAACAGCCCTGTGGGATCCAAGGCCCCTCTCGCACCACACCGTCCGCTGCGTCCGCCCCGCCCCCTCTTCTCGGGGCGCCCCGCCGGCGCCGGGGGGGCAAGCGCTGTGCGTCTCGCGCGGCCCTAGCCCGCTCTCTGTCGGCCTGCGAGGCGGTAGCAAGGCGCAGGCGCCCCAGCCGCCGCAGCCCTCTGGCCTGGCCACGCCCACCACCGCCAAGGCCTGCAGGCTCCCCGCCCCGGCCCCCGCCCCCGGTAGACTCGCCGCGCCCCCCCACCCCCGCCTCGTTGCTCCGGAGACCGTGGCCGCTGTCGCCAGGCGCCCAAAGCGGGGAGTGGGAAGACGGACGGTTGTGATGAGGGGGCGATTTCTCCACTCGGGAGTTGTCCCCAGTGCTAGTGCCGGCACAGATGCGGCCATTAGACGTCCTGCCGAGACCCACCGAATGCACTTCCGGGAGCGTGTCGACTGCCAGGGAAACTCACGCGCCGGGGGTCGCGGGGTTCCCAGATGGACACACCGAATGCCCCCAAGAAGGCCACGGGGATCAAAGGGGTCGCTGACGTGGGAGGAGCCTGCTGGGGGGGGTGGGCTGTGCTAGAAGAGAACCTGTGCTATGCTGTCCTGGACAGTTGTTTTCTCATCTAGGTCTGACGAAAAGGAAAGAGACAGAAGAAGCCCCATGAGCAGGAAAGCGGCTCCGTTGCGGAAGGTCAGAGCCCAAACGACCACCGCTAGGGGCCACGGTTGGATGAGAATCGTTCCTTCCTCCCACTTCCTGGAGGGCAGGGGGCTGGATTCCAAGGCAGGGGGAGGGGCAGGGCCCCTTGCCGAAGGGGCTGTGGGGGAGGGGACCCCTGGGCCAGACCCGGGACTGATGCGAGAACCTCTCTCCATCCGATTGCTCACCCGGTCCAGGCCAAGAGTCTGGGTTGGGCCAGGCTGCCAGGCCCCTCTTAAGAGGGCGGTTTGTGGCCAGCCAAAGTCCCCGAGGCTTCCTCAAGCGGGGGCCTACCTAGGGCCGGCATTGCCCTGCAGGTCTCTCCCACGGCAATGGTCACAGACGTGCTGACTCCCATCGCTGTCCCCTGCACCTGGCCTAATGGGAAACCTGGCCTTTCCCACCGGTGGCCTGAGGGCTTCTGCCTTGGCTGCCTTGGCTGCCTGCCAGGCCTGGAGAGGCCTGTCTCCCAGAGAGGAGAGACTCAGAGTCTTCCCCTTCCTCGTCAACGACCACACTTTCTCTGTGCTTCTTTTCGGGGATGAGAGCGGCCCCTGAGCGCCCAGACGGCTCTTAGCAACGCGCTTGCCCTTTCTCCTCTCGCCCTCCTTTTTGGCACCGCACGAATGAACATTGCTCTTTCCTCCGGGTCCGGGGGACCCAAAACGAAGCCGCTTACCTATTGGGTTGTGAGACTTTTCAGGGGAAATCGTTTCCGCTCGCCTGAGGCTCTGCGGCCACGTGGGATTACAGGTCCGTGTCTTCTGTGTACCAGGTACATTATAAGCAGCCAACGTGACCGTCAAAGGCGATTGTATGGGTTGTTGTGGCATTGGCTCGAACCATAACCATCAGTGTTTGGGAAAAGAAAAAAAAAAAAACAGGAACTCCTCATCTGAAGCACCTTTTGCTCTGCCAGAGCACGCCACGCAGCCAGCTGGTTTTCCTATCGATTGTCGTTCCAAGCCCTCATCGCAGGCAAGTCAACAGGTATACTGTCAAGGTTTCCAGACTAAAGCCGATAACCCTTGTGGCCGAGGCGCAGCTGCCCAGTCGATAAAGCCGCAGGCACTGGTGCTCCTGAGGGCCGCGGGGACACCCAGGTCTGCGCTGGTGGCAGGTGGCTCTGGGCTTCAGTGCCCTGCCAGTGGGCCCTCCTTGGGCCTATGTGCTCTGGCCTGGGGTGGAGTCGGGTTCAGGAGGGACCTCCCTACACATGCCTCTTCTGTCCCTTTGGCTGAAGCTGAGCCTGGCACTGCGGTTTGGTGCCTGCGCAGGAGACTTGCATCTGGGGACAGGCCCCGTGCCAGCTGGGACCTTGAGCCTCAGCACAGCTGCAACAGCTACGCTCAAGTCCGTTGGGCTTGCCCGGGTCAGCCAAGAGGGAGGAGAAGATGGTCGTCAGCACAGCGGGAAACCAGAGCGCCGACACCTGCCAGCGAGAGAACCGCCTCCAACAGCCCTGTGGGATCCAAGGCCCCTCTCGCACCACACCGTCCGCTGCGTCCGCCCCGCCCCCTCTTCTCGGGGCGCCCCGCCGGCGCCGGGGGGGCAAGCGCTGTGCGTCTCGCGCGGCCCTAGCCCGCTCTCTGTCGGCCTGCGAGGCGGTAGCAAGGCGCAGGCGCCCCAGCCGCCGCAGCCCTCTGGCCTGGCCACGCCCACCACCGCCAAGGCCTGCAGGCTCCCCGCCCCGGCCCCCGCCCCCGGTAGACTCGCCGCGCCCCCCCACCCCCGCCTCGTTGCTCCGGAGACCGTGGCCGCTGTCGCCAGGCGCCCAAAGCGGGGAGTGGGAAGACGGACGGTTGTGATGAGGGGGCGATTTCTCCACTCGGGAGTTGTCCCCAGTGCTAGTGCCGGCACAGATGCGGCCATTAGACGTCCTGCCGAGACCCACCGAATGCACTTCCGGGAGCGTGTCGACTGCCAGGGAAACTCACGCGCCGGGGGTCGCGGGGTTCCCAGATGGACACACCGAATGCCCCCAAGAAGGCCACGGGGATCAAAGGGGTCGCTGACGTGGGAGGAGCCTGCTGGGGGGGGGTGGGCTGTGCTAGAAGAGAACCTGTGCTATGCTGTCCTGGACAGTTGTTTTCTCATCTAGGTCTGATGAAAAGGAAAGAGACAGAAGAAGCCCCATGAGCAGGAAAGCGGCTCCGTTGCGGAAGGTCAGAGCCCAAACGACCACCGCTAGGGGCCACGGTTGGATGAGAATCGTTCCTTCCTCCCACTTCCTGGAGGGCAGGGGGCTGGATTCCAAGGCAGGGGGAGGGGCAGGGCCCCTTGCCGAAGGGGCTGTGGGGGAGGGGACCCCTGGGCCAGACCCGGGACTGATGCGAGAACCTCTCTCCATCCGATTGCTCACCCGGTCCAGGCCAAGAGTCTGGGTTGGGCCAGGCTGCCAGGCCCCTCTTAAGAGGGCGGTTTGTGGCCAGCCAAAGTCCCCGAGGCTTCCTCAAGCGGGGGCCTACCTAGGGCCGGCATTGCCCTGCAGGTCTCTCCCACGGCAATGGTCACAGACGTGCTGACTCCCATCGCTGTCCCCTGCACCTGGCCTAATGGGAAACCTGGCCTTTCCCACCGGTGGCCTGAGGGCTTCTGCCTTGGCTGCCTTGGCTGCCTGCCAGGCCTGGAGAGGCCTGTCTCCCAGAGAGGAGAGACTCAGAGTCTTCCCCTTCCTCGTCAACGACCACACTTTTCTCTGTGCTTCTTTTCGGGCATGAGAGCGGCCCCTGAGCGCCCAGACGGCTCTTAGCAGCGCGCTTGCCCTTTCTCCTCTCGCCCTCCTTTTTGGCACCGCACGAATGAACATTGCTCTTTCCTCCGGGTCCGGGGGACCCAAAACGAAGCCGCTTACCTATTGGGTTGTGAGACTTTTCAGGGGAAATCGTTTCCGCTCGCCTGAGGCTCTGCGGCCACGTGGGATTACAGGTCCGTGTCTTCTGTGTACCAGGTACATTATAAGCAGCCAACGTGACCGTCAAAGGCGATTGTATGGGTTGTTGTGGCATTGGCTCGAACCATAACCCTCAGTGTTTGGGAAAAGAAAAAAAAAAAAACAGGAACTCCTCATCTGAAGCACCTTTTGCTCTGCCAGAGCACGCCACGCAGCCAGCTGGTTTTCCTATCGATTGTCGTTCCAAGCCCTCATCGCAGGCAAGTCAACAGGTATACTGTCAAGGTTTCCAGACTAAAGCCGATAACCCTTGTGGCCGAGGCGCAGCTGCCCAGTCGATAAAGCCGCAGGCACTGGTGCTCCTGAGGGCCGCGGGGACACCCAGGTCTGCGCTGGTGGCAGGTGGCTCTGGGCTTCAGTGCCCTGCCAGTGGGCCCTCCTTGGGCCTATGTGCTCTGGCCTGGGGTGGAGTCGGGTTCAGGAGGGACCTCCCTACACATGCCTCTTCTGTCCCTTTGGCTGAAGCTGAGCCTGGCACTGCGGTTTGGTGCCTGCGCAGGAGACTTGCATCTGGGGACAGGCCCCGTGCCAGCTGGGACCTTGAGCCTCAGCACAGCTGCAACAGCTACGCTCAAGTCCGTTGGGCTTGCCCGGGTCAGCCAAGAGGGAGGAGAAGATGGTCGTCAGCACAGCGGGAAACCAGAGCGCCGACACCTGCCAGCGAGAGAACCGCCTCCAACAGCCCTGTGGGATCCAAGGCCCCTCTCGCACCACACCGTCCGCTGCGTCCGCCCCGCCCCCTCTTCTCGGGGCGCCCCGCCGGCGCCGGGGGGGCAAGCGCTGTGCGTCTCGCGCGGCCCTAGCCCGCTCTCTGTCGGCCTGCGAGGCGGTAGCAAGGCGCAGGCGCCCCAGCCGCCGCAGCCCTCTGGCCTGGCCACGCCCACCACCGCCAAGGCCTGCAGGCTCCCCGCCCCGGCCCCCGCCCCCGGTAGACTCGCCGCGCCCCCCCCCACCCCCGCCTCGTTGCTCCGGAGACCGTGGCCGCTGTCGCCAGGCGCCCAAAGCGGGGAGTGGGAAGACGGACGGTTGTGATGAGGGGGCGATTTCTCCACTCGGGAGTTGTCCCCAGTGCTAGTGCCGGCACAGATGCGGCCATTAGACGTCCTGCCGAGACCCACCGAATGCACTTCCGGGAGCGTGTCGACTGCCAGGGAAACTCACGCGCCGGGGGTCGCGGGGTTCCCAGATGGACACACCGAATGCCCCCAAGAAGGCCACGGGGATCAAAGGGGTCGCTGACGTGGGAGGAGCCTGCTGGGGGGGGGTGGGCTGTGCTAGAAGAGAACCTGTGCTATGCTGTCCTGGACAGTTGTTTTCTCATCTAGGTCTGACGAAAAGGAAAGAGACAGAAGAAGCCCCATGAGCAGGAAAGCGGCTCCGTTGCGGAAGGTCAGAGCCCAAACGACCACCGCTAGGGGCCACGGTTGGATGAGAATCGTTCCTTCCTCCCACTTCCTGGAGGGCAGGGGGCTGGATTCCAAGGCAGGGGGAGGGGCAGGGCCCCTTGCCGAAGGGGCTGTGGGGGAGGGGACCCCTGGGCCAGACCCGGGACTGATGCGAGAACCTCTCTCCATCCGATTGCTCACCCGGTCCAGGCCAAGAGTCTGGGTTGGGCCAGGCTGCCAGGCCCCTCTTAAGAGGGCGGTTTGTGGCCAGCCAAAGTCCCCGAGGCTTCCTCAAGCGGGGGCCTACCTAGGGCCGGCATTGCCCTGCAGGTCTCTCCCACGGCAATGGTCACAGACGTGCTGACTCCCATCGCTGTCCCCTGCACCTGGCCTAATGGGAAACCTGGCCTTTCCCACCGGTGGCCTGAGGGCTTCTGCCTTGGCTGCCTTGGCTGCCTGCCAGGCCTGGAGAGGCCTGTCTCCCAGAGAGGAGAGACTCAGAGTCTTCCCCTTCCTCGTCAACGACCACACTTTCTCTGTGCTTCTTTTCGGGGATGAGAGCGGCCCCTGAGCGCCCAGACGGCTCTTAGCAACGCGCTTGCCCTTTCTCCTCTCGCCCTCCTTTTTGGCACCGCACGAATGAACATTGCTCTTTCCTCCGGGTCCGGGGGACCCAAAACGAAGCCGCTTACCTATTGGGTTGTGAGACTTTTCAGGGGAAATCGTTTCCGCTCGCCTGAGGCTCTGCGGCCACGTGGGATTACAGGTCCGTGTCTTCTGTGTACCAGGTACATTATAAGCAGCCAACGTGACCGTCAAAGGCGATTGTATGGGTTGTTGTGGCATTGGCTCGAACCATAACCATCAGTGTTTGGGAAAAGAAAAAAAAAAAAACAGGAACTCCTCATCTGAAGCACCTTTTGCTCTGCCAGAGCACGCCACGCAGCCAGCTGGTTTTCCTATCGATTGTCGTTCCAAGCCCTCATCGCAGGCAAGTCAACAGGTATACTGTCAAGGTTTCCAGACTAAAGCCGATAACCCTTGTGGCCGAGGCGCAGCTGCCCAGTCGATAAAGCCGCAGGCACTGGTGCTCCTGAGGGCCGCGGGGACACCCAGGTCTGCGCTGGTGGCAGGTGGCTCTGGGCTTCAGTGCCCTGCCAGTGGGCCCTCCTTGGGCCTATGTGCTCTGGCCTGGGGTGGAGTCGGGTTCAGGAGGGACCTCCCTACACATGCCTCTTCTGTCCCTTTGGCTGAAGCTGAGCCTGGCACTGCGGTTTGGTGCCTGCGCAGGAGACTTGCATCTGGGGACAGGCCCCGTGCCAGCTGGGACCTTGAGCCTCAGCACAGCTGCAACAGCTACGCTCAAGTCCGTTGGGCTTGCCCGGGTCAGCCAAGAGGGAGGAGAAGATGGTCGTCAGCACAGCGGGAAACCAGAGCGCCGACACCTGCCAGCGAGAGAACCGCCTCCAACAGCCCTGTGGGATCCAAGGCCCCTCTCGCACCACACCGTCCGCTGCGTCCGCCCCGCCCCCTCTTCTCGGGGCGCCCCGCCGGCGCCGGGGGGGCAAGCGCTGTGCGTCTCGCGCGGCCCTAGCCCGCTCTCTGTCGGCCTGCGAGGCGGTAGCAAGGCGCAGGCGCCCCAGCCGCCGCAGCCCTCTGGCCTGGCCACGCCCACCACCGCCAAGGCCTGCAGGCTCCCCGCCCCGGCCCCCGCCCCCAGTAGACTCGCCGCGCCCCCCCACCCCCGCCTCGTTGCTCCGGAGACCGTGGCCGCTGTCGCCAGGCGCCCAAAGCGGGGAGTGGGAAGACGGACGGTTGTGATGAGGGGGCGATTTCTCCACTCGGGAGTTGTCCCCAGTGCTAGTGCCGGCACAGATGCGGCCATTAGACGTCCTGCCGAGACCCACCGAATGCACTTCCGGGAGCGTGTCGACTGCCAGGGAAACTCACGCGCCGGGGGTCGCGGGGTTCCCAGATGGACACACCGAATGCCCCCAAGAAGGCCACGGGGATCAAAGGGGTCGCTGACGTGGGAGGAGCCTGCTGGGGGGGGTGGGCTGTGCTAGAAGAGAACCTGTGCTATGCTGTCCTGGACAGTTGTTTTCTCATCTAGGTCTGATGAAAAGGAAAGAGACAGAAGAAGCCCCATGAGCAGGAAAGCGGCTCCCTTGCGGAAGGTCAGAGCCCAAACGACCACCGCTAGGGGCCACGGTTGGATGAGAATCGTTCCTTCCTCCCACTTCCTGGAGGGCAGGGGGCTGGATTCCAAGGCAGGGGGAGGGGCAGGGCCCCTTGCCGAAGGGGCTGTGGGGGAGGGGACCCCTGGGCCAGACCCGGGACTGATGCGAGAACCTCTCTCCATCCGATTGCTCACCCGGTCCAGGCCAAGAGTCTGGGTTGGGCCAGGCTGCCAGGCCCCTCTTAAGAGGGCGGTTTGTGGCCAGCCAAAGTCCCCGAGGCTTCCTCAAGCGGGGGCCTACCTAGGGCCGGCATTGCCCTGCAGGTCTCTCCCACGGCAATGGTCACAGACGTGCTGACTCCCATCGCTGTCCCCTGCACCTGGCCTAATGGGAAACCTGGCCTTTCCCACCGGTGGCCTGAGGGCTTCTGCCTTGGCTGCCTTGGCTGCCTGCCAGGCCTGGAGAGGCCTGTCTCCCAGAGAGGAGAGACTCAGAGTCTTCCCCTTCCTCGTCAACGACCACACTTTTCTCTGTGCTTCTTTTCGGGCATGAGAGCGGCCCCTGAGCGCCCAGACGGCTCTTAGCAGCGCGCTTGCCCTTTCTCCTCTCGCCCTCCTTTTTGGCACCGCACGAATGAACATTGCTCTTTCCTCCGGGTCCGGGGGACCCAAAACGAAGCCGCTTACCTATTGGGTTGTGAGACTTTTCAGGGGAAATCGTTTCCGCTCGCCTGAGGCTCTGCGGCCACGTGGGATTACAGGTCCGTGTCTTCTGTGTACCAGGTACATTATAAGCAGCCAACGTGACCGTCAAAGGCGATTGTATGGGTTGTTGTGGCATTGGCTCGAACCATAACCCTCAGTGTTTGGGAAAAGAAAAAAAAAAAAACAGGAACTCCTCATCTGAAGCACCTTTTGCTCTGCCAGAGCACGCCACGCAGCCAGCTGGTTTTCCTATCGATTGTCGTTCCAAGCCCTCATCGCAGGCAAGTCAACAGGTATACTGTCAAGGTTTCCAGACTAAAGCCGATAACCCTTGTGGCCGAGGCGCAGCTGCCCAGTCGATAAAGCCGCAGGCACTGGTGCTCCTGAGGGCCGCGGGGACACCCAGGTCTGCGCTGGTGGCAGGTGGCTCTGGGCTTCAGTGCCCTGCCAGTGGGCCCTCCTTGGGCCTATGTGCTCTGGCCTGGGGTGGAGTCGGGTTCAGGAGGGACCTCCCTACACATGCCTCTTCTGTCCCTTTGGCTGAAGCTGAGCCTGGCACTGCGGTTTGGTGCCTGCGCAGGAGACTTGCATCTGGGGACAGGCCCCGTGCCAGCTGGGACCTTGAGCCTCAGCACAGCTGCAACAGCTACGCTCAAGTCCGTTGGGCTTGCCCGGGTCAGCCAAGAGGGAGGAGAAGATGGTCGTCAGCACAGCGGGAAACCAGAGCGCCGACACCTGCCAGCGAGAGAACCGCCTCCAACAGCCCTGTGGGATCCAAGGCCCCTCTCGCACCACACCGTCCGCTGCGTCCGCCCCGCCCCCTCTTCTCGGGGCGCCCCGCCGGCGCCGGGGGGGCAAGCGCTGTGCGTCTCGCGCGGCCCTAGCCCGCTCTCTGTCGGCCTGCGAGGCGGTAGCAAGGCGCAGGCGCCCCAGCCGCCGCAGCCCTCTGGCCTGGCCACGCCCACCACCGCCAAGGCCTGCAGGCTCCCCGCCCCGGCCCCCGCCCCCGGTAGACTCGCCGCGCCCCCCCCCACCCCCGCCTCGTTGCTCCGGAGACCGTGGCCGCTGTCGCCAGGCGCCCAAAGCGGGGAGTGGGAAGACGGACGGTTGTGATGAGGGGGCGATTTCTCCACTCGGGAGTTGTCCCCAGTGCTAGTGCCGGCACAGATGCGGCCATTAGACGTCCTGCCGAGACCCACCGAATGCACTTCCGGGAGCGTGTCGACTGCCAGGGAAACTCACGCGCCGGGGGTCGCGGGGTTCCCAGATGGACACACCGAATGCCCCCAAGAAGGCCACGGGGATCAAAGGGGTCGCTGACGTGGGAGGAGCCTGCTGGGGGGGGGTGGGCTGTGCTAGAAGAGAACCTGTGCTATGCTGTCCTGGACAGTTGTTTTCTCATCTAGGTCTGACGAAAAGGAAAGAGACAGAAGAAGCCCCATGAGCAGGAAAGCGGCTCCGTTGCGGAAGGTCAGAGCCCAAACGACCACCGCTAGGGGCCACGGTTGGATGAGAATCGTTCCTTCCTCCCACTTCCTGGAGGGCAGGGGGCTGGATTCCAAGGCAGGGGGAGGGGCAGGGCCCCTTGCCGAAGGGGCTGTGGGGGAGGGGACCCCTGGGCCAGACCCGGGACTGATGCGAGAACCTCTCTCCATCCGATTGCTCACCCGGTCCAGGCCAAGAGTCTGGGTTGGGCCAGGCTGCCAGGCCCCTCTTAAGAGGGCGGTTTGTGGCCAGCCAAAGTCCCCGAGGCTTCCTCAAGCGGGGGCCTACCTAGGGCCGGCATTGCCCTGCAGGTCTCTCCCACGGCAATGGTCACAGACGTGCTGACTCCCATCGCTGTCCCCTGCACCTGGCCTAATGGGAAACCTGGCCTTTCCCACCGGTGGCCTGAGGGCTTCTGCCTTGGCTGCCTTGGCTGCCTGCCAGGCCTGGAGAGGCCTGTCTCCCAGAGAGGAGAGACTCAGAGTCTTCCCCTTCCTCGTCAACGACCACACTTTCTCTGTGCTTCTTTTCGGGGATGAGAGCGGCCCCTGAGCGCCCAGACGGCTCTTAGCAACGCGCTTGCCCTTTCTCCTCTCGCCCTCCTTTTTGGCACCGCACGAATGAACATTGCTCTTTCCTCCGGGTCCGGGGGACCCAAAACGAAGCCGCTTACCTATTGGGTTGTGAGACTTTTCAGGGGAAATCGTTTCCGCTCGCCTGAGGCTCTGCGGCCACGTGGGATTACAGGTCCGTGTCTTCTGTGTACCAGGTACATTATAAGCAGCCAACGTGACCGTCAAAGGCGATTGTATGGGTTGTTGTGGCATTGGCTCGAACCATAACCATCAGTGTTTGGGAAAAGAAAAAAAAAAAAACAGGAACTCCTCATCTGAAGCACCTTTTGCTCTGCCAGAGCACGCCACGCAGCCAGCTGGTTTTCCTATCGATTGTCGTTCCAAGCCCTCATCGCAGGCAAGTCAACAGGTATACTGTCAAGGTTTCCAGACTAAAGCCGATAACCCTTGTGGCCGAGGCGCAGCTGCCCAGTCGATAAAGCCGCAGGCACTGGTGCTCCTGAGGGCCGCGGGGACACCCAGGTCTGCGCTGGTGGCAGGTGGCTCTGGGCTTCAGTGCCCTGCCAGTGGGCCCTCCTTGGGCCTATGTGCTCTGGCCTGGGGTGGAGTCGGGTTCAGGAGGGACCTCCCTACACATGCCTCTTCTGTCCCTTTGGCTGAAGCTGAGCCTGGCACTGCGGTTTGGTGCCTGCGCAGGAGACTTGCATCTGGGGACAGGCCCCGTGCCAGCTGGGACCTTGAGCCTCAGCACAGCTGCAACAGCTACGCTCAAGTCCGTTGGGCTTGCCCGGGTCAGCCAAGAGGGAGGAGAAGATGGTCGTCAGCACAGCGGGAAACCAGAGCGCCGACACCTGCCAGCGAGAGAACCGCCTCCAACAGCCCTGTGGGATCCAAGGCCCCTCTCGCACCACACCGTCCGCTGCGTCCGCCCCGCCCCCTCTTCTCGGGGCGCCCCGCCGGCGCCGGGGGGGCAAGCGCTGTGCGTCTCGCGCGGCCCTAGCCCGCTCTCTGTCGGCCTGCGAGGCGGTAGCAAGGCGCAGGCGCCCCAGCCGCCGCAGCCCTCTGGCCTGGCCACGCCCACCACCGCCAAGGCCTGCAGGCTCCCCGCCCCGGCCCCCGCCCCCGGTAGACTCGCCGCGCCCCCCCACCCCCGCCTCGTTGCTCCGGAGACCGTGGCCGCTGTCGCCAGGCGCCCAAAGCGGGGAGTGGGAAGACGGACGGTTGTGATGAGGGGGCGATTTCTCCACTCGGGAGTTGTCCCCAGTGCTAGTGCCGGCACAGATGCGGCCATTAGACGTCCTGCCGAGACCCACCGAATGCACTTCCGGGAGCGTGTCGACTGCCAGGGAAACTCACGCGCCGGGGGTCGCGGGGTTCCCAGATGGACACACCGAATGCCCCCAAGAAGGCCACGGGGATCAAAGGGGTCGCTGACGTGGGAGGAGCCTGCTGGGGGGGGGTGGGCTGTGCTAGAAGAGAACCTGTGCTATGCTGTCCTGGACAGTTGTTTTCTCATCTAGGTCTGATGAAAAGGAAAGAGACAGAAGAAGCCCCATGAGCAGGAAAGCGGCTCCCTTGCGGAAGGTCAGAGCCCAAACGACCACCGCTAGGGGCCACGGTTGGATGAGAATCGTTCCTTCCTCCCACTTCCTGGAGGGCAGGGGGCTGGATTCCAAGGCAGGGGGAGGGGCAGGGCCCCTTGCCGAAGGGGCTGTGGGGGAGGGGACCCCTGGGCCAGACCCGGGACTGATGCGAGAACCTCTCTCCATCCGATTGCTCACCCGGTCCAGGCCAAGAGTCTGGGTTGGGCCAGGCTGCCAGGCCCCTCTTAAGAGGGCGGTTTGTGGCCAGCCAAAGTCCCCGAGGCTTCCTCAAGCGGGGGCCTACCTAGGGCCGGCATTGCCCTGCAGGTCTCTCCCACGGCAATGGTCACAGACGTGCTGACTCCCATCGCTGTCCCCTGCACCTGGCCTAATGGGAAACCTGGCCTTTCCCACCGGTGGCCTGAGGGCTTCTGCCTTGGCTGCCTTGGCTGCCTGCCAGGCCTGGAGAGGCCTGTCTCCCAGAGAGGAGAGACTCAGAGTCTTCCCCTTCCTCGTCAACGACCACACTTTTCTCTGTGCTTCTTTTCGGGCATGAGAGCGGCCCCTGAGCGCCCAGACGGCTCTTAGCAGCGCGCTTGCCCTTTCTCCTCTCGCCCTCCTTTTTGGCACCGCACGAATGAACATTGCTCTTTCCTCCGGGTCCGGGGGACCCAAAACGAAGCCGCTTACCTATTGGGTTGTGAGACTTTTCAGGGGAAATCGTTTCCGCTCGCCTGAGGCTCTGCGGCCACGTGGGATTACAGGTCCGTGTCTTCTGTGTACCAGGTACATTATAAGCAGCCAACGTGACCGTCAAAGGCGATTGTATGGGTTGTTGTGGCATTGGCTCGAACCATAACCCTCAGTGTTTGGGAAAAGAAAAAAAAAAAAACAGGAACTCCTCATCTGAAGCACCTTTTGCTCTGCCAGAGCACGCCACGCAGCCAGCTGGTTTTCCTATCGATTGTCGTTCCAAGCCCTCATCGCAGGCAAGTCAACAGGTATACTGTCAAGGTTTCCAGACTAAAGCCGATAACCCTTGTGGCCGAGGCGCAGCTGCCCAGTCGATAAAGCCGCAGGCACTGGTGCTCCTGAGGGCCGCGGGGACACCCAGGTCTGCGCTGGTGGCAGGTGGCTCTGGGCTTCAGTGCCCTGCCAGTGGGCCCTCCTTGGGCCTATGTGCTCTGGCCTGGGGTGGAGTCGGGTTCAGGAGGGACCTCCCTACACATGCCTCTTCTGTCCCTTTGGCTGAAGCTGAGCCTGGCACTGCGGTTTGGTGCCTGCGCAGGAGACTTGCATCTGGGGACAGGCCCCGTGCCAGCTGGGACCTTGAGCCTCAGCACAGCTGCAACAGCTACGCTCAAGTCCGTTGGGCTTGCCCGGGTCAGCCAAGAGGGAGGAGAAGATGGTCGTCAGCACAGCGGGAAACCAGAGCGCCGACACCTGCCAGCGAGAGAACCGCCTCCAACAGCCCTGTGGGATCCAAGGCCCCTCTCGCACCACACCGTCCGCTGCGTCCGCCCCGCCCCCTCTTCTCGGGGCGCCCCGCCGGCGCCGGGGGGGCAAGCGCTGTGCGTCTCGCGCGGCCCTAGCCCGCTCTCTGTCGGCCTGCGAGGCGGTAGCAAGGCGCAGGCGCCCCAGCCGCCGCAGCCCTCTGGCCTGGCCACGCCCACCACCGCCAAGGCCTGCAGGCTCCCCGCCCCGGCCCCCGCCCCCGGTGGACTCGCCGCGCCCCCCCCCCACCCCCGCCTCGTTGCTCCGGAGACCGTGGCCGCTGTCGCCAGGCGCCCAAAGCGGGGAGTGGGAAGACGGACGGTTGTGATGAGGGGGCGATTTCTCCACTCGGGAGTTGTCCCCAGTGCTAGTGCCGGCACAGATGCGGCCATTAGACGTCCTGCCGAGACCCACCGAATGCACTTCCGGGAGCGTGTCGACTGCCAGGGAAACTCACGCGCCGGGGGTCGCGGGGTTCCCAGATGGACACACCGAATGCCCCCAAGAAGGCCACGGGGATCAAAGGGGTCGCTGACGTGGGAGGAGCCTGCTGGGGGGGGGTGGGCTGTGCTAGAAGAGAACCTGTGCTATGCTGTCCTGGACAGTTGTTTTCTCATCTAGGTCTGACGAAAAGGAAAGAGACAGAAGAAGCCCCATGAGCAGGAAAGCGGCTCCGTTGCGGAAGGTCAGAGCCCAAACGACCACCGCTAGGGGCCACGGTTGGATGAGAATCGTTCCTTCCTCCCACTTCCTGGAGGGCAGGGGGCTGGATTCCAAGGCAGGGGGAGGGGCAGGGCCCCTTGCCGAAGGGGCTGTGGGGGAGGGGACCCCTGGGCCAGACCCGGGACTGATGCGAGAACCTCTCTCCATCCGATTGCTCACCCGGTCCAGGCCAAGAGTCTGGGTTGGGCCAGGCTGCCAGGCCCCTCTTAAGAGGGCGGTTTGTGGCCAGCCAAAGTCCCCGAGGCTTCCTCAAGCGGGGGCCTACCTAGGGCCGGCATTGCCCTGCAGGTCTCTCCCACGGCAATGGTCACAGACGTGCTGACTCCCATCGCTGTCCCCTGCACCTGGCCTAATGGGAAACCTGGCCTTTCCCACCGGTGGCCTGAGGGCTTCTGCCTTGGCTGCCTTGGCTGCCTGCCAGGCCTGGAGAGGCCTGTCTCCCAGAGAGGAGAGACTCAGAGTCTTCCCCTTCCTCGTCAACGACCACACTTTCTCTGTGCTTCTTTTCGGGGATGAGAGCGGCCCCTGAGCGCCCAGACGGCTCTTAGCAACGCGCTTGCCCTTTCTCCTCTCGCCCTCCTTTTTGGCACCGCACGAATGAACATTGCTCTTTCCTCCGGGTCCGGGGGACCCAAAACGAAGCCGCTTACCTATTGGGTTGTGAGACTTTTCAGGGGAAATCGTTTCCGCTCGCCTGAGGCTCTGCGGCCACGTGGGATTACAGGTCCGTGTCTTCTGTGTACCAGGTACATTATAAGCAGCCAACGTGACCGTCAAAGGCGATTGTATGGGTTGTTGTGGCATTGGCTCGAACCATAACCATCAGTGTTTGGGAAAAGAAAAAAAAAAAAACAGGAACTCCTCATCTGAAGCACCTTTTGCTCTGCCAGAGCACGCCACGCAGCCAGCTGGTTTTCCTATCGATTGTCGTTCCAAGCCCTCATCGCAGGCAAGTCAACAGGTATACTGTCAAGGTTTCCAGACTAAAGCCGATAACCCTTGTGGCCGAGGCGCAGCTGCCCAGTCGATAAAGCCGCAGGCACTGGTGCTCCTGAGGGCCGCGGGGACACCCAGGTCTGCGCTGGTGGCAGGTGGCTCTGGGCTTCAGTGCCCTGCCAGTGGGCCCTCCTTGGGCCTATGTGCTCTGGCCTGGGGTGGAGTCGGGTTCAGGAGGGACCTCCCTACACATGCCTCTTCTGTCCCTTTGGCTGAAGCTGAGCCTGGCACTGCGGTTTGGTGCCTGCGCAGGAGACTTGCATCTGGGGACAGGCCCCGTGCCAGCTGGGACCTTGAGCCTCAGCACAGCTGCAACAGCTACGCTCAAGTCCGTTGGGCTTGCCCGGGTCAGCCAAGAGGGAGGAGAAGATGGTCGTCAGCACAGCGGGAAACCAGAGCGCCGACACCTGCCAGCGAGAGAACCGCCTCCAACAGCCCTGTGGGATCCAAGGCCCCTCTCGCACCACACCGTCCGCTGCGTCCGCCCCGCCCCCTCTTCTCGGGGCGCCCCGCCGGCGCCGGGGGGGCAAGCGCTGTGCGTCTCGCGCGGCCCTAGCCCGCTCTCTGTCGGCCTGCGAGGCGGTAGCAAGGCGCAGGCGCCCCAGCCGCCGCAGCCCTCTGGCCTGGCCACGCCCACCACCGCCAAGGCCTGCAGGCTCCCCGCCTCGGCCCCCGCCCCCGGTAGACTCGCCGCGCCCCCCCCCCCGCCTCGTTGCTCCGGAGACCGTGGCCGCTGTCGCCAGGCGCCCAAAGCGGGGAGTGGGAAGACGGACGGTTGTGATGAGGGGGCGATTTCTCCACTCGGGAGTTGTCCCCAGTGCTAGTGCCGGCACAGATGCGGCCATTAGACGTCCTGCCGAGACCCACCGAATGCACTTCCGGGAGCGTGTCGACTGCCAGGGAAACTCACGCGCCGGGGGTCGCGGGGTTCCCAGATGGACACACCGAATGCCCCCAAGAAGGCCACGGGGATCAAAGGGGTCGCTGACGTGGGAGGAGCCTGCTGGGGGGGGGTGGGCTGTGCTAGAAGAGAACCTGTGCTATGCTGTCCTGGACAGTTGTTTTCTCATCTAGGTCTGACGAAAAGGAAAGAGACAGAAGAAGCCCCATGAGCAGGAAAGCGGCTCCGTTGCGGAAAGTCAGAGCCCAAACGACCACCGCTAGGGGCCACGGTTGGATGAGAATCGTTCCTTCCTCCCACTTCCTGGAGGGCAGGGGGCTGGATTCCAAGGCAGGGGGAGGGGCAGGGCCCCTTGCCGAAGGGGCTGTGGGGGAGGGGACCCCTGGGCCAGACCCGGGACTGATGCGAGAACCTCTCTCCATCCGATTGCTCACCCGGTCCAGGCCAAGAGTCTGGGTTGGGCCAGGCTGCCAGGCCCCTCTTAAGAGGGCGGTTTGTGGCCAGCCAAAGTCCCCGAGGCTTCCTCAAGCGGGGGCCTACCTAGGGCCGGCATTGCCCTGCAGGTCTCTCCCACGGCAATGGTCACAGACGTGCTGACTCCCATCGCTGTCCCCTGCACCTGGCCTAATGGGAAACCTGGCCTTTCCCACCGGTGGCCTGAGGGCTTCTGCCTTGGCTGCCTTGGCTGCCTGCCAGGCCTGGAGAGGCCTGTCTCCCAGAGAGGAGAGACTCAGAGTCTTCCCCTTCCTCGTCAACGACCACACTTTCTCTGTGCTTCTTTTCGGGGATGAGAGCGGCCCCTGAGCGCCCAGACGGCTCTTAGCAACGCGCTTGCCCTTTCTCCTCTCGCCCTCCTTTTTGGCACCGCACGAATGAACATTGCTCTTTCCTCCGGGTCCGGGGGACCCAAAACGAAGCCGCTTACCTATTGGGTTGTGAGACTTTTCAGGGGAAATCGTTTCCGCTCGCCTGAGGCTCTGCGGCCACGTGGGATTACAGGTCCGTGTCTTCTGTGTACCAGGTACATTATAAGCAGCCAACGTGACCGTCAAAGGCGATTGTATGGGTTGTTGTGGCATTGGCTCGAACCATAACCATCAGTGTTTGGGAAAAGAAAAAAAAAAAAACAGGAACTCCTCATCTGAAGCACCTTTTGCTCTGCCAGAGCACGCCACGCAGCCAGCTGGTTTTCCTATCGATTGTCGTTCCAAGCCCTCATCGCAGGCAAGTCAACAGGTATACTGTCAAGGTTTCCAGACTAAAGCCGATAACCCTTGTGGCCGAGGCGCAGCTGCCCAGTCGATAAAGCCGCAGGCACTGGTGCTCCTGAGGGCCGCGGGGACACCCAGGTCTGCGCTGGTGGCAGGTGGCTCTGGGCTTCAGTGCCCTGCCAGTGGGCCCTCCTTGGGCCTATGTGCTCTGGCCTGGGGTGGAGTCGGGTTCAGGAGGGACCTCCCTACACATGCCTCTTCTGTCCCTTTGGCTGAAGCTGAGCCTGGCACTGCGGTTTGGTGCCTGCGCAGGAGACTTGCATCTGGGGACAGGCCCCGTGCCAGCTGGGACCTTGAGCCTCAGCACAGCTGCAACAGCTACGCTCAAGTCCGTTGGGCTTGCCCGGGTCAGCCAAGAGGGAGGAGAAGATGGTCGTCAGCACAGCGGGAAACCAGAGCGCCGACACCTGCCAGCGAGAGAACCGCCTCCAACAGCCCTGTGGGATCCAAGGAGCCTCTCGCACCACACCGTCCGCTGCGTCCGCCCCGCCCCCTCTTCTCAGGGCGCCCCGCCGGCGCCGGGGGGCAAGCGCTGTGCGTCTCGCGCGGCCCTAGCCCGCTCTCTGTCGGCCTGCGAGGCGGTAGCAAGGCGCAGGCGCCCCAGCCGCCCCAGCCCTCTGGCCTGGCCACGCCCACCACCGCCAAGGCCTGCAGGCTCCCCGCCCCGGCCCCCGCCCCGGTAGACTCGCCGCGCCCCCCCACCCCGGCCTCGTTGCTCCGGAGACCGTGGCCGCTGTCGCCAGGCGCCCAAAGCGGGGAGTGGGAAGACGGACGGTTGTGATGAGGGGGCGATTTCTCCACTCGGGAGTTGTCCCCAGTGCTAGTGCCGGCACAGATGCGGCCATTAGACGTCCTGCCGAGACCCACCGAATGCACTTCTGGGAGCGTGTCGACTGCCAGGGAAACTCACGCGCCGGGGGTCGCGGGGTTCCCAGATGGACACACCGAATGCCCCCAAGAAGGCCACGGGGATCAAAGGGGTCGCTGACGTGGGAGGAGCCTGCTGGGGGGGGTGGGCTGTGCTAGAAGAGAACCTGTGCTATGCTGTCCTGGACAGTTGTTTTCTCATCTAGGTCTGACGAAAAGGAAAGAGACAGAAGAAGCCCCATGAGCAGGAAAGCGGCTCCGTTGCGGAAGGTCAGAGCCCAAACGACCACCGCTAGGGGCCACGGTTGGATGAGAATCGTTCCTTCCTCCCACTTCCTGGAGGGCAGGGGGCTGGATTCCAAGGCAGGGGGAGGGGCAGGGCCCCTTGCCGAAGGGGCTGTGGGGGAGGGGACCCCTGGGCCAGACCCGGGACTGATGCGAGAACCTCTCTCCATCCGATTGCTCACCCGGTCCAGGCCAAGAGTCTGGGTTGGGCCAGGCTGCCAGGCCCCTCTTAAGAGGGCGGTTTGTGGCCAGCCAAAGTCCCCGAGGCTTCCTCAAGCGGGGGCCTACCTAGGGCCGGCATTGCCCTGCAGGTCTCTCCCACGGCAATGGTCACAGACGTGCTGACTCCCATCGCTGTCCCCTGCACCTGGCCTAATGGGAAACCTGGCCTTTCCCACCGGTGGCCTGAGGGCTTCTGCCTTGGCTGCCTTGGCTGCCTGCCAGGCCTGGAGAGGCCTGTCTCCCAGAGAGGAGAGACTCAGAGTCTTCCCCTTCCTTGTCAACGACCACAGTTTCTCTGTGCTTCTTTTCAGGGATGAGAGCGGGCCCTGAGCGCCCAGACGGCTCTTAGCAGCGCGCTTGCCCTTTCTCCTCTCACCCTCCTTTTTGGCACCGCACGAATGAACATTGCTCTTTCCTCCGGGTCCGGGGGACCCAAAACGAAGCCGCTTACCTATTGGGTTGTGAGACTTTTCAGGGGAAATCGTTTCCGCTCGCCTGAGGCTCTGCGGCCACGTGGGATTACAGGTCCGTGTCTTCTGTGTACCAGGTACATTATAAGCAGCCAACGTGACCGTCAAAGGCGATTGTATGGGTTGTTGTGGCATTGGCTCGAACCATAACCCTCAGTGTTTGGGAAAAGAAAAAAAAAAAAACAGGAACTCCTCATCTGAAGCACCTTTTGCTCTGCCAGAGCACGCCACGCAGCCAGCTGGTTTTCCTATCGATTGTCGTTCCAAGCCCTCATCGCAGGCAAGTCAACAGGTATACTGTCAAGGTTTCCAGACTAAAGCCGATAACCCTTGTGGCCGAGGCGCAGCTGCCCAGTCGATAAAGCCGCAGGCACTGGTGCTCCTGAGGGCCGCGGGGACACCCAGGTCTGCGCTGGTGGCAGGTGGCTCTGGGCTTCAGTGCCCTGCCAGTGGGCCCTCCTTGGGCCTATGTGCTCTGGCCTGGGGTGGAGTCGGGTTCAGGAGGGACCTCCCTAAACATGCCTCTTCTGTCCCTTTGGCTGAAGCTGAGCCTGGCACTGCGGTTTGGTGCCTGCGCAGGAGACTTGCATCTGGGGACAGGCCCCGTGCCAGCTGGGACCTTGAGCCTCAGCACAGCTGCAACAGCTACGCTCAAGTCCGTTGGGCTTGCCCGGGTCAGCCAAGAGGGAGGAGAAGATGGTCGTCAGCACAGCGGGAAACCAGAGCGCCGACACCTGCCAGCGAGAGAACCGCCTCCAACAGCCCTGTGGGATCCAAGGCCCCTCTCGCACCACACCGTCCGCTGCGTCCGCCCCGCCCCCTCTTCTCGGGGCGCCCCGCCGGCGCCGGGGGGGCAAGCGCTGTGCGTCTCGCGCGGCCCTAGCCCGCTCTCTGTCGGCCTGCGAGGCGGTAGCAAGGCGCAGGCGCCCCAGCCGCCGCAGCCCTCTGGCCTGGCCACGCCCACCACCGCCAAGGCCTGCAGGCTCCCCGCCCCGGCCCCCGCCCCCGGTAGACTCGCCGCGCCCCCCCACCCCGGCCTCGTTGCTCCAGAGACCGTGGCCGCTGTCGCCAGGCGCCCAAAGCGGGGAGTGGGAAGACGGACGGTTGTGATGAGGGGGCGATTTCTCCACTCGGGAGTTGTCCCCAGTGCTAGTGCCGGCACAGATGCGGCCATTAGACGTCCTGCCGAGACCCACCGAATGCACTTCCGGGAGCGTGTCGACTGCCAGGGAAACTCACGCGCCGGGGGTCGCGGGGTTCCCAGATGGACACACCGAATGCCCCCAAGAAGGCCACGGGGATCAAAGGGGTCGCTGACGTGGGAGGAGCCTGCTGGGGGGGGTGGGCTGTGCTAGAAGAGAACCTGTGCTATGCTGTCCTGGACAGTTGTTTTCTCATCTAGGTCTGACGAAAAGGAAAGAGACAGAAGAAGCCCCATGAGCAGGAAAGCGGCTCCGTTGCGGAAAGTCAGAGCCCAAACGACCACCGCTAGGGGCCACGGTTGGATGAGAATCGTTCCTTCCTCCCACTTCCTGGAGGGCAGGGGGCTGGATTCCAAGGCAGGGGGAGGGGCAGGGCCCCTTGCCGAAGGGGCTGTGGGGGAGGGGACCCCTGGGCCAGACCCGGGACTGATGCGAGAACCTCTCTCCATCCGATTGCTCACCCGGTCCAGGCCAAGAGTCTGGGTTGGGCCAGGCTGCCAGGCCCCTCTTAAGAGGGCGGTTTGTGGCCAGCCAAAGTCCCCGAGGCTTCCTCAAGCGGGGGCCTACCTAGGGCCGGCATTGCCCTGCAGGTCTCTCCCACGGCAATGGTCACAGACGTGCTGACTCCCATCGCTGTCCCCTGCACCTGGCCTAATGGGAAACCTGGCCTTTCCCACCGGTGGCCTGAGGGCTTCTGCCTTGGCTGCCTTGCTGCCTGCCAGGCCTGGAGAGGCCTGTCTCCCAGAGAGGAGAGACTCAGAGTCTTCCCCTTCCTCGTCAACGACCACACTTTCTCTGTGCTTCTTTTCGGGGATGAGAGCGGGCCCTGAGCGCCCAGACGGCTCTTAGCAGCGCGCTTGCCCTTTCTCCTCTCACCCTCCTTTTTGGCACCGCACGAATGAACATTGCTCTTTCCTCCGGGTCCGGGGGACCCAAAACGAAGCCGCTTACCTATTGGGTTGTCAGACTTGTCAGGGGAAATCGTTTCCGCTCGCCTGAGGCTCTGCGGCCACGTGGGATTACAGGTCCGTGTCTTCTGTGTACCAGGTACATTATAAGCAGCCAACGTGACCGTCAAAGGCGATTGTATGGGTTGTTGTGGCATTGGCTCGAACCATAACCCTCAGTGTTTGGGAAAAGAAAAAAAAAAAAACAGGAACTCCTCATCTGAAGCACCTTTTGCTCTGCCAGAGCACGCCACGCAGCCAGCTGGTTTTCCTATCGATTGTCGTTCCAAGCCCTCATCGCAGGCAAGTCAACAGGTATACTGTCAAGGTTTCCAGACTAAAGCCGATAACCCTTGTGGCCGAGGCGCAGCTGCCCAGTCGATAAAGCCGCAGGCACTGGTGCTCCTGAGGGCCGCGGGGACACCCAGGTCTGCGCTGGTGGCAGGTGGCTCTGGGCTTCAGTGCCCTGCCAGTGGGCCCTCCTTGGGCCTATGTGCTCTGGCCTGGGGTGGAGTCGGGTTCAGGAGGGACCTCCCTACACATGCCTCTTCTGTCCCTTTGGCTGAAGCTGAGCCTGGCACTGCGGTTTGGTGCCTGCGCAGGAGACTTGCATCTGGGGACAGGCCCCGTGCCAGCTGGGACCTTGAGCCTCAGCACAGCTGCAACAGCTACGCTCAAGTCCGTTGGGCTTGCCCGGGTCAGCCAAGAGGGAGGAGAAGATGGTCGTCAGCACAGCGGGAAACCAGAGCGCCGACACCTGCCAGCGAGAGAACCGCCTCCAACAGCCCTGTGGGATCCAAGGCCCCTCTCGCACCACACCGTCCGCTGCGTCCGCCCCGCGCCCTCTTCTCGGGGCGCCCCGCCGGCGCCGGGGGGGCAAGCGCTGTGCGTCTCGCGCGGCCCTAGCCCGCTCTCTGTCGGCCTGCGAGGCGGTAGCAAGGCGCAGGCGCCCCAGCCGCCGCAGCCCTCTGGCCTGGCCACGCCCACCACCGCCAAGGCCTGCAGGCTCCCCGCCCCGGCCCCCGCCCCCGGTAGACTCGCCGCGCCCCCCCACCCCCGCCTCGTTGCTCCGGAGACCGTGGCCGCTGTCGCCAGGCGCCCAAAGCGGGGAGTGGGAAGACGGACGGTTGTGATGAGGGGGCGATTTCTCCACTCGGGAGTTGTCCCCAGTGCTAGTGCCGGCACAGATGCGGCCATTAGACGTCCTGCCGAGACCCACCGAATGCACTTCCGGGAGCGTGTCGACTGCCAGGGAAACTCACGCGCCGGGGGTCGCGGGGTTCCCAGATGGACACACCGAATGCCCCCAAGAAGGCCACGGGGATCAAAGGGGTCGCTGACGTGGGAGGAGCCTGCTGGGGGGGGGTGGGCTGTGCTAGAAGAGAACCTGTGCTATGCTGTCCTGGACAGTTGTTTTCTCATCTAGGTCTGACGAAAAGGAAAGAGACAGAAGAAGCCCCATGAGCAGGAAAGCGGCTCCGTTGCGGAAGGTCAGAGCCCAAACGACCACCGCTAGGGGCCACGGTTGGATGAGAATCGTTCCTTCCTCCCACTTCCTGGAGGGCAGGGGGCTGGATTCCAAGGCAGGGGGAGGGGCAGGGCCCCTTGCCGAAGGGGCTGTGGGGGAGGGGACCCCTGGGCCAGACCCGGGACTGATGCGAGAACCTCTCTCCATCCGATTGCTCACCCGGTCCAGGCCAAGAGTCTGGGTTGGGCCAGGCTGCCAGGCCCCTCTTAAGAGGGCGGTTTGTGGCCAGCCAAAGTCCCCGAGGCTTCCTCAAGCGGGGGCCTACCTAGGGCCGGCATTGCCCTGCAGGTCTCTCCCACGGCAATGGTCACAGACGTGCTGACTCCCATCGCTGTCCCCTGCACCTGGCCTAATGGGAAACCTGGCCTTTCCCACCGGTGGCCTGAGGGCTTCTGCCTTGGCTGCCTTGGCTGCCTGCCAGGCCTGGAGAGGCCTGTCTCCCAGAGAGGAGAGACTCAGAGTCTTCCCCTTCCTCGTCAACGACCACACTTTTCTCTGTGCTTCTTTTCGGGCATGAGAGCGGCCCCTGAGCGCCCAGACGGCTCTTAGCAGCGCGCTTGCCCTTTCTCCTCTCGCCCTCCTTTTTGGCACCGCACGAATGAACATTGCTCTTTCCTCCGGGTCCGGGGGACCCAAAACGAAGCCGCTTACCTATTGGGTTGTGAGACTTTTCAGGGGAAATCGTTTCCGCTCGCCTGAGGCTCTGCGGCCACGTGGGATTACAGGTCCGTGTCTTCTGTGTACCAGGTACATTATAAGCAGCCAACGTGACCGTCAAAGGCGATTGTATGGGTTGTTGTGGCATTGGCTCGAACCATAACCCTCAGTGTTTGGGAAAAGAAAAAAAAAAAAACAGGAACTCCTCATCTGAAGCACCTTTTGCTCTGCCAGAGCACGCCACGCAGCCAGCTGGTTTTCCTATCGATTGTCGTTCCAAGCCCTCATCGCAGGCAAGTCAACAGGTATACTGTCAAGGTTTCCAGACTAAAGCCGATAACCCTTGTGGCCGAGGCGCAGCTGCCCAGTCGATAAAGCCGCAGGCACTGGTGCTCCTGAGGGCCGCGGGGACACCCAGGTCTGCGCTGGTGGCAGGTGGCTCTGGGCTTCAGTGCCCTGCCAGTGGGCCCTCCTTGGGCCTATGTGCTCTGGCCTGGGGTGGAGTCGGGTTCAGGAGGGACCTCCCTACACATGCCTCTTCTGTCCCTTTGGCTGAAGCTGAGCCTGGCACTGCGGTTTGGTGCCTGCGCAGGAGACTTGCATCTGGGGACAGGCCCCGTGCCAGCTGGGACCTTGAGCCTCAGCACAGCTGCAACAGCTACGCTCAAGTCCGTTGGGCTTGCCCGGGTCAGCCAAGAGGGAGGAGAAGATGGTCGTCAGCACAGCGGGAAACCAGAGCGCCGACACCTGCCAGCGAGAGAACCGCCTCCAACAGCCCTGTGGGATCCAAGGCCCCTCTCGCACCACACCGTCCGCTGCGTCCGCCCCGCGCCCTCTTCTCGGGGCGCCCCGCCGGCGCCGGGGGGGCAAGCGCTGTGCGTCTCGCGCGGCCCTAGCCCGCTCTCTGTCGGCCTGCGAGGCGGTAGCAAGGCGCAGGCGCCCCAGCCGCCGCAGCCCTCTGGCCTGGCCACGCCCACCACTGCCAAGGCCTGCAGGCTCCCCGCCCCGGCCCCCGCCCCCGGTAGACTCGCCGCGCCCCCCCCCCACCCCCGCCTCGTTGCTCCGGAGACCGTGGCCGCTGTCGCCAGGCGCCCAAAGCGGGGAGTGGGAAGACGGACGGTTGTGATGAGGGGGCGATTTCTCCACTCGGGAGTTGTCCCCAGTGCTAGTGCCGGCACAGATGCGGCCATTAGACGTCCTGCCGAGACCCACCGAATGCACTTCCGGGAGCGTGTCGACTGCCAGGGAAACTCACGCGCCGGGGGTCGCGGGGTTCCCAGATGGACACACCGAATGCCCCCAAGAAGGCCACGGGGATCAAAGGGGTCGCTGACGTGGGAGGAGCCTGCTGGGGGGGGGGGTGGGCTGTGCTAGAAGAGAACCTGTGCTATGCTGTCCTGGACAGTTGTTTTCTCATCTAGGTCTGACGAAAAGGAAAGAGACAGAAGAAGCCCCATGAGCAGGAAAGCGGCTCCGTTGCGGAAGGTCAGAGCCCAAACGACCACCGCTAGGGGCCACGGTTGGATGAGAATCGTTCCTTCCTCCCACTTCCTGGAGGGCAGGGGGCTGGATTCCAAGGCAGGGGGAGGGGCAGGGCCCCTTGCCGAAGGGGCTGTGGGGGAGGGGACCCCTGGGCCAGACCCGGGACTGATGCGAGAACCTCTCTCCATCCGATTGCTCACCCGGTCCAGGCCAAGAGTCTGGGTTGGGCCAGGCTGCCAGGCCCCTCTTAAGAGGGCGGTTTGTGGCCAGCCAAAGTCCCCGAGGCTTCCTCAAGCGGGGGCCTACCTAGGGCCGGCATTGCCCTGCAGGTCTCTCCCACGGCAATGGTCACAGACGTGCTGACTCCCATCGCTGTCCCCTGCACCTGGCCTAATGGGAAACCTGGCCTTTCCCACCGGTGGCCTGAGGGCTTCTGCCTTGGCTGCCTTGGCTGCCTGCCAGGCCTGGAGAGGCCTGTCTCCCAGAGAGGAGAGACTCAGAGTCTTCCCCTTCCTCGTCAACGACCACACTTTCTCTGTGCTTCTTTTCGGGGATGAGAGCGGCCCCTGAGCGCCCAGATGGCTCTTAGCAACGCGCTTGCCCTTTCTCCTCTCGCCCTCCTTTTTGGCACCGCACGAATGAACATTGCTCTTTCCTCCGGGTCCGGGGGACCCAAAACGAAGCCGCTTACCTATTGGGTTGTGAGACTTTTCAGGGGAAATCGTTTCCGCTCGCCTGAGGCTCTGCGGCCACGTGGGATTACAGGTCCGTGTCTTCTGTGTACCAGGTACATTATAAGCAGCCAACGTGACCGTCAAAGGCGATTGTATGGGTTGTTGTGGCATTGGCTCGAACCATAACCCTCAGTGTTTGGGAAAAGAAAAAAAAAAAAACAGGAACTCCTCATCTGAAGCACCTTTTGCTCTGCCAGAGCACGCCACGCAGCCAGCTGGTTTTCCTATCGATTGTCGTTCCAAGCCCTCATCGCAGGCAAGTCAACAGGTATACTGTCAAGGTTTCCAGACTAAAGCCGATAACCCTTGTGGCCGAGGCGCAGCTGCCCAGTCGATAAAGCCGCAGGCACTGGTGCTCCTGAGGGCCGCGGGGACACCCAGGTCTGCGCTGGTGGCAGGTGGCTCTGGGCTTCAGTGCCCTGCCAGTGGGCCCTCCTTGGGCCTATGTGCTCTGGCCTGGGGTGGAGTCGGGTTCAGGAGGGACCTCCCTACACATGCCTCTTCTGTCCCTTTGGCTGAAGCTGAGCCTGGCACTGCGGTTTGGTGCCTGCGCAGGAGACTTGCATCTGGGGACAGGCCCCGTGCCAGCTGGGACCTTGAGCCTCAGCACAGCTGCAACAGCTACGCTCAAGTCCGTTGGGCTTGCCCGGGTCAGCCAAGAGGGAGGAGAAGATGGTCGTCAGCACAGCGGGAAACCAGAGCGCCGACACCTGCCAGCGAGAGAACCGCCTCCAACAGCCCTGTGGGATCCAAGGCCCCTCTCGCACCACACCGTCCGCTGCGTCCGCCCCGCCCCCTCTTCTCGGGGCGCCCCGCCGGCGCCGGGGGGGCAAGCGCTGTGCGTCTCGCGCGGCCCTAGCCCGCTCTCTGTCGGCCTGCGAGGCGGTAGCAAGGCGCAGGCGCCCCAGCCGCCGCAGCCCTCTGGCCTGGCCACGCCCACCACCGCCAAGGCCTGCAGGCTCCCCGCCCCGGCCCCCGCCCCCGGTAGACTCGCCGCGCCCCCCCACCCCCGCCTCGTTGCTCCGGAGACCGTGGCCGCTGTCGCCAGGCGCCCAAAGCGGGGAGTGGGAAGACGGACGGTTGTGATGAGGGGGCGATTTCTCCACTCGGGAGTTGTCCCCAGTGCTAGTGCCGGCACAGATGCGGCCATTAGACGTCCTGCCGAGACCCACCGAATGCACTTCCGGGAGCGTGTCGACTGCCAGGGAAACTCACGCGCCGGGGGTCGCGGGGTTCCCAGATGGACACACCGAATGCCCCCAAGAAGGCCACGGGGATCAAAGGGGTCGCTGACGTGGGAGGAGCCTGCTGGGGGGGGTGGGCTGTGCTAGAAGAGAACCTGTGCTATGCTGTCCTGGACAGTTGTTTTCTCATCTAGGTCTGACGAAAAGGAAAGAGACAGAAGAAGCCCCATGAGCAGGAAAGCGGCTCCGTTGCGGAAGGTCAGAGCCCAAACGACCACCGCTAGGGGCCACGGTTGGATGAGAATCGTTCCTTCCTCCCACTTCCTGGAGGGCAGGGGGCTGGATTCCAAGGCAGGGGGAGGGGCAGGGCCCCTTGCCGAAGGGGCTGTGGGGGAGGGGACCCCTGGGCCAGACCCGGGACTGATGCGAGAACCTCTCTCCATCCGATTGCTCACCCGGTCCAGGCCAAGAGTCTGGGTTGGGCCAGGCTGCCAGGCCCCTCTTAAGAGGGCGGTTTGTGGCCAGCCAAAGTCCCCGAGGCTTCCTCAAGCGGGGGCCTACCTAGGGCCGGCATTGCCCTGCAGGTCTCTCCCACGGCAATGGTCACAGACGTGCTGACTCCCATCGCTGTCCCCTGCACCTGGCCTAATGGGAAACCTGGCCTTTCCCACCGGTGGCCTGAGGGCTTCTGCCTTGGCTGCCTTGGCTGCCTGCCAGGCCTGGAGAGGCCTGTCTCCCAGAGAGGAGAGACTCAGAGTCTTCCCCTTCCTCGTCAACGACCACACTTTTCTCTGTGCTTCTTTTCGGGCATGAGAGCGGCCCCTGAGCGCCCAGACGGCTCTTAGCAGCGCGCTTGCCCTTTCTCCTCTCGCCCTCCTTTTTGGCACCGCACGAATGAACATTGCTCTTTCCTCCGGGTCCGGGGGACCCAAAACGAAGCCGCTTACCTATTGGGTTGTGAGACTTTTCAGGGGAAATCGTTTCCGCTCGCCTCAGGCTCTGCGGCCACGTGGGATTACAGGTCCGTGTCTTCTGTGTACCAGGTACATTATAAGCAGCCAACGTGACCGTCAAAGGCGATTGTATGGGTTGTTGTGGCATTGGCTCGAACCATAACCCTCAGTGTTTGGGAAAAGAAAAAAAAAAAAACAGGAACTCCTCATCTGAAGCACCTTTTGCTCTGCCAGAGCACGCCACGCAGCCAGCTGGTTTTCCTATCGATTGTCGTTCCAAGCCCTCATCGCAGGCAAGTCAACAGGTATACTGTCAAGGTTTCCAGACTAAAGCCGATAACCCTTGTGGCCGAGGCGCAGCTGCCCAGTCGATAAAGCCGCAGGCACTGGTGCTCCTGAGGGCCGCGGGGACACCCAGGTCTGCGCTGGTGGCAGGTGGCTCTGGGCTTCAGTGCCCTGCCAGTGGGCCCTCCTTGGGCCTATGTGCTCTGGCCTGGGGTGGAGTCGGGTTCAGGAGGGACCTCCCTACACATGCCTCTTCTGTCCCTTTGGCTGAAGCTGAGCCTGGCACTGCGGTTTGGTGCCTGCGCAGGAGACTTGCATCTGGGGACAGGCCCCGTGCCAGCTGGGACCTTGAGCCTCAGCACAGCTGCAACAGCTACGCTCAAGTCCGTTGGGCTTGCCCGGGTCAGCCAAGAGGGAGGAGAAGATGGTCGTCAGCACAGCGGGAAACCAGAGCGCCGACACCTGCCAGCGAGAGAACCGCCTCCAACAGCCCTGTGGGATCCAAGGCCCCTCTCGCACCACACCGTCCGCTGCGTCCGCCCCGCCCCCTCTTCTCGGGGCGCCCCGCCGGCGCCGGGGGGGCAAGCGCTGTGCGTCTCGCGCGGCCCTAGCCCGCTCTCTGTCGGCCTGCGAGGCGGTAGCAAGGCGCAGGCGCCCCAGCCGCCGCAGCCCTCTGGCCTGGCCACGCCCACCACCGCCAAGGCCTGCAGGCTCCCCGCCCCGGCCCCCGCCCCCGGTAGACTCGCCGCGCCCCCCCACCCCCGCCTCGTTGCTCCGGAGACCGTGGCCGCTGTCGCCAGGCGCCCAAAGCGGGGAGTGGGAAGACGGACGGTTGTGATGAGGGGGCGATTTCTCCACTCGGGAGTTGTCCCCAGTGCTAGTGCCGGCACAGATGCGGCCATTAGACGTCCTGCCGAGACCCACCGAATGCACTTCCGGGAGCGTGTCGACTGCCAGGGAAACTCACGCGCCGGGGGTCGCGGGGTTCCCAGATGGACACACCGAATGCCCCCAAGAAGGCCACGGGGATCAAAGGGGTCGCTGACGTGGGAGGAGCCTGCTGGGGGGGGTGGGCTGTGCTAGAAGAGAACCTGTGCTATGCTGTCCTGGACAGTTGTTTTCTCATCTAGGTCTGACGAAAAGGAAAGAGACAGAAGAAGCCCCATGAGCAGGAAAGCGGCTCCGTTGCGGAAGGTCAGAGCCCAAACGACCACCGCTAGGGGCCACGGTTGGATGAGAATCGTTCCTTCCTCCCACTTCCTGGAGGGCAGGGGGCTGGATTCCAAGGCAGGGGGAGGGGCAGGGCCCCTTGCCGAAGGGGCTGTGGGGGAGGGGACCCCTGGGCCAGACCCGGGACTGATGCGAGAACCTCTCTCCATCCGATTGCTCACCCGGTCCAGGCCAAGAGTCTGGGTTGGGCCAGGCTGCCAGGCCCCTCTTAAGAGGGCGGTTTGTGGCCAGCCAAAGTCCCCGAGGCTTCCTCAAGCGGGGGCCTACCTAGGGCCGGCATTGCCCTGCAGGTCTCTCCCACGGCAATGGTCACAGACGTGCTGACTCCCATCGCTGTCCCCTGCACCTGGCCTAATGGGAAACCTGGCCTTTCCCACCGGTGGCCTGAGGGCTTCTGCCTTGGCTGCCTTGGCTGCCTGCCAGGCCTGGAGAGGGCCTGTCTCCCAGAGAGGAGAGACTCAGAGTCTTCCCCTTCCTCGTCAACGACCACACTTTCTCTGTGCTTCTTTTCGGGGATGAGAGCGGCCCCTGAGCGCCCAGACGGCTCTTAGCAACGCGCTTGCCCTTTCTCCTCTCGCCCTCCTTTTTTGGCACCGCACGAATGAACATTGCTCTTTCCTCCGGGTCCGGGGACCCAAAACGAAGCCGCTTACCTATTGGGTTGTGAGACTTTTCAGGGGAAATCGTTTCCGCTCGCCTGAGGCTCTGCGGCCACGTGGGATTACAGGTCCGTGTCTTCTGTGTACCAGGTACATTATAAGCAGCCAACGTGACCGTCAAAGGCGATTGTATGGGTTGTTGTGGCATTGGCTCGAACCATAACCATCAGTGTTTGGGAAAAGAAAGAAAAAAAAAACAGGAACTCCTCATCTGAAGCACCTTTTGCTCTGCCAGAGCACGCCACGCAGCCAGCTGGTTTTCCTATCGATTGTCGTTCCAAGCCCTCATCGCAGGCAAGTCAACAGGTATACTGTCAAGGTTTCCAGACTAAAGCCGATAACCCTTGTGGCCGAGGCGCAGCTGCCCAGTCGATAAAGCCGCAGGCACTGGTGCTCCCTGAGGGCCGCGGGGACACCCAGGTCTGCGCTGGTGGCAGGTGGCTCTGGGCTTCAGTGCCCTGCCAGTGGGCCCTCCTTGGGCCTATGTGCTCTGGCCTGGGGTGGAGTCGGGTTCAGGAGGGACCTCCCTACACATGCCTCTTCTGTCCCTTTGGCTGAAGCTGAGCCTGGCACTGCGGTTTGGTGCCTGCGCAGGAGACTTGCATCTGGGGACAGGCCCCGTGCCAGCTGGGACCTTGAGCCTCAGCACAGCTGCAACAGCTACGCTCAAGTCCGTTGGGCTTGCCCGGGTCAGCCAAGAGGGAGGAGAAGATGGTCGTCAGCACAGCGGGAAACCAGAGCGCCGACACCTGCCAGCGAGAGAACCGCCTCCAACAGCCCTGTGGGATCCAAGGCCCCTCTCGCACCACACCGTCCGCTGCGTCCGCCCCGCCCCCTCTTCTCGGGGCGCCCCGCCGGCGCCGGGGGGGCAAGCGCTGTGCGTCTCGCGCGGCCCTAGCCCGCTCTCTGTCGGCCTGCGAGGCGGTAGCAAGGCGCAGGCGCCCCAGCCGCCGCAGCCCTCTGGCCTGGCCACGCCCACCACCGCCAAGGCCTGCAGGCTCCCCGCCCCGGCCCCCGCCCCCGGTAGACTCGCCGCGCCCCCCCACCCCCGCCTCGTTGCTCCGGAGACCGTGGCCGCTGTCGCCAGGCGCCCAAAGCGGGGAGTGGGAAGACGGACGGTTGTGATGAGGGGGCGATTTCTCCACTCGGGAGTTGTCCCCAGTGCTAGTGCCGGCACAGATGCGGCCATTAGACGTCCTGCCGAGACCCACCGAATGCACTTCCGGGAGCGTGTCGACTGCCAGGGAAACTCACGCGCCGGGGGTCGCGGGGTTCCCAGATGGACACACCGAATGCCCCCAAGAAGGCCACGGGGATCAAAGGGGTCGCTGACGTGGGAGGAGCCTGCTGGGGGGGGGTGGGCTGTGCTAGAAGAGAACCTGTGCTATGCTGTCCTGGACAGTTGTTTTCTCATCTAGGTCTGATGAAAAGGAAAGAGACAGAAGAAGCCCCATGAGCAGGAAAGCGGCTCCGTTGCGGAAGGTCAGAGCCCAAACGACCACCGCTAGGGGCCACGGTTGGATGAGAATCGTTCCTTCCTCCCACTTCCTGGAGGGCAGGGGGCTGGATTCCAAGGCAGGGGGAGGGGCAGGGCCCCTTGCCGAAGGGGCTGTGGGGGAGGGGACCCCTGGGCCAGACCCGGGACTGATGCGAGAACCTCTCTCCATCCGATTGCTCACCCGGTCCAGGCCAAGAGTCTGGGTTGGGCCAGGCTGCCAGGCCCCTCTTAAGAGGGCGGTTTGTGGCCAGCCAAAGTCCCCGAGGCTTCCTCAAGCGGGGGCCTACCTAGGGCCGGCATTGCCCTGCAGGTCTCTCCCACGGCAATGGTCACAGACGTGCTGACTCCCATCGCTGTCCCCTGCACCTGGCCTAATGGGAAACCTGGCCTTTCCCACCGGTGGCCTGAGGGCTTCTGCCTTGGCTGCCTTGGCTGCCTGCCAGGCCTGGAGAGGCCTGTCTCCCAGAGAGGAGAGACTCAGAGTCTTCCCCTTCCTCGTCAACGACCACACTTTTCTCTGTGCTTCTTTTCGGGCATGAGAGCGGCCCCTGAGCGCCCAGACGGCTCTTAGCAGCGCGCTTGCCCTTTCTCCTCTCGCCCTCCTTTTTGGCACCGCACGAATGAACATTGCTCTTTCCTCCGGGTCCGGGGGACCCAAAACGAAGCCGCTTACCTATTGGGTTGTGAGACTTTTCAGGGGAAATCGTTTCCGCTCGCCTGAGGCTCTGCGGCCACGTGGGATTACAGGTCCGTGTCTTCTGTGTACCAGGTACATTATAAGCAGCCAACGTGACCGTCAAAGGCGATTGTATGGGTTGTTGTGGCATTGGCTCGAACCATAACCCTCAGTGTTTGGGAAAAGAAAAAAAAAAAAACAGGAACTCCTCATCTGAAGCACCTTTTGCTCTGCCAGAGCACGCCACGCAGCCAGCTGGTTTTCCTATCGATTGTCGTTCCAAGCCCTCATCGCAGGCAAGTCAACAGGTATACTGTCAAGGTTTCCAGACTAAAGCCGATAACCCTTGTGGCCGAGGCGCAGCTGCCCAGTCGATAAAGCCGCAGGCACTGGTGCTCCTGAGGGCCGCGGGGACACCCAGGTCTGCGCTGGTGGCAGGTGGCTCTGGGCTTCAGTGCCCTGCCAGTGGGCCCTCCTTGGGCCTATGTGCTCTGGCCTGGGGTGGAGTCGGGTTCAGGAGGGACCTCCCTACACATGCCTCTTCTGTCCCTTTGGCTGAAGCTGAGCCTGGCACTGCGGTTTGGTGCCTGCGCAGGAGACTTGCATCTGGGGACAGGCCCCGTGCCAGCTGGGACCTTGAGCCTCAGCACAGCTGCAACAGCTACGCTCAAGTCCGTTGGGCTTGCCCGGGTCAGCCAAGAGGGAGGAGAAGATGGTCGTCAGCACAGCGGGAAACCAGAGCGCCGACACCTGCCAGCGAGAGAACCGCCTCCAACAGCCCTGTGGGATCCAAGGCCCCTCTCGCACCACACCGTCCGCTGCGTCCGCCCCGCCCCCTCTTCTCGGGGCGCCCCGCCGGCGCCGGGGGGGCAAGCGCTGTGCGTCTCGCGCGGCCCTAGCCCGCTCTCTGTCGGCCTGCGAGGCGGTAGCAAGGCGCAGGCGCCCCAGCCGCCGCAGCCCTCTGGCCTGGCCACGCCCACCACCGCCAAGGCCTGCAGGCTCCCCGCCCCGGCCCCCGCCCCCGGTAGACTCGCCGCGCCCCCCCCCACCCCCGCCTCGTTGCTCCGGAGACCGTGGCCGCTGTCGCCAGGCGCCCAAAGCGGGGAGTGGGAAGACGGACGGTTGTGATGAGGGGGCGATTTCTCCACTCGGGAGTTGTCCCCAGTGCTAGTGCCGGCACAGATGCGGCCATTAGACGTCCTGCCGAGACCCACCGAATGCACTTCCGGGAGCGTGTCGACTGCCAGGGAAACTCACGCGCCGGGGGTCGCGGGGTTCCCAGATGGACACACCGAATGCCCCCAAGAAGGCCACGGGGATCAAAGGGGTCGCTGACGTGGGAGGAGCCTGCTGGGGGGGGGTGGGCTGTGCTAGAAGAGAACCTGTGCTATGCTGTCCTGGACAGTTGTTTTCTCATCTAGGTCTGACGAAAAGGAAAGAGACAGAAGAAGCCCCATGAGCAGGAAAGCGGCTCCGTTGCGGAAGGTCAGAGCCCAAACGACCACCGCTAGGGGCCACGGTTGGATGAGAATCGTTCCTTCCTCCCACTTCCTGGAGGGCAGGGGGCTGGATTCCAAGGCAGGGGGAGGGGCAGGGCCCCTTGCCGAAGGGGCTGTGGGGGAGGGGACCCCTGGGCCAGACCCGGGACTGATGCGAGAACCTCTCTCCATCCGATTGCTCACCCGGTCCAGGCCAAGAGTCTGGGTTGGGCCAGGCTGCCAGGCCCCTCTTAAGAGGGCGGTTTGTGGCCAGCCAAAGTCCCCGAGGCTTCCTCAAGCGGGGGCCTACCTAGGGCCGGCATTGCCCTGCAGGTCTCTCCCACGGCAATGGTCACAGACGTGCTGACTCCCATCGCTGTCCCCTGCACCTGGCCTAATGGGAAACCTGGCCTTTCCCACCGGTGGCCTGAGGGCTTCTGCCTTGGCTGCCTTGGCTGCCTGCCAGGCCTGGAGAGGCCTGTCTCCCAGAGAGGAGAGACTCAGAGTCTTCCCCTTCCTCGTCAACGACCACACTTTCTCTGTGCTTCTTTTCGGGGATGAGAGCGGCCCCTGAGCGCCCAGACGGCTCTTAGCAACGCGCTTGCCCTTTCTCCTCTCGCCCTCCTTTTTGGCACCGCACGAATGAACATTGCTCTTTCCTCCGGGTCCGGGGGACCCAAAACGAAGCCGCTTACCTATTGGGTTGTGAGACTTTTCAGGGGAAATCGTTTCCGCTCGCCTGAGGCTCTGCGGCCACGTGGGATTACAGGTCCGTGTCTTCTGTGTACCAGGTACATTATAAGCAGCCAACGTGACCGTCAAAGGCGATTGTATGGGTTGTTGTGGCATTGGCTCGAACCATAACCATCAGTGTTTGGGAAAAGAAAAAAAAAAAAACAGGAACTCCTCATCTGAAGCACCTTTTGCTCTGCCAGAGCACGCCACGCAGCCAGCTGGTTTTCCTATCGATTGTCGTTCCAAGCCCTCATCGCAGGCAAGTCAACAGGTATACTGTCAAGGTTTCCAGACTAAAGCCGATAACCCTTGTGGCCGAGGCGCAGCTGCCCAGTCGATAAAGCCGCAGGCACTGGTGCTCCTGAGGGCCGCGGGGACACCCAGGTCTGCGCTGGTGGCAGGTGGCTCTGGGCTTCAGTGCCCTGCCAGTGGGCCCTCCTTGGGCCTATGTGCTCTGGCCTGGGGTGGAGTCGGGTTCAGGAGGGACCTCCCTACACATGCCTCTTCTGTCCCTTTGGCTGAAGCTGAGCCTGGCACTGCGGTTTGGTGCCTGCGCAGGAGACTTGCATCTGGGGACAGGCCCCGTGCCAGCTGGGACCTTGAGCCTCAGCACAGCTGCAACAGCTACGCTCAAGTCCGTTGGGCTTGCCCGGGTCAGCCAAGAGGGAGGAGAAGATGGTCGTCAGCACAGCGGGAAACCAGAGCGCCGACACCTGCCAGCGAGAGAACCGCCTCCAACAGCCCTGTGGGATCCAAGGCCCCTCTCGCACCACACCGTCCGCTGCGTCCGCCCCGCCCCCTCTTCTCGGGGCGCCCCGCCGGCGCCGGGGGGGCAAGCGCTGTGCGTCTCGCGCGGCCCTAGCCCGCTCTCTGTCGGCCTGCGAGGCGGTAGCAAGGCGCAGGCGCCCCAGCCGCCGCAGCCCTCTGGCCTGGCCACGCCCACCACCGCCAAGGCCTGCAGGCTCCCCGCCCCGGCCCCCGCCCCCAGTAGACTCGCCGCGCCCCCCCACCCCCGCCTCGTTGCTCCGGAGACCGTGGCCGCTGTCGCCAGGCGCCCAAAGCGGGGAGTGGGAAGACGGACGGTTGTGATGAGGGGGCGATTTCTCCACTCGGGAGTTGTCCCCAGTGCTAGTGCCGGCACAGATGCGGCCATTAGACGTCCTGCCGAGACCCACCGAATGCACTTCCGGGAGCGTGTCGACTGCCAGGGAAACTCACGCGCCGGGGGTCGCGGGGTTCCCAGATGGACACACCGAATGCCCCCAAGAAGGCCACGGGGATCAAAGGGGTCGCTGACGTGGGAGGAGCCTGCTGGGGGGGGTGGGCTGTGCTAGAAGAGAACCTGTGCTATGCTGTCCTGGACAGTTGTTTTCTCATCTAGGTCTGATGAAAAGGAAAGAGACAGAAGAAGCCCCATGAGCAGGAAAGCGGCTCCCTTGCGGAAGGTCAGAGCCCAAACGACCACCGCTAGGGGCCACGGTTGGATGAGAATCGTTCCTTCCTCCCACTTCCTGGAGGGCAGGGGGCTGGATTCCAAGGCAGGGGGAGGGGCAGGGCCCCTTGCCGAAGGGGCTGTGGGGGAGGGGACCCCTGGGCCAGACCCGGGACTGATGCGAGAACCTCTCTCCATCCGATTGCTCACCCGGTCCAGGCCAAGAGTCTGGGTTGGGCCAGGCTGCCAGGCCCCTCTTAAGAGGGCGGTTTGTGGCCAGCCAAAGTCCCCGAGGCTTCCTCAAGCGGGGGCCTACCTAGGGCCGGCATTGCCCTGCAGGTCTCTCCCACGGCAATGGTCACAGACGTGCTGACTCCCATCGCTGTCCCCTGCACCTGGCCTAATGGGAAACCTGGCCTTTCCCACCGGTGGCCTGAGGGCTTCTGCCTTGGCTGCCTTGGCTGCCTGCCAGGCCTGGAGAGGCCTGTCTCCCAGAGAGGAGAGACTCAGAGTCTTCCCCTTCCTCGTCAACGACCACACTTTTCTCTGTGCTTCTTTTCGGGCATGAGAGCGGCCCCTGAGCGCCCAGACGGCTCTTAGCAGCGCGCTTGCCCTTTCTCCTCTCGCCCTCCTTTTTGGCACCGCACGAATGAACATTGCTCTTTCCTCCGGGTCCGGGGGACCCAAAACGAAGCCGCTTACCTATTGGGTTGTGAGACTTTTCAGGGGAAATCGTTTCCGCTCGCCTGAGGCTCTGCGGCCACGTGGGATTACAGGTCCGTGTCTTCTGTGTACCAGGTACATTATAAGCAGCCAACGTGACCGTCAAAGGCGATTGTATGGGTTGTTGTGGCATTGGCTCGAACCATAACCCTCAGTGTTTGGGAAAAGAAAAAAAAAAAAACAGGAACTCCTCATCTGAAGCACCTTTTGCTCTGCCAGAGCACGCCACGCAGCCAGCTGGTTTTCCTATCGATTGTCGTTCCAAGCCCTCATCGCAGGCAAGTCAACAGGTATACTGTCAAGGTTTCCAGACTAAAGCCGATAACCCTTGTGGCCGAGGCGCAGCTGCCCAGTCGATAAAGCCGCAGGCACTGGTGCTCCTGAGGGCCGCGGGGACACCCAGGTCTGCGCTGGTGGCAGGTGGCTCTGGGCTTCAGTGCCCTGCCAGTGGGCCCTCCTTGGGCCTATGTGCTCTGGCCTGGGGTGGAGTCGGGTTCAGGAGGGACCTCCCTACACATGCCTCTTCTGTCCCTTTGGCTGAAGCTGAGCCTGGCACTGCGGTTTGGTGCCTGCGCAGGAGACTTGCATCTGGGGACAGGCCCCGTGCCAGCTGGGACCTTGAGCCTCAGCACAGCTGCAACAGCTACGCTCAAGTCCGTTGGGCTTGCCCGGGTCAGCCAAGAGGGAGGAGAAGATGGTCGTCAGCACAGCGGGAAACCAGAGCGCCGACACCTGCCAGCGAGAGAACCGCCTCCAACAGCCCTGTGGGATCCAAGGCCCCTCTCGCACCACACCGTCCGCTGCGTCCGCCCCGCCCCCTCTTCTCGGGGCGCCCCGCCGGCGCCGGGGGGGCAAGCGCTGTGCGTCTCGCGCGGCCCTAGCCCGCTCTCTGTCGGCCTGCGAGGCGGTAGCAAGGCGCAGGCGCCCCAGCCGCCGCAGCCCTCTGGCCTGGCCACGCCCACCACCGCCAAGGCCTGCAGGCTCCCCGCCCCGGCCCCCGCCCCCGGTAGACTCGCCGCGCCCCCCCCCACCCCCGCCTCGTTGCTCCGGAGACCGTGGCCGCTGTCGCCAGGCGCCCAAAGCGGGGAGTGGGAAGACGGACGGTTGTGATGAGGGGGCGATTTCTCCACTCGGGAGTTGTCCCCAGTGCTAGTGCCGGCACAGATGCGGCCATTAGACGTCCTGCCGAGACCCACCGAATGCACTTCCGGGAGCGTGTCGACTGCCAGGGAAACTCACGCGCCGGGGGTCGCGGGGTTCCCAGATGGACACACCGAATGCCCCCAAGAAGGCCACGGGGATCAAAGGGGTCGCTGACGTGGGAGGAGCCTGCTGGGGGGGGGTGGGCTGTGCTAGAAGAGAACCTGTGCTATGCTGTCCTGGACAGTTGTTTTCTCATCTAGGTCTGACGAAAAGGAAAGAGACAGAAGAAGCCCCATGAGCAGGAAAGCGGCTCCGTTGCGGAAGGTCAGAGCCCAAACGACCACCGCTAGGGGCCACGGTTGGATGAGAATCGTTCCTTCCTCCCACTTCCTGGAGGGCAGGGGGCTGGATTCCAAGGCAGGGGGAGGGGCAGGGCCCCTTGCCGAAGGGGCTGTGGGGGAGGGGACCCCTGGGCCAGACCCGGGACTGATGCGAGAACCTCTCTCCATCCGATTGCTCACCCGGTCCAGGCCAAGAGTCTGGGTTGGGCCAGGCTGCCAGGCCCCTCTTAAGAGGGCGGTTTGTGGCCAGCCAAAGTCCCCGAGGCTTCCTCAAGCGGGGGCCTACCTAGGGCCGGCATTGCCCTGCAGGTCTCTCCCACGGCAATGGTCACAGACGTGCTGACTCCCATCGCTGTCCCCTGCACCTGGCCTAATGGGAAACCTGGCCTTTCCCACCGGTGGCCTGAGGGCTTCTGCCTTGGCTGCCTTGGCTGCCTGCCAGGCCTGGAGAGGCCTGTCTCCCAGAGAGGAGAGACTCAGAGTCTTCCCCTTCCTCGTCAACGACCACACTTTCTCTGTGCTTCTTTTCGGGGATGAGAGCGGCCCCTGAGCGCCCAGACGGCTCTTAGCAACGCGCTTGCCCTTTCTCCTCTCGCCCTCCTTTTTGGCACCGCACGAATGAACATTGCTCTTTCCTCCGGGTCCGGGGGACCCAAAACGAAGCCGCTTACCTATTGGGTTGTGAGACTTTTCAGGGGAAATCGTTTCCGCTCGCCTGAGGCTCTGCGGCCACGTGGGATTACAGGTCCGTGTCTTCTGTGTACCAGGTACATTATAAGCAGCCAACGTGACCGTCAAAGGCGATTGTATGGGTTGTTGTGGCATTGGCTCGAACCATAACCATCAGTGTTTGGGAAAAGAAAAAAAAAAAAACAGGAACTCCTCATCTGAAGCACCTTTTGCTCTGCCAGAGCACGCCACGCAGCCAGCTGGTTTTCCTATCGATTGTCGTTCCAAGCCCTCATCGCAGGCAAGTCAACAGGTATACTGTCAAGGTTTCCAGACTAAAGCCGATAACCCTTGTGGCCGAGGCGCAGCTGCCCAGTCGATAAAGCCGCAGGCACTGGTGCTCCTGAGGGCCGCGGGGACACCCAGGTCTGCGCTGGTGGCAGGTGGCTCTGGGCTTCAGTGCCCTGCCAGTGGGCCCTCCTTGGGCCTATGTGCTCTGGCCTGGGGTGGAGTCGGGTTCAGGAGGGACCTCCCTACACATGCCTCTTCTGTCCCTTTGGCTGAAGCTGAGCCTGGCACTGCGGTTTGGTGCCTGCGCAGGAGACTTGCATCTGGGGACAGGCCCCGTGCCAGCTGGGACCTTGAGCCTCAGCACAGCTGCAACAGCTACGCTCAAGTCCGTTGGGCTTGCCCGGGTCAGCCAAGAGGGAGGAGAAGATGGTCGTCAGCACAGCGGGAAACCAGAGCGCCGACACCTGCCAGCGAGAGAACCGCCTCCAACAGCCCTGTGGGATCCAAGGCCCCTCTCGCACCACACCGTCCGCTGCGTCCGCCCCGCCCCCTCTTCTCGGGGCGCCCCGCCGGCGCCGGGGGGGCAAGCGCTGTGCGTCTCGCGCGGCCCTAGCCCGCTCTCTGTCGGCCTGCGAGGCGGTAGCAAGGCGCAGGCGCCCCAGCCGCCGCAGCCCTCTGGCCTGGCCACGCCCACCACCGCCAAGGCCTGCAGGCTCCCCGCCCCGGCCCCCGCCCCCGGTAGACTCGCCGCGCCCCCCCACCCCCGCCTCGTTGCTCCGGAGACCGTGGCCGCTGTCGCCAGGCGCCCAAAGCGGGGAGTGGGAAGACGGACGGTTGTGATGAGGGGGCGATTTCTCCACTCGGGAGTTGTCCCCAGTGCTAGTGCCGGCACAGATGCGGCCATTAGACGTCCTGCCGAGACCCACCGAATGCACTTCCGGGAGCGTGTCGACTGCCAGGGAAACTCACGCGCCGGGGGTCGCGGGGTTCCCAGATGGACACACCGAATGCCCCCAAGAAGGCCACGGGGATCAAAGGGGTCGCTGACGTGGGAGGAGCCTGCTGGGGGGGGGTGGGCTGTGCTAGAAGAGAACCTGTGCTATGCTGTCCTGGACAGTTGTTTTCTCATCTAGGTCTGATGAAAAGGAAAGAGACAGAAGAAGCCCCATGAGCAGGAAAGCGGCTCCCTTGCGGAAGGTCAGAGCCCAAACGACCACCGCTAGGGGCCACGGTTGGATGAGAATCGTTCCTTCCTCCCACTTCCTGGAGGGCAGGGGGCTGGATTCCAAGGCAGGGGGAGGGGCAGGGCCCCTTGCCGAAGGGGCTGTGGGGGAGGGGACCCCTGGGCCAGACCCGGGACTGATGCGAGAACCTCTCTCCATCCGATTGCTCACCCGGTCCAGGCCAAGAGTCTGGGTTGGGCCAGGCTGCCAGGCCCCTCTTAAGAGGGCGGTTTGTGGCCAGCCAAAGTCCCCGAGGCTTCCTCAAGCGGGGGCCTACCTAGGGCCGGCATTGCCCTGCAGGTCTCTCCCACGGCAATGGTC